>NC_132788.1:100826291-101142291 GCF_048418805.1 Vulpes vulpes
TCACCATTTGTATATCTTCTTTAGAGAAATATGTATTCAGATCTTCTGCCCATTTTTAAGTTCAATTTATCATTTTTTTGGTATTGAGCTGTAGGAGTTCTTTATGTATTTTAGACATTAACCTCATATCAGATAGGTCATTTGCAAATATCTTCTTCCATTCAGCATGTTGTATTTTTGTTTTATTGATTGCTTCCTTTGCTGTGTAAAAGTTTTAATTTTGATGTTATCCCAAGAGTTTATTTTTGCGTTTGTTTCCCTAGCCTTAGGAGACATATCTAGAAAAATATTGCTAGGGATGATGTGAGAGAAATTACTGCCTGTTCTCTCTCTTCTAGGATTTTTATGGTTCCAGGTCTCACATTCAGGTCTTTAATCCATTTTGAGTCTATTTTTGTATATGTAATTAGAGAGTGTTCCAATTTAATTATTTTACATGTAGCTCCAGTTTTCCCAACACCATTTATTGAAAAGATTGTCTTTTCCCCATACTCTTGCCTCTGTTGTCATAAATTAATTGACGGTGTAATCATGGCTTATATCTGGGGTCTTGAGTCTGTTGCATTGACCTATGTTTCTGTTTTTTGCCAGTCCCATACTGTTTTGATTATTACAGCTTTGTAATATATCTTGAAATCTGGTATTATGGTACCTCCAGCTCTGTTCTTCTTTCTCAGGATTGCTTGGGTTTTTCAGTCTTCCATAATTCCATACAAATTTTAGTATTATTTGTTCTAGTTTTGTGAAAACTGATATTGACATTTGATAGAGATTGAATTAAATCTGTAGATTGCTTTGGGTAATATGGACTTTTCACAATATTAATTCTTCTGATCCATTTGTTTGTGTCATCTTTAATTTCTTTCATCAGTGTTTTATAGATTTTGGAGTATAGGTCTTTCACCTCTTTGGTTAAATTTATTCCTAAGTATTTTATTCTGTTTGGTGCAATTGTAATCGTGTTTTTATTTTTTTTTCTTTCTGCTACTTCATTGTTAGTGTGTAGAAATGCTACTGCTCTAGGTATTGATTTTGTAATTTTGCTCCTTATTGAATTCGTTTATTACTTCTAGTAATTTCTTGGTTGAGTCTTTAGGATTTTCTATGCATAATACCATGTTATCTATAAGTAGTGACAATTTAATTTTTTTTCTTTCCTGATATGGATGCCCCTTATTCATTTTTCTTGTCTTATTGCTGTGGCTAGGACTTCTAGTACTACATGGAATAAAAGTAGTGAGAGTGGACATCCTTGTTTTGTTCCTGACATTAGCGGAAAAGCTCTCAGTTTTTCACTATTGAATATGATGTTAAATGTGGGTTTTTCATATATGGCCTTTATTATGTTGAGATATGTTCCATCTATCCCTGCTTTGTTGAGAGTTTTTATCATGAATGAATGTTTAATCTCATCAAATGTTTTTTCTTCATCTATTGAGATGATAATGTGCTTTTTGGCCTTCGTTTTATTGATGTGGTGTATGATATTGATTGATCTGCAAATACTGAAACATCCTTGAATCCCTAAAATAAACCCCACCTGATCGTGGTGAGTCATCTTTTTAATGTATTGTAGTATGTGGTTTGCTAGTATTTTGTTGAGAATTTTTGCATCTATCTTGATCAAGGATATTGGCTTATATTTTCTTTTTCTGTGGTGCTTTAGTCTGGTTCTGCTACCAGGGTATGGCTGGCCTCATAGAGTATATTTGGAAGCTTTCCTTCCTCTTCTGTTTTTTGGAATAGTTTAAGGACAATAGGTCCTTATTTAAATGTCTGGTAGACAACACCTTTGAATCCATGTGGTCCTGAACTTGTACTTTTGGGTGGTTTTTTTATTACCAATTTAATTTTATTACTTATAATTTGTCTGTTCAGATTTTCTATTTCTTCCTGATTCCATTTTGGAAGATTGTATGTTTCTTTTTTAAAAAAAGATTCTATTTATTTATTCATGAGAACACACAGAGAGGATTGAGAGAGAGGCAGAGACACAGGCAGAGGGAGAAGCAGGCTTCATGCAGGGAGCCCGACGTGGTACTCGATCCCGGGTCTCCAGGATCACGACCTGGGCCGAAGGCGACGCTAAACCACTGAGCCACCCGGGCTGCCCAGATTGTGTGTTTCTAGGACTTTATCCATTTCTTCTATGTTGTCCAATTTGTTGGCATATAAATTTTCATAGTAATCTCATAATTCTTTGTGTATCTGTGGCATTAGTTGTTACTTCTCCTTTCTTATTTTTTATTTTACTTATTTGTGTCATTTCTCTTTTTTCTGCATGATTGTGGCTTAGTGTTAATATTATTTAAGTTTTCAAAGAAACAACTGTTGGTTTCATTGATCGTTTATGTTGCTTTTTTAGTCTGTGTCATTTATTTATGCTCTGATTTTTATTGTTTACTTTCTTCTACTCACATTGGGCTTTGTTCTTTGGAAAAAAGTAGTTTGAATATAAAATCAGTACCTGTTAGTGATTTAGAGCTGGCATATGAAATGTTAATTACCTTAATTTAATTTCATTTTTCCCATATCCAATTAGACACCTTGCTTTCTTTCTAGTTAGAAGAGATATCTTCCATCTGTGCTATACTAGTATTCTAGATCCTACCCTCAGTCATGCTCTACTAGACTCTTTCCTTTTAAATATATCACTGAAGTATAATTATATATAACAAACTATGTGTATTTAAAGTATATAGTTTGATGCTTGTGGTGAGCACAGCATAACAAAGAGTTGAGTTGAATCACTATGTTGCACACCCAAAACTAATGTAACATTGGGTGTCAATTATATTTGAATTTTAAAAGTTTAAATAAAGTATACAGTCTGCTGCATTAAAGGAGTTATACAGAATTTAGGAGCACTTTATGAATGATTAATTTAGTATGTAATTCCAGAAAGTTGCACAATAAGCTTTAACTACTTTTTTCTGTAACTTATTAAAATTGAATGCCCCTAATCCTCAGTTTTCTTATTTTTAAAGATAACATGGCATAATAAATCTAATTTTAGAGGGATATCTTGGGGAATAAACAAATGTGTGGTTGTATTTTGTCGATATCTAAGAAAATGTTCAATGATGAAGGGTACAGTGTGTGTGTGTGTGTGTGTGTGTGTGTTTATAAACATTTTTCTATCAAGTAAACATAGGTTCTCATATTCACACACACAGACTCATTATTAGGCAATATTTCATGTCACATGTAATCTTGAGAGAAAGTAAAAGAGGATAAAATTTAAAATTTGAATCACTTGAAAGTAAAAGTATGTTAAAATTTGGACACAAAGGTTGAAGACAGACAACTGGCTTTAAGGATTCAATTTTTCTACCTTAGTGTCTGCAAGTCAGTATGGCTCATGGCATGGGAGATTTTCTGTAAGAGCTCTTGGGTAAACAACTCTAAAGTGACTTCATATTTCTTTTTCCAATTAAACTGAGGTTTTAATATCAAATATCTTTATCCAAGAGAATATAAATGAATAAGATGCAGGGCTGAATTTCATTTCCCTTGAACAAAATGATTTTGGATAATAGTCTCAATTAGATTTTTATTGTAGTTGTAACAAATTGCCATACTGCTGTCTTAAAACAAATCAATTTATTTTCTGAGAGTTCTGGAAGTCAGAAGTCTGAAATAGGTCTCCCTGGGCTAAAAGAATAATTCATTCTGGAGGTCTAGGGGTGAATATGTTTTCTTGCCTGTTCCAGCTTTAGAGCCACCTATACTCCCTGGCTCATGTACCCTCCCTTTATCTTCAAATCCTGCAACATAGCATCTCAAAAATCCCTCTCTGACTCCAAGACTTCTGCCTCCCTCTTCCACATTTGGAGGATCCTTGTGTTCTATTAAGCCCACCTGGATCATCAGAATAACTTTACCCTAGGGTCAGCTGATTGGAACGTTAATACCATTTGCAACCTTCATTTGTTCTTGCCATGACACAGGATAAATCATAAGATTCTGTAGATTAAGAGATATAAATGTTTTGGGAATATTATTCTGCCTACTAAAAGTCTTTTTTAGAGGCACGTTTGATGTCAAGTCAGGGGACCTCACTTTGAAGAATCAAACACAGAATTTATTTCAGACTGTAAGTCAAGTACTTGGACTTTTGTCTTCAAACCACACATGATGAGAATCACATGCCTTACTTATTAACATCACCCCCAAACTTTAAATGGTAAAGTAAACCCTCAACTAAATAAATTCAGTATCATCTCAAGGTTAACATGAAGTGCAAGGAGGTTAGACTTCTGGAAGGCAGGCAAGATCATGAGAATGAGGAATACAAACTGGATTCACCTGACTTCTAATCTGGTCTCCCAGGAACAGCATCTCAGCAGGAAAATTTTCCTTTCTGTCCAGACCAGTGGCCCACAGGGAATGGAGTCTAAGATGGGAGTAACAATGGAGACAGTGCCTAATGAGCAGACATAGAAAGCTGTAAATAAATATCTCCTCTGTTTCAGAACTTCACAAGTAAAACCTTGGATTGGCCAGGAAATGATTGCTATTTTTGTGTTCCCAAGTCTGGATGGAGGACCCATGCTTTACTCCTTCCTGCTGTCCTGTCCAGAAACAGAACTTCAACCTCCATCATCACCCATCCAGGGAGGAATTCGGACCTCCATACGGAGACTTTTATTTTATAGACCCAACCAGGTGAGTCTGAGAGCTCAGCAGGTATTTCAGGAAAGGATCTTAAAGATGAGGAATTTTCCCTGAGGTCACCTGAGACTATGTAGACTCATTTATAATTAATTTATGTAATGTGTTCAAAAGAGAAGTGTCCATCAGACTCAGCAACACAGGCATCATTGTTGACAGTACGTGGTGAGAATGGAAGTCCAGTTGGATGAGATGGAGGAAGGGAATAGGGGACCTAAAGTGGTTCCAATGAAATTAGAACGTATCCACGGAGTTTTGCAGCTAAGGGGAGTAGGAAGACAGGGTATTAGGCTTGGAGCAAGTGTGGTGTACTTTTTTAAATGTAGTGTTTTTGAGTGTGTTCTGTATTTATAGAACACATGCGGGTAGCTATCTATTCTCGTGCAACAGCAGTTTCTTGAGACATACATTTCTCAGCACTTTCTCTCACACTGAGTATTCACATTAGAAAAATTGTATTTCATATACAAAACGGTATTCTAACTAGTTTTACTTTTTGTAATACTTCATTACAAAGAGGTATGGAAACAATGGAGACATTTTTGAGATAGAAGAAACCCAACCAACTCTCTTCACTGGTGATAATCACTCCTTTTCTCACAGGAAATAACTATACTATAGGCTATTTATATGTACTGATGACTGCTGTCTGCCACCCTAGGATGGTGGGTACTGCTGTCCCCACTACCACGTAAGGATATTCATATTTGGAATGGATTGGTTGTCTCTCCCAAGTTCAAACAGCTTATATGTAGTAGATCAAACATTGAAAACCTAGCTTTCTGATTCTAAAAGTTTTGCGTTGAAGATCAATCAGAAAACTGTTAATCATTTCATCTTTAAAAATCCCTTCTATTGTTGCACATTGTGCATTTTCTGTTGTATATTGCAAGCTGATTCCCTTTGCACTTTTTCTAGAGGGATATTCAATTGATAAAATGTCTTGAATCATAAAATACCACTCCTTTCTTATCTAGATACACTGTTTGTTTCCTGCTTTGTTAATTATTCTGGGCAGCAAAAGGATGTGTACTGAGACTGGAAGGCTGCTGAAGCCAGGGAAACTTCCTGCTCAGCAGGCTCTCAGGGACTGCCTGAGTTTATTATATCTCTTTTACTCTAGTGTCCATTTGTCTTCTGATTTTTTATGTTTCTTATAAATATAGGACACAACATAATCATATGAAAATGCAATCCTGTGTTTCTATTCCCATGGGAGGCTTAAAAACTAGAATTTAAGTATTATTTACACATTCTTCTGAGTAAAGGTAATCTGATGTTGACAGCTTGCTTTGTATCATTTCTTTCTTTTTTAAGATTTTAGTTATTTATTTATGATTTTATTAATTTTATTAATAATTAATATTTAAAAAATAATTATTTTTATTAATTTTATTAATTTCTCTCTCTTCTTTTCAATAAGGCCGGCTAATGGTTTATCTATTGTATTAATTCTTTCAAAGAACTGACTCCTGGTTTTCTGATCTGTTCCACAGTTCTTCTGGTCTCAATTTCGTTGAGTTCTGCTCAAATCTTTATTAACTCTCTTCTTCTGCTGGGTGTAGGATCCATTTGCTGTTTTTTCTCTAGCTCCATTAGGTGTAAGGTTAGCTTTTGTATTTGAGTTCTTTCCAGTTTTTGAATGGATGATTTTATTGCGATGTATTTCCCCCTCAGGACGGCTTTTGCTGCATCCCGAAAGATTTTGTTGTTTTTTTTTTTAATAAATTAATTTTTATTGGTGTTCAATTTACCAACATACAGAAAAACACCCAGTGCTCATCCCGTCAAGTGCCCCCCTCAGTGCCCGTCACATATTCACCCCCCCCCCCCCCGCCCTCCTCCCCTTCCACCTCCCCTAGTTCATTTCCCAGAGTTAGGAGTCTTTATGTTCTGTCTCCCTTCCTGATATTTCCCACACATTTCTTCTCCCTTCCCTTCTATTCCCTTTCACTATTATTTATATTCCCCCAAAAATGAGAACATACACTGTTTGTCCTTCTCCGATTGACTTACTGCACTCAGCATAATACCCTCCAGTTCCATCCACGTTGAAGCAAATGGTGGGTATTTGTCGTTTCTAATGGCTGAGTAATATTCCATTGTATACATAGACCACATCTTCTTTATCCATTCATCTTTTGATGGACACCGAGGCTCCTTCCACAGTTTGGCTATTGTGGACATTGCTGCTAGAAACATCAGGGTGCAGGTGTCCCAGCGTTTCATTGCATCTGAGTCTTTGGGGTAAATCCCCAACAGTGCAACTGCTGGGTCGTAGGGCAGGTCTATTTTTGACTCTTTGAGGAACCTCCACACAGTTTTCCAGAGTGGCTGCACCAGTTCACATTCCCACCAACAGTGTAAGAGGGTTCCCTTTTCTCTGCATCTTCTCCAACATTTGTTGTTTCCTGCCTTGTTAATTCTCCCCATTCTCACTGGTGTGAGGTGGTATCTCATTGTGGTTTTGATTTGTATTTCCCTGGTGGCCAGTGATGCGGAGCATTTTCTCATGTGCATGTTGGCCATATCCATGTCTTCCTCTGTGAGATTTCTGTTCATGTCTTTTGCCCATTTCATGATTGGATTGTTTGTTTCTTTGCTGTTGAGTTTAATAAGTTCTTTATAGATCTTGGAAACTAGCCCTTTATCTGATATGTCATTTGCAAATATCTTCTCCCATTCTGTAGGTTGTCTTTAAGTTTTGTTGACTGTATCATTTGCTGTGCAAAAGCTTCTTATCTTGATGAAGTCCCAATAGTTCATTTTTTCTTTTGTTTCTTTTGCCTTTGTGGATGTATCTTGCAAGAAGTTACTGTAGCCAAGTTCAAAAAGGGTGTTGCCTGTGTTCTCCTCTAGGATTTTGATGGAATCTTGTCTCACATTTAGATCTCTCATCCATTTTGAGTTTATCTTTGTGTATGGTGAAAGAGAGTGGTCCAGTTTCATTCTTCTGCATGTGGATGTCCAATTTTCCCAGGACCATTTATTGAAGAGACTGTCTTTCTTCCAATGGATAGTCTTTCCTCCTTTATCGAATATTAGTTGACCATAAAGTTCAGGGTCCACTTCTGGATTCTCTATTCTGTTCCATTGATCTATGTGTCTGTTTTTGTGCCAGTACCACACTGTCTTGATGACCACAGCTTTGTAGTACAACCTGAAATCTGGCATTGTGATGCCCCCAGCTATGGTTTTCTTTTTTAAAATTCCCCTGGCTATTCAGGGTCTTTTCTGATTCCACACAAAAGATTTTGAACAGTTGTATCTTCATTCTCACTAGTTTCCATGAATCTTTTTAATTCTTCCTTAATTTCCTGGTTGACCCTTTCATCTTTTAGCAGGATGGTCCTTAACCTCCACGTGTTTGAGGTCCTTCCAAACTTCTTGTTGTGATTTAGTTCTAATTTCAAGGCATTATGGTCTGAGAATATGCAGGGGACGATCCCAATCTTTTGGTATCGGTTCAGACCTGATTTGTGACCCAGTATGTGGTCTATTCTGGAGAAAGTACAATGTGCACTTGAGAAGAATGTGTATTCAGTTGAGTTTGGATGTAAAGTTCTGTAGATATCTGTGAAATCCATCTGGTCCAGTGTATCATTTAAAGCTCTCGTTTCTTTGGAGATGTTGTGTTTAGAAGACCTATCGAGTGTAGAAAGCGCTAGATTGAAGTCACCAAGTATAAGTGTATTATTATCTAAGTATGCCTTAACTTTGGTTATTAATTGATTGATATATTTGGCAGCTCCCACATTCGGGGCATATATATTGAGGATTGTTAAGTCCTCTTGTTGGATAGACCCTTTGAGTAGGAGAGACACAGAGAGGGAGAGAGGCAGAGACACAGGCAGAGGGAGAAGCAGGCTCCATGCAGGGAGCCCAATGTGGAACTCAATCCGGAGACTCCAGGATCATGCCCTGGACTGAAGGCAGGTGCTAAACTGCTGAGCCACCCAGGTATCCCTGTGTCATTTGTTTCAACATTATTGTGGCTAAGGGTGAAAAAACCATGATAGTAACACAGTGCAGGAGGCCAGAGTGCACTGTGTACATGAATGTATGGGGTGGGGGGTATGTGTGCATGTGTGTGTTTTACTGTGTGCCTGTGTGCATGTGTATGTGTGTGGGGCATGAGCAGTCCTCAGGGCAATGGTACCCGAATTCATGTACTCCAATGTGTGACTTGTAAATTCCAGAATGTTAACCAACAGATGGAAATAAGGAAGGGATCTATCCCAATTTACAGAATACCTTGAAACAAAATCAATAAAATGCAAAGAACACCATGTGAAGGAAGGACTCCCTTTGTCTTGAAGTCCCATCAGTGGCAGGAAAGCCACCTCATTCCTCACCATTCTCTGCCACCACCTCTCATGTCTCCCCCTCTTGCTCATTCTTTTTTTTTTAATAATAAATTTATTTTTTTAATAATAAAATTATTTTTTATTGGTGTTCAATTTGCCAACATACAGAATAACACCCAGTGCTCATCCCGTCAAGTGCCTCCCTCAGTGCCCGGCATCCATTCACCCCCACCCCCCACCTTCCTCCCCTTCCACCACCCGTAGTTCATTTCCCAGAGTTAGGAGTCTTTATGTTCTGTCTCCCTTTCTGATATTTCCTACCCATTTCTTCTCCCTTCCCTTCTATTCCCTTTCACTATTATTTATATTCCCCAAATGAATGAGACCATATAATGTTTGACCTTCTCCGATTGACTCCTTTCACTCTTGCTCATTCTCTTACCACGCTGACTCCATTCTGAGATTTTGCATATCTGAAATAAGTGCCTTCTGCAGGGCCTTTGCTCTGTTTTCCCTGCAGGGCACAGACTTCCCCAAGAAATCCTCCTGCCTCCAGCTTAGTCTTTCTGGAAGCCTCTTAAAATATCACCTTCTTTGCAGGTCACCCTGATCTCTTATCAAAATTTAACATCTCCCCATCCACTCATTTTATACCGACTTTCTTTTTCCTTCATGGCCCCTGTCACCATCTGATGTGGTACATGATTTTTTTATTTTTTAATAAATAGTCTTCCTTCATCATTGGATTGTATGGATTTTTCTTCTCCTGCAAGTTTTTATTTATTTATTTATTTATTTATTTATTTATTTATTTATTTATTTTTAAATAATAAATTTATTTTTTATTGGTGTTCAATTTGCCAACATACAGAATAACACCCAGGCTCATCCTGTCAAGTGCCCCCCTCAGTGACCATCACCCATTCACCCCCACCCCCCACCCTCCTCCCCTTCCACCACCCCTAGTTCGTTTCCCAGAGTTAGGAGTCTCTCATGTTCTGTCTCCCTTTCTGATATTTCCTACCCATTTCTTCTCCCTTCCCTTCTATTCCCTTTCACGATTATTTATATTCCCCAAATGAATGAGAATATATAATGTTTGTCCTTCTCCGATTGACTTACTTCACTCAGCATAACACCCTCCAGTTCCATCCACGTCGAAGCAAATGGTGGGTATTTGTCGTTTCTAATGGCTGAGTAATATTCCATTGTATACATAGACCACATCTTTTTTATCCATTCATCTTTCGATGGACACCGAGGCTCCTTCCACAGTTTGGCTATTGTGGACATTGCTGCTAGAAACATCGGGGTGCAGGTGTCCCGGTGTTTCATTGCATCTGCATCTTTGGAGGAAATCCCCAGAAGTGCAACTGCTGGGTCATAGGGCAGGTCTATTTTTAACTCTTTGAGGAATCTCCACAGGGTTTTCCAGAGTGGCTGCACCAGTTCACATTCCCACCAACAGTGCAGGAGTTTCCCCTTTCTCCACATCCTCTCCAACATTTATTGTTTCCTGCCTTGTTAATGTTCCCCATTCTCACTGGTGTGAGGTGGTATCTCATTGTGGTTTTGGGATTTGTATTTCCCTGATGGCCAGTGATGCAGAGCATTTTCTCATGTGCATGTTGGCCATATCCATGTCTTCCTCTGTGAGATTTCTGTTCATGTCTTTTGCCCATTTCATGATTGGATTGTTTGTTTCTTTGCTGTTGAGTTTAATAAGTTCTTTATAGATCTTGGAAACTAGTCCTTTATCTGATACATCATTTGCAAATATCTTCTCCCATTCTGTAGGTTGTCTTTAAGTTTTGTTGACTGTATCATTTGCTGTGCAAAAGCTTCTTATCTTGATGAAGTCCCAATAGTTCATTTTTTCTTTTGTTTCTTTTGCCTTTGTGGATGTATGTTGCAAGAAGTTACTGTAGCCAAGTTCAAAAAGGGTGTTGCCTGTGTTCTCCTCTAGGATTTTGATGGAATCTTGTCTCACATTTAGATCTTTCATCCATTTTGAGTTTATCTTTGTGTATGGTGCAAGAGAGTGGTCTAGTTTCATTCTTCTGCATGTGGATGTCCAATTTAAATTCCAGTTAGTTAACATACAGTGCAACACTAGTTTCAGGTGCAGAATTTAGTGATTCAACACTTCTATACAACACCACAAGTGTCCTCCTTCATCCCCACCAGCTATTTCACTCATCTCCTTCCTCTCTCCCCCAGCAACCTTCTGGAGGGTTCATAGCTAAGAGTCTTTTTCCTGGTTTGCCTCTATTTCCTCCAACTGTTTTAATTTGCTTTGCTTCTTAAATTCCACACAAAAATGAAATCACATGGCATTTGTCCTTCTCTGACTTATTCACTTAGCATAATACACCCTACCTCTATCCAGTTAATTGCAAATGGCAAGACTTCATTCCTTCTGATGGGCTAAGTAATACTCCATTGCATATATATATACTACAACTTTTTAATACATTTTTAGTTTATGGTCATTTGGACTCTCTCCATAGTTTGACTATTGTTAATAATGCTACTATGAATATCACGGTGCATAACCCTTCAAATTAGTATTTTTGTATCCTTTGGGTAAATACCTAGTAGTGCAACCTATGAAATGTGAGAAGATATTTGCAAGTGACAAATTAGATAAAGGATTAGTATCCAAAATCTATAAAGAACTTATCAAATTCAACACCAAAAAAAAAATCCAATTAGCAATAGGCAGAAGACATGAATAGACATTTCTCCAAAGACATACAGATGGCTAACAGACACATGAAAAGATGCTCAGCATCACTCATAATCAGGGAAATACAAATCAAATACACAATAAGATATCACCTCCCACCAGTCAGAGTGGCTAAAATTAACATCACAGGAAACAACAGGTGTTATCAAGGATGCAGAGAAATGGAAATCCTCTGCATTGTTGATGGGAATACAAACTGGTGTGGCCACTCTGGAAAACAGTATGGAGGTTCCTTAAAAGTTAAAAATATAACTGCCCTAGGATCCAGCAATTGCACTACTAGGTATTCACCCACAGAATACAAAAATACTAATTCAAAGGGATATGTGCACCCAAATCTTATTAGCAGCATTATTTACAATATCCAAACTATGGAAACAGCCCAAGTATCCAACAATAGATGAATGGATGAACAAGATGTGATATATATATATATATATATATATATACACACACACACACACACACACACACACACACAGATGTATATGCCCATATACATACAGCGAATGTTACTCAGAAAATAAGATGAAATCATGCCATTTGCAACAACATGGATAGAGCTAAAGAGATTATGCTAAAAAAAATAAGTCAGTCAGAAAAAGACAAATACCATATGATTTCACTCATATGTGGAATTTAAGAAACAAAACAAAGTCCAAAGGTAAAAGAGAGAGAGGGAGAGAGAAACAAGAAACAGACTCTTAACTACAGAGAACACACTGCCTGTTGCCAGAGAGGATGTGGTGGGAAGATGGGTCAGATAGATGATGCGGATGATGGAGGGTGCTTGTGATGACCACCAGGTGTTTTATGGAAGTATTGAATCATTATATTGTCCACCTGAAAAAAATATTACACTGTACCTTAACAAACTTGACTTAAAATAAAAACTTAAAAATGAAAAATTATTATGTTATTTTTTTCTTTCCCTGTAGTCACCTCTACCACATGGAAGCAGACAATGACACAGGAATTTCAGAGTTTCTTCTTCTGGGATTATCAGAGGAGCCAGAACTACAGCTCCTCCTATTTGGGATGTTCCTCTCCATGTACCTGATCACTGTCTTTGGAAACCTGCTCATCATTCTGGCTGTCAGGTCAGACCCCCACCTCCACACCCCCATGTACTTCTTCCTCGCCAACCTGTCCTTTGTAGACATCTGTTTCACCTCCACCACTGTCCCAAAGATGCTGCTGAACATACAGACTCAGGGCAAAGTCATCACCTATGCAGGTTGTGTCACACAGATATACTTTTTTCTACTCTTTGCAGACTGGGATGACTTTCTCCTGGCTGTGATGGCCTATGACCGTTTTTTGGCTATCTGTCACCCCTTGCGCTACACAGTCATCATGGATCCATGGCTCTGTGGACTGCTGGTTCTGGTGTCATGGATCATGAGTACCCTGAATTCCTTGTTACAGAGCTTAATGGTGTTGCGGCTGTCCTTCTGTGCAGAGGTGGAAATCCCCCATTTTTTCTGTGAACTCAATCAGGTGGTTGGACATGCCTGTTCTGACACCTTTTTAAATAACATAGTGATATATTTTGCAGCTGTGCTGCTGGGTGGGGCTCCCCTGGTTGGTATCATATACTCTTACTCTAAGATAGTTTCCTCAATACTTAGGATCTCAGCAGCTCAGGGCAAATATAAAGCATTTTCCACCTGTGCATCTCACCTCTCAGTTGTCTCCTTATTTTATGGTACAAGCCTAGGAGTGTACCTGAGTTCTGCTGCTAACCACAGCTCTCACGAAAGTGCAGTAGCCTCGGTGATGTACACGGTGGTCACACCCATGCTGAACCCCTTCATCTACAGCCTAAGGAACAGAGACATAAAGAGGGCTCTGAAAAGAATAATTGGGGTTCCAGTAATGTAAGGGCCAATCATCAGGGGGCTGAAGAAGTGCCCATGATTGCAGGGCTCACAACCTCAGAGCCAGGAACTGCCATTCTATGATTATATTGTGGAAGTAGAATCTGTTCCTACTACTTATTTCCTGGAATTTCCATCTTTTTGAATTCAATTTCTCCATACATTTAAGTCACTCATGTTATTAAATTTCTGCCTTGTCTGATTCATATACAGATAGTTTCCCCTTTGATCTATATCATCCATTCCGATGTTTTCCTTTGGATCACAAATGCCTAGAAATTTCTGTATCTTACCTGAGACACGTTGGATTTCTTAAAACTAATTTCATTTCAAATGAATTATCTCATGCCATGTAAATTTTCCCAAAAGAATAATCATGGGTTGTATTCTTCATATGGAAAAAAACTCCATTTGGCCACTAAGCCTTTCACATGACTTTATTTAGAGGAGATACAAAACCTCAGTTTTCAAGAGTTTGTCGATCTTTTTCCATCACTACCTTCACTACTGTTCCTGTTAATGTGGACTCTATCATTGTTCTGTTTATATCTCAGGCTACTTACATGGATACTCAGGCTAAGAAAGCCTGGGCACCCTCCTGTATATGTGTGCTTGTGGACATTCCCACAGATGGTTCCCTCACCAGAGCCTCTGCTGTGGCTGCTCCTGCCCTTGGGTTCTTACTGTGATTGCATGACACACCTCAGCAACACCCATCAGAGAACTCTAGCTACACCAGGTTTATTACTCACAGGTCTGGAGTGCACATGGGATGCCCAAAGGCCATTCAGGGACGTCTCAGGGCGGGTATAGAGAGGCATTGAGAGGTAGAGAGAGAGAATGCCACTGAGGGATCAACCTTTATCAGGGACCATGGGCAGAGTGGTTAGGGGTTTGTGGTTCATGTTATATTGGAGATTTTTATATGATTAGAATGTGGATGCTGAAGGGGAAATCAGGGTCACTTGTGCATTGGTATCAAGGTTACCCAGGGCTTTCTGAAGAGGTACTTCATGGCTGGGGCAGCCTGAGGGTTTATCTGGTAATTGTGTCCCACACCTGATACTGTGTTTACTCATTATGGTTGTCTCTGAACTGGATGCCTCAGAAATCAAAAGCTTAACGCCAGGCACTTATAGTCTCTTCAACAAATGAGGTTGGAAAAACTGGAAAGCCACATGCAGAAGAATGAAACTGGACCACTTTCTTACAACATACACAAAAACAAACTCAAAAATGGATGAAATACCTAAAGTTGGAACAGGAATCCATCAATATCCTAGAGATGAACACAAGCAGAAACCTCTTTGACCTCAGCCACAGCAACTTCTTGCTAAACATGTCTCCAAAGGCAAGGGAAACAAAAGTAAAAATGAACTATTGGACTTCATCAAGATAAAAAGCTTTTGCACAGCAAAGGAAACAATCAACAAAACTAAAAGTGAAGCTACAGGATGGGAGAAGATATTTGCAAATAAAAGGCTAGTCTCCAAAATCTATAAAGAACTTATCAAACTCGGTGCCCAAAAAAACAAGCAATCCAATCACAAAATGAGCAGAAGACATGAACAGATATTTCTCCAAAGAAGACATACAAATGGCCAACAGACACATGAAAAAAATGCTCCACATCACTCAGGATCAGGAAAATACAAATCAAAACCACAATGAGATACCACCCTACACCAATAGCTAAATGGCTAAAACACAATTACTAAAACAAACTGCTCAGGAAGCAACACATGTTGGCAAGGATGCGGAGAATGGGGAATGCTCTTATACTGTTGGTGGGAATGCAAGCTGGTACAGACACCCTGGAAAAAAGTATGGTGGTTCCTCAAAAAGTTAAAAAGTAGAGCTACCTACGATCCAGCAATTGCACTACTAGGTATTTATCCAAAGGTTACATATGTAGTGACTCAAAGGGGCACATGCACCCCAATAGTTGTAGCAGCAATGTTCACAATAGCCAAACTATGGAAATGGCCCAGATGTCCACTGACAGACAGATGAACGGATAAAGAAGGTGTGGTATATATATACACATACACAATGGAATATTACTTAGTCATCAGAAAGAATGAAATCTTGCCATTTGCAATGACACGGATGGTATTATGCTAAGCAAAATAAGTCAGTCAGAGAAAGATAAATATTTGATTTCACTCACATGTGGAATTTAAGAAACAAAACAGATGAACATAGGGGAAAGGGAAAGAAAAATAAAAAGATGAAAATAGAGGGGGAGGTAAACCATAAGAGTTGCTGAACTCTAAGAAACAAACTGAGGGTTGCTAGAGAGGAGGTGGGTGGATAATTGCATAATGGGCATTAAGGAGGGCACGTGATGTGATGAGTACTAGATATTACATGCAACTGATGAATTACTAAATTCTGTTCCTGAAACTTATAATACAATACAGTTTGACTAAATTGAATTTAAATAAAAAATTTAAAAAATAAGTGAATCTTGTAATAAAAGAATTTTGAAATGCAAGGAAATTTTTTCCTCTTGAGAAAACATTCCAGTGTAGTGGTTGTGCCGTGTGTGTGTGTGTGTGTGTGTGTGTGTGTGTGTGTGTGTGTCTTATATACATTTTTCTTTCAAATAAGAATGCTCGCCACCTGTGTACACACAGATGATCTATGATTTCATCTTTTATGTTGAAATGAAACTTGAGGGGAACTTGGAGAAATTAGCACTGAAAAGAATGAGTGATGGAATCAACATGAAACAAAAGGATGCAGAAATGTAGACACAAAATTGTAAATTAAAGTGAGTGACCTTAATTTTGATCATGAGTCCCTTTCCTAAGTCCCTGCCTCAAAGGCCTCAGAGTCAGATCACACACACATTTATGCCATGAGGAATTCACTGTACCAGCTGATGGCACAGAATTTCTCCAAATCAATTTATTTTCTACTTAATGTGGGTTCCTAGTTTGATTGATTCATTGATTGATTGATTGGTTTTTCCTTCAAGATTTTACTTAAATTCAAATTAGTTCAAATATAGTACAATATTACTGTCAGAGGTAGAATTTAGTGATTTATCAGTTGCATACACTACTCCGTGCTCATCACATCACGTGCCCTCCTTAAAACCCATCACCCAGTTACCCCATCTCCCACTGACCTCCACTCCAGCAACCCTCAGTCTGTTTTCTATTGTTAAGAGTCTCTTATGGTTTCCCTCTCTCTCTGTTTTTATATTTTTAATTTCTCCTTCCCTTCTCCTATGTTCATGTTTTGTTTCTTACATTCCACACACTAGTGAAATCGCACGGTATTTGCAACCACGTAGATGGAACTAGAGTGTATTATACTTGGTGTGGGTTCTTTAAATGTAAATGCCCTTCCCCAAGGGAAGCTGATGAATGAATTTAAAGGCTTAAATTCCATTTTCTCAAATAATTTTATTGAGTATGTCCATATGAGATTCCTCCAGCTGCTGTAAAATATCTCCACCCTACTTGCTTAAAACAAATACACACATGTTTTTAGGGTTCTGGAGTTAGAAGCTTGAAAAAAGTCTCATAAGGCTAATAGCAAGATGTCTGCAGGGTTGAGCTCCTTCCAGAGGCTCTAGGGAGAATCAGTTTCCTTTCCAATTCCAGTCTCTTTTGCTGGTCACCTGTGTTCCACGGCTAAAGATTTTTCCTCCACATTCAGACCCAGGAGGGCAGCATTTTCAAAGTCTAACACCGACTCTTTTGTCTCCTTCATCAACATTTGGAAGACCATTGTGATTACCATAGTCCCACCTGGACAATCATGGCTAATCTTTTTATGTTATTGATAGCTGAATAGCAATCCTATTCAATCTGCTACCTTAATCCTTCTTTAATATAACAAATGACACCTTAAAGGAACTAGGGATTATAATGTGGGAGGGCCCATATTTGGGAGGATCTTCTTCAGTTTACTACTACAAAAGTTTTTTCCTATGTGTATTATTTTGATCACTTATGAAAGCAATAAATACAGACTTCACACAGCCTGAAGAATGAGGACATACACACTTCCTTCAAAATTCCATGCAATGACAATATTTGGTGCAGAATACCTAAAACCACCTACACCATCTCTAACAAAGGATCACAGCCTGACTAATTGAAGAATAGTCCACACATCAACATCTCCCAGGAGCTTGTTAGAAATGCAGACTCTCTGGGTCACCCAGGACCTGTGATTAAATTCTGTATTTGTAGTGGGATCCATGTGGATTCACAGGTATATTTATGCTGGTCTAGGTGGGTTTTTCACATTGTATGGCTGACGTTTGTGGAAAAATAATAATATTTTGGGGATGCTTTCCTTTGGATTGTAGTAATTCAGCAGCATCCCTTCAAAGATTGTGAGTTGTAACCTGAAGAAATTCATTTCTGGTTGAGAATCACTGCCTCAGAGCTTGAGAACTAGACACATCCTGATATAATGACACTCATGGCCCACCATATACTCATATATTAAATGTGGACAGATCACTAGATAACATCAAAGACCATTTCTAAAATGTAGAGGGAGGTCATAAATGTAATTCTTCAGGGAGAAGATGCTTACAAAAATTAAATCAAATAATCTCTATGAGATATGAAATTCAAGTTATAGTACATAAACAGATCTAAAGACATTTGTTAAAATAAATTACCATTTTATAATAAAGCTATAAATCACAGCTCTTAAACTATGTAGAGTAAAAATTCCTAATTGTAAGGGAAAATGTGTTTTGAAGCTAATGTGTGTTGTGGCCAAGGTTAATTATCAGAATAACACACTTCTCCACCTAACTGAAAAGAAGAATGGACCCTGCTGGAAATAGCAGGGCTGGGTCTTCACCACATGTCAATGCTTTGAAGATAAAGACACCTAATCCAGGTAGGATCCTAGAGCATAGACATGAAGAAAACTGTAAGTCAGAGCCAAGATAAGGTGCTAGGAGATTCACACATCAGGAAGGGGCCAAGTTCAGGGAAAACAAGTAAAACAAACAAAGAACTAGATTCACTTGACCTCTAACCTAGTCTTTTGGGTACCAAGACTCATTAGGAAAACATTTGTCACAAATGCTAAGGAATGGGAAATGAACAGTATTAACATCATCATTTCCTATCTCCTTCCTGCTCAGAAATCCCTTCCCCCTACATGATCACAGGAGAGCTAGGCGTCCTGCCAGTTGTGTGGTTCAGGGTCACCAGGTCTTCTACACAAATGTGCATGTCCTCCAAACTGTCCCAGTGACTCTGAAGGTAGCCCACATAGAGTCACTTGTTCAAGTCATCAGAAATAAACTGGAATAACAGATGATCGTGACCACTCTTCTTATTTGTCACATCATATGCTACAAATTAAAAAGGGGAGGCAGCCCACAGAGCACCTGGGTGGCTGAGTCAATGAAGCATCTGCCTTTGGTTCAGATCATGATCTAAGGGTACTGAAATCAAGCTCCCAGAAGGGTTCCCTGATCAACAGGGAGTCTGCTTCTCCCTCTCTCTCTGGCCCTCCCTCCACTCATGCTCTCTCTCTCTCTCTCTCTCTCTCTCTATATATATATATATATATATATATATCAAATAAAATCTTTTTTAGAAAAGCAGCACATGCTTTACCTGCCTCAAGTCTGTTCACTTGGATTATTGTATCTGTCAGCTCTTGCTATAAACAAGCTGTCCTTGGCAAGTGGGATACCATCCTGATGCGGGGTAGCTGAATACAGTTGTCAAGAAAGAATTCTAAAGACCTTTTATGATTCAAAAAGATGCTTTAGAGACAGGACCTGTGGGCAGAAAGAGCTACACCGTGATTGTGAGAAGTCACTTATTCTATACTTTTAAGTTAGTGGAGGGATGGAGAAAAGACTACCCCAAGATTGCTAGAACTCATACAGCAATTTGGCAGTGTGGCAGGATACAAAATCAATGCCCCAAAATCAGTGGAATTTCTATACACTAATAATGAGACTGACGAAAGAGAAATTAAGGAGTCAATCCCACTTACAATTGCACCCAAAAGCATAAGATACCTAGGAATAAACCTAACCAAAGAGGTAAAGGATCTATACCCTAAAAACTACAGAACACTTCTTAAAGAAATTGAGGAAGACACAAAGAGATGGAAAAATATTCCATGCTTATGGATTGGAAGAATCAATATTGTGAATATGTCAATGTCACCCAAGGCAACGTACACATTTAATGCAATCCCTATCAAAGTACCATGGACTTTCTTTAGAGAGTTAGAACAAATCATCTTAAGATTTGTGTGGAATCAGAGAAGACCCCACATAGCCATGGGAATATTAAAAAAGAAAACCATAGATGGGGGCATCACAGTGCCAGATTTCAGGTTGTACTACAAAGCTGTGGTCATCAAGACAATATCATGGACTTCCTTCAGAGACTTGGAACAAATCATCTTAAGATTTGTGTGGAATGAGAAAATTCTCGAATAGCTAGGGGAATACCGAAAAAGAAAACCAGAGCCAGGGGGCATCACCATGCCAGTTTTCAGGTTGTACTACAAAGCTGTGGTCATCAAGACAGTGTGGTACTGGCACAAAAACAGACACATAGATCAATGGAACAGAATAGAGAACCCAGAAATGGGCCCTAAACTCTATGTTCAACTAATATTCAACAAACGAGGAAAGACTATCCACTGGTAAAAAGACAGTCTCTTCAATAAATGGTGCTGGGAACATTGGACAGCCACATACAGAAGAATGAAATTAGACTATTTTCTTACACCATACACAAAGATAAAGTCAAAATGGATGAAAGATCTAAATGTGAGACAAGAATCTATCAAAATCCTAGAGGAGACCACAGGCAACACCCTTTTTGAACTTGGCCACGCAGCTTCTTGCAGGATACATCCATGAAGGCAAGAGAAACAAAAGCAAAAATAAATTATTGGGACTTCATCAAGATAACTTAAGTTTCTTTTTTTTATAATAAATTTATTTTTTATTGGTGTTCAATTTGCCAACATACAGAATAACACCCAGTGCTCATCCTGTCAAGCGCCCCCGCTAAGTGCCCGCCACCCAGTCACCCCCACCCCCCCGCCCTCCTCCCCTTCCACCACCCCTAGTTCGTTTCCCAGAGTTAGGAGTCTCTCATGTTCTGTCTCCCTTTCTGATATTTCCTACCCATTTCTTCTCCCTTCCCCTCTATTCCCTTTCACTATTATTTACATTCCCCAAATGAATGAGACCATATGATGTTTGTCCTTCTCGGATTGACTTACTTCACTCAGCATAATACCCTCCAGTTCCATCCACGTCGAAGCAAATGGCGGGTATTTGTCATTTCTAATGGCTGAGTAATATTCCATCGTATACATAAACCACATGTTCTTTATCCATTCATCTTTCGATGGACACCGAGGCTCCTTCCACAGTTTGGCTATTGTGGACATTGCTGCTATAAACATCGGGGTCCAGGTGTCCCGGCACTTCATTGCATCTGTATCTTTGGGGTATTTCCCCAGCAGTGCAATTGCTGGGTCATAGGATAGCTCTATTTTTAACTCTTTGAGGAACCTCCACTAAGTGTGGGTTCTTTAAATGCAAATTGCTCTGCTCCAAGGGAAGCTAATGAGTGGATTGATAGGCTTAAACTCAGTTTCCTCATATAATCTAATTGACTATGTCCATATGAGATTCTTCCTGGAGCTGTAAAATATCCTCATACTAGTCGCTTAAAACAAACACAAACCTGTTCTTATAGTTCTGGAATAAGAAGCTTGATATCTGTAGCTTTGGGTTCCCTCTAGAGGCTCAAGGAAGAATCTGTTTCCTTTCCAATTCCAGTGTCTGTGGCTGGCAGCTGCATTCCTCAGCTTATGGCTCTTCTTCCACTTTCAGAGCCAGCAGGGCAGCATTTTCAAAATCTCTCTGACACCAACTCTTTTGTCTCCCTCCTCAAGATTCCAAAGACCATTGTGATTACATTCATCCCACAATGAAGAAATGATTCATCTGCGATGAAAAAAGAAATGGTTTTCCATGTACAATCATCTTTTTATCTTAATGGTAGCTGATTAGGCACCCTGTATAATCTGCTACCGTAACTGTTCTTTGCTATAACAAATAGCATGTTAAGGCTCTGGGGATTAGGGTATGGACATATTTTGGAAGGTCTTCTTCTGCCTACTACAAAGGGTTTTATTTGGTCATTAGTGTGTTATTTGGTCACTTTTTATAAATAAATTTGCCAACATATAGAATAACAACCAGTGCTCATCCCGTCAAGTGCCCACCTCAGTGCCTGTCACCCAGTCACCCCCACCCCCCACCCACCTCCCCTTCCACCACCCCTATTTCGTTTCCCACAGTTAGGAGTCTTTCATGTTGTCTCTCTTTCTGATATTTCCCACTAATTTTTGATAAAAGCAATAAACACAGACTTTACACAGCCTCAAGAATGAGTGAATACACTATTCCTTCAAAATTTCAGCAATGACAATATTTGGTGTAGAAGACCTAAAACCACCTATACCTATCTCTAATACATGATCACAACCCTGTTAACTGAGGATTAGTCCACAACCAGATGCTGGTCTAGGTAGGTTTCTCACGTTTTATGGCTGACATTTTAAGAGTGCTTTCCTTTGGGTTGTAGTTGTTCAGCAACATTCAATCAACATTGCCAGACATCCCCAGGGGCAAATTCATTTCTGGTTGAGAACCACTGCCCCAGATCTTGAGAACTAGACACATCCTGACAGATTGACACTTAGAGACCACCACCTACTTATACTGAATGCGAACAGATCACTAGACAGCACCAAGCATCATTTCTACAATGTACAATGGAGTTCATAACTGTAGATTCTCAGGAAGAAGATGTTTATAAAAATTAAATCAAATAATCCCTGTGAGATGTGACACTCATGTTATAGTACATAAAAAGATCTAAACACATCTGTTAATAATTATCAACCATGGTATAACAAGGGACTACAGGACAGCTTTTAACTTGTGGTAAAGTAAGAAATTCCTCATTGTAATGGCCAACATGTCTTGAAGCCAATGTGTGCAGTACCCAAGGTTTATTATTAGAATTAACTTCCTTCTCTGCCTTATTGAAAAGAAGACTAAAATCTGTATGAAGATAGCAGGGCTGGGTCCTCACCACATGTCAATGTTTTGAAGATAACGAAACCTAATCCAGGCAGAATCTAGAGCACAGACGTGAAGAAAACTGTAAGTCAGAGTGAAGATAAGGTGCTAGAAGATTCACACATCAAGAAGGGGGTCCACTTCTGGATTCTCTATTCTGTTCCATTGATCTTTGTGTCTATTTTTGTGCCAGTACCACACTGTCTTGATGACCACAGCTTTGTAGTACAACCTGAAATCTGGCATTGTTATGCCCCCAGATATGGTTTTCTTTTTTAATATTCCCCTGGCTATTCGGGGTATTTTCTGATTCCACACAAATCTTAAAATAATTTGTTCCAACTCTGAAGAAAGTCCATGGTATTTTGATAGGGATTGCATTAAATGTATACATTGCCCTGGTTAACATTGACATTTTCACTATATTAAATCTTCCAATCCATGAGCATGGAATATTTTTCCATCTCTTTGTGTCTTCCTCAATTTCTTTAAGAAGTGTTCTGTAGTTTTTAGGATATAGATCCTTTACCTCTTTGGTTAGCTTTATTCCTAGGTATCTTATGCTTTTGGGTGCAATTGTAAGTGGGATTGACTCCTTAATTTCTCTTTCGTCAGTCTCATTGTTAGTGTATAGAAATGCCACTGATTTCTGGGCATTGATTTTGTATCCTGCCACACTGCCAAATTGCTGTATGAGTTCTAGCAATCTTGGGGTGGAGGCTTTTGGGTTTTCTATGTAGAGTATCATGTCATCGGTGAAGAGGGAGAGTTTGACTTCTTCTTTGCCAACTTGAATGCCTTTGATGTCTTTTTGTTGTCTGATTGCTGAGGCTAGGACTTCCAGTACTATGTTGAATAGTAGTGGTGAGAGTGGACATCCCTGTCTTATTCCTGATCTTAGGGGAAAGGCTCCCAGTGCTTCCCCATTGAGAATGATATTTGCTGTGGGTGGAAGGGGAGGTGGTTGTGGGGTGGGGGTGACTGGGTGACGGGACTGAGGTGGGCACTTGAAGGGATGAGCACTGGGTGTTATTCTATATGTTGGCAAATTGAACACCAATAAAAAATAAATTTAGGAAAAAAAAGAAGGGGGCAAGTTCAAGGAAAATGAGTAAAACAATCAAACACACAAACAAACAAAAGAACTGGATTCACTTGACCTCTAACCTAGTCTTTTGGGAACTGAAGTTGATTAGGAAAACACTTTTTTTTCCTAGAGGGCTTTTCCACTTGGGAATCATGTGCTTAGCGATTGGAGTCCAAGAGGGAAATGTGTCTAATGAGCAGACAGGGAGGTGTAAATACCTCCTCATCTCTAGTCCCTCAGCCCCTGCAACCTTTGATGGGAAGGGCCATGCTTCTTGTCTGTTTATTCCAAGTCCTGATTCTTGCTGGGGGCTGATGCTTCACTCCTTCCTGCTGCCTTGGCTTACGACAGAGCTTGAGTCCATATCATCTGCTGTCCAGGGAGGAAGTCAGACTTCTACAAGGTGACCTTCCTGTCAAACACTGCAGTCAGGTGAGTCCAACCCCCCAGTGGACTGTGGATGACAGGGTCAGAGAGAATGGAAGCCAAGAACATGGACCCATCATCATCTGAGATCCAATCCAACTTAGCCCAGAACCAGTGATCACTGTGTTCTTCATTTGCTTGATTAGGTAATTAAAGTATTAATTCAGTGCTAATGTCAATTTCACGGAGTGACTGCTACTCACACTTTGATGGTATTTCATAGCCTTCATCATTAAATTGCTATTATAGCAATGCTACAAAAAGTATATTGAGATTGTTAAATTCAGTGTGTGGTTCTAATTGGGTGTCATTTTGTCCCCTAGGGCTCATTGATCACTGTCTGGAGCCACCTTTGCCTATCATGCCTATCATGGAGAGGGGTGGGTGGAGGCCAGGGATGCTCTAAATACCCTACCATGCACAGGACACACCCCACTCCAGGGCAGGCTCTGGCCAGAATGTCCTTGGTGCAAAGACAGAGAAACCATGAATTAAAGACTGCCAGTATTTGGAACACAGCTGCCTTCAACCTTGTAATGCTTATTTTCTGCCAGAAAAATTCACTATAACACTTTGGCCACCAGTTTAAAAGTTCTAATCACAAAGAATATAACAGCTCTATTAAGTTTTTTTTTCCCCAGACTGCTAGTGATAGAGATGTTTCTTGTTGTTTTCTTGAACTATCCTTCAGTTTTACCAAACTTTATATATTTATGACCATTCTGATTGGCTTTTATTATTATATGCTAACATATTACTCCCCTCCACCATCTTTTTTTTAAATAATACATTTATTTTTTATTGGTGTTCAATTTGCCAACATACAGAATAACACCCAGTGCTCATCCCGTCAAGTGCCCCCCTCAATGCCCATCACCCATTCATCCCCACCCCCTGCCCTCCTCCCCTTCCACCACCCCTAGTTCGTTTCCCAGAGTTAGGAGTCTCTCATGTTCTGTCTCCCTTTCTGATATTTCCTACCCATTTCTTCTCCCTTCCCTTCTATTCCCTTTCACTATTATTTATATTCCCCAAATGAATGAGAACATATAATATTTTTCCTTCTCCGATTGACTCATTTCACTCAGCATAATACCCTCCAGTTCCATCCACATCGAAGCAAATGGTGGGTATTTGTCATTTCTAATGGCTGAATAATATTCCATTGTATACATAAAGCACATCTTCCTTATCCATTCATCTTTCCACAGGCTCCTTCCACAGTTTGGCTATTGTGGACATTGCTGCTATAAACATCGGGGTGCAGGTGTCCCGGTGTTTCATTGCATCTGCATCTTTGGGGTAAATCCCCAGCAGTGCAATTGCTGGGTCGTAGGGCAGGTTAACAGCATTTCAAAAGATTTCGTCAGATCATTACTTCTCAGTTGACTTTTGGAATATACTTTGACCAAAAAATTCTAAATTTTATTTAAATATACCCATCTTCTTACCTCTGAGCTTTTTACTTTATTTAACTGATGCTTCCCACCTGTAATTTTGTATGTAGTTTTCCTGATATTCTACTATATTGTATGGTTAAACTTACACTGGATTCATAATCGTCCTGAATTTTGTAAAATGCATGAGAAAGAGGACCAATTTCATAGTCTTCTAAGTAGATGTCCCTTTATGCTAGCATTTATTTAGCAATTCAACCTTTCCCAACAAAATTGAAATACAACCTTGCCATGTGGTAAATGTCCTTATACATGGAGATCTAATTCTTGACTTACTTCACAAATACAAAATGAGCATCTGCCATGGGCCAGAACATTCTAGGAACATTACATGTTGTATTCTTTCATGGTTAGGCCTTTACCAGTTGAATTATTAATCCAGGTTGATATCACTAATTATTGCTATTTTACATCTATTTCAGTTCGTTTTGACTTTTCATAGAATTTGGCTTATGACAGTTATTTCGAAACTACTCATTCCAATCTGGTTTGGTGATCCCTTGATTCTTTTCATTCTATAACTTTTCATATTCTTATATCTTTTTATACTAAACATATTCAGATGACTTGGTGAAAAAACAAAAATGAACAAAGAAGGTGAGATCCTTGCTCTTTTGGATGTTGCATTGCAGCAGCTAGGATGGAGTACGATGAAATAAATGTGTGTAACCATATGGCATCATCATAAGAAGCAAGTAATTCAGCATAAAAGATAGAGTGTGATAATGTGGGCATGATTACAAAGCATGGACTGGGGAGGCCTTTGCATGTTGGATGAAATGCAGAATGAGGATTAGAGTGTGCTCAGTGGGTATATCAAAGGAGAGATCAATATCCAAATCACAAGAATATCATGGAAAAGACACAACATAAAAGAAGGGAGGAAGGGGCTAACCTCATTCCCCATCAGACCACATAGAAATGAATCTGCCAAACAATGATGCAGGAGGGGCAGGAAAAGTAAGTCTTCTATGCTTGAAATAAAAATGCCCCCTTTTTGTTCTGTTGTGTATATTTCCTTTTGTCAAGTGTTGGTGTATCCTTTGCTCATTGTCTAGAATTTATAATAAAAGTATATATGAGTTAGTATTCACACTTATTTATATCTTTATTGATATAGTTTTGTGTAAATATATCATAAAGATATCCCTAACTATCTTTTGAACAAGTTTATTCTCTTCTCTTGTTTTTGCTGGGCATCAGGGGATGTAATCAGAAGTGGAAAGTTGCCAGAACCAAGGGGGATTATTCTTCTACAATCCGTCTCTCAGGGACACCTGAGTGTAGTAGGTTATTCTTCTCATTTTTCATTTCATTCCCACCTTCATCTCACTCTGTGTCTCTTTTTTTATTGATTCGATTTCTATGTTTGCGTAAATCACAGCAGAAAATGGCCATCCCAAATGGAGCCCCCAATTTATTTGTCCATGGGAGGTGTAAGAATTGGCATTTCTGGGAGCCATTTCAGCACATTGCAGGGGAAGGATCACTGATCTGGCCTATTTGAGTAGGATACATTCCTGACATCACCAGGATAAAAGGGGCTGAGAAAGACGGGAATAACACAACCCAGGAGGCCACAGTATCCTGCAGATGTGTGACTTGTAGGGTGTCAACAGTCCTCACAGTACAGTGCCAGGATTCATAAATCCCATGGTGACACAATCTAGGGGCCAGAACTCAATCAAAGGACGCCACTAAGAATGGAGTCAGGATCAATACCTGGGATGTCTTTGCAACATGATGAACACAGTGGGAGAGGAAATGTGAACAGGGAAGTCCCCTGTGCCTTGAGGCTTCAGAGGTAGCAGAGAGGCCACTTTCCTCCTCAGCATGTCTGACAGTGTCTCTCGTCAGTCTCCCTCCTGCTTATTTCCCTTGTAACACTGGCTGTGCTTCTTCAACCTGAACATTGGAGACAACTATCTTCCTCAGAGCCTTCACACAGGCGATTGTCTCTGCAGGCACACATGTCCACATATAGTCTTATATCTACCTCTCTGTCTTAATTGAGGTCTGTGTTCCAATGTCACCTCATTTGCAGAATTTTTCTAAATACCCACAAAAAATACAATGTCTGATTGGCTCTCTGCTTCATCCTTGTTTTCCTTTTCTTCCTACCACCCTTCACCATCTCCAAGATTATATGACTCTCTTATTTCCTTATACATTCTGTCTCCATTCACTGCAGGGACTTTTGTCCTTTAGCACCCTATGTTCCTTGTGTACATAGTGCCTGAAACCTGATCATCAGTCAATTTATATTCCTGAAATACTTGAAAAATTTCTCAATAAAATTATAAAATATATGACTTCTTAGGAAAGAGGATGGTGAAAAAAAACTATATTAGACATGACACAGAGGATCCTCTAAAGAGGAACATATCCATGAACAACATATTAAAATGAATTCCTGGACTGCAAATTTAAAACAGTAACATTTCGGGGATCCCTGGGTGGCTCAGCGGTTTAGCACCTGCCTTTGGACCAGGGCGTGATCCTGGAGTCCCAGGATTGAGTCCCACATCGGACTTCCTGCATGGAGCCTGCTTCTCCCTCTGCCTATGTCTCTGCCCCTCTCTCTCTCTCTCTCTCTCTCTCTGTCTCTCATGAATGAATAAATAAAATCTTTAAATAAATAAATAAATAAATAAATCAGTAACATTTCAAATATGTGAGTAATACAAGTGTGTGTGAAAATAAGTAATGTTATTTCCCTTTTTCCCAGAAGTCACCTCCACCACATGAAACCAGGAAATGATACGCAAATTTCAGAATTTCTTCTTCTGGGATTATCAGAGGAACCAGAACTTCAGCCCCTCATCTTTGGCTTTTTCCTCTCCATGTACCTCATCACTGTGTTTGGAAACCTGCTCATCATCCTGGCTGTCAGCTCTGATTCCCACCTCCACACCCCAATGTACTTCTTCCTGGCCAACCTGTCCTTTGTGGATATCTGTTTCACCTCCACCACCGTCCCCAAGATGCTATGGAATATCCAGACTCAGAGCAAAGTTATCACCTATGCAGGCTGCATCACACAGATTTACTTTCTCATAGTCTTTGCTGTGTTGGATGTGTTTCTCCTGAGCATGATGGCCTATGACCGGTATGTGGCCATCTGTCACCCCCTGCAATACACAGTCATCATGAACCCTCGGGTCTGTGGACTGCTGGTTCTGGTGTCCTGGATCATCTGTGTCCTGCAGTCCTTGTTACAAACCTCGATGGTGTTGCGGCTGTCCTTCTGTGCAGTGGTCGAAATCCCCCACTTTTCCTGTGAACTTAATCAGATGATCCAAGTTGCCTGTTCTGACACCTTCCTTAATAACTTGATGGTGTATTTTGCAGCTGTCCTGCTGGTTGGTGGTTCCCTTGCTGGGATACTTTACTCTTACTCTAGGATAGTTTCCTCCATACTTGGGATCTCATCAGCTCAGGGCAAGTATAAAGCATTCTCCACCTGTGCATCTCACCTCTCAGTTGTCTGCTTATTTTTTTGTACGAGCCTAGGAGTATACCTTAGCTCTGCTGTTTCCCAGAGCTCCCACTCAACTGCAGTGGCCTCGGTGATGTACACAGTGGTCACACCTATGCTAAACCCCTTCATCTACAGCCTGAGGAACAAAGACATAAAGAGGGCTCTGAAAAGAACCCTTGGGATTCCAGTGATGTAAGCGCCAGTTGTTCTGAGGCTGAAGAAATGCCCATGATTGGAGGGCTCACAGCCTCAGGGCCAGGAACTGGTCTACTTGGATCAGACTATGTAAGTAGAATCTCCTCCTTCTACACGCATTTAAGGAAATCACTATGTCTGTATCTCAAATAGGACAAGTTGAATTCTTAAAACTAATTACATTTCAAATGATTTATATCATGCCAAGTTAATTTTCCCTAGATATCTCAAGAGAATAATCATGAGATGTATTCTTCATATGGAAGAAACTCTACTTGGCCACTAAGCCCTTAACATATCTTCATTGTAAAGGAGAAGATGAAACTTTAGTTTTCACCTTGAGTCTGCCGATCTTTTTCCATCACTATCTTCATGCCTCTTCCAGACAATGTGGACTCTTACACTGTTCCCTTTACATCTCAGGCTACTGACAGGGATGCTTAGGCTGGGAAAGCTGGGGCACTCCCCTAAGCCCATGTGCTTATGGACATTCCCACAGATGCTTCCCTGGCCTCTGCTTTGGCTGCACCAGCTCTTGGGCTCTTATCGTGATTGCAAGATATGCCTCATCAACACCCATCAGAGATCACTAACAACACTTGTTTTATTAATCACAGGTCCTGGAGGGCACATGGGATGCCCAAAGGCCAACGGGGGAGGTCTCAGAGTGGGAGAAGGCATTGAGAGAGGGAGAGAGAGCACCACTGAGGGATCTGCCTTTATTGGGGTCCATGGCCAGTTTGGTTAGGGGTTTGTGCATTCACACATTATTGGAGAATTCTATATGAATTGAATTCAGCTGCTGTAGCATAAAAGCAGAGTCCCTCATGAGTCAGTAACAAGGTTACTGAGGGCTTTCTGAAGAGGTGTCTCATGGCTGGACAGCCTGAGGGCTTCTCTGGTGATTGTGTCCCACACCTGACAGTGTGTTTATTCAATATGGTTGTCTTTGAACTGGATGCCTTGGATCAAAAGCGTAATGTCAGGCACTTACTCTACAAACATGCTCTTGTGTTTCTTAACTGGTCTCCTTCGTTTACTCTGTGATTCACCTAGATGTCCAGAAAGCCTACCATAGTCCCTGCAAACACTGATTAGCAAGTATGTATCTCCAAGTGGAATCTACAGGGAGACAAATCTGAGTAAACAGATGGACCTGGTATGTTATGGACCTGGTATGTTCTTAGTGTCAGGATGACCATAAACCTGACAAAGCAAAATTTCCAAATACTCATTTTGTTACTACACAAAATATTTCATTTTTCTTTTTCCTTTTTTTTTTCTTACATCAGAGTTCATGCTATGCATCTACTGGTTGAAGCATGGAAGATTGGTTCCACAACTGAGGAAGTTTATTCATTGAGGTGAAGGGTTGGTTAGTTCATTAATGTTTTATCACTGAATTATCTTCCTGTTTCTATAGAAAATTCACATGGTTACATGAGTCTTTCTATTGTTCATGAAATAATTCCTTTCCTAATATTTGTCACAAATGCTAAGGAATAGCAAATGAACAGTATCAGCATCATCCATTTCCTTTCTCCTTCCTGCTCAGAAATCCCTTTCCCCTACAGGATCACAGGAAAGCTGGACGTCCTCCATTTGTGTGGTTAAGGGTCACCAGGTCTTCTGCACAAATGTGCATGTTCTTCAAACTGTCCCAGTGACTCTGAAGGTAGCCCATGTCACTTGTTCATAAAGCCATCAGAAATAAACGTGGATAACATGATCACAACTGCGCTCCTCGTTTGTCACATCATATGCCACAAATTTAAAAAAAAAGGAGCACATGGGGCACCTGGGTGGCTCAGACAATGAAGCCTCTGCTCAGGTCATGATCTAAGCATTCTGGGATCAAGCTTCAAATCTTGCTCCCTGCTCATCAGGGAGTCTCTTTCTCCCTATTACTCTGTCCATCCCCTCTGCTGTGCTCTCTCTCTCTCTCTCTCTCTCTCTTTCTGTGTGCTAAATAAATAAAATCTTTTAAAAAAAAAAAGAAGCACAGGTTCTAACTGTCTTAGGTCTGTTTGCTTGAATTATTGCATCAGTCAGCTCTTGTATAACAGGCTATCCTTGTCAAATGGGATATCATACTGATGCAGGGTGGCTGAATGCAATGGTCAAGAAAGAATTCTTAAGACATTTTATGATGCATTTTATGTGCATTTTATTATAACACAAGGACAAGATCTATGGGTAAAGAGCTGCACTGGGATTGTGAGGAGTGACTGATTCTGTACTTTTTAGTTTGTGGAGGGAGGGGATAGGGATAACCCACATTTCTAAGAAATTTCTGTAGGTTGAAAATGAGGTTTACAGGACCTTGCAGGTCTGACTATTGACAAGATAAGCTTTCCATAAGTCTCTAATAAAACATCAACATTAAGGCAGCCATGAGTTCCTGGAGAAGCCTCATGCTAGGATTAAGGGCAAGCTGGCAGAGGAGTAGGGTCCCCAAGTCACCTGGCCCCACCAACTTACCTAGATTACTTTCAAACCATCCTGAAAACCTACAAATTCGACCTGAGATTTAAAGAGAGAACATAAAGATGCAGTGAAATGCCAGAACACCTGCACCCCGATGTTTATAGCAGCAATGTCTACAATAGCCAAATTGTGGAAGGAGTCTCAGTGTCCATCGAAAGATGAATGGATAAAGAAGATGTGCTCTATGTATACAATGAATATTACTCAGCCATTAGAAAAGACAAATACCCACCATTTGCTTCCACGTGCAGGGACCTAGAGGGTATTATGCTGAGTGAAATAAGTCAATCAGAGAAAGACAAACATTATATGGTCTCATTCATTTGGGGAATATAAAAATTAGTGAAAGAAAATAAAGGAAAGGAGTGAAAATATCAGTGAGGGTGACAAAACACGAGAGACACCTAACTCTAGAAAAGAACAAGGGGTAGTGGAAGGGGTGGTGGGTGGAGGTTGGGGTCACTGGGTGATGGGCACTGAGGGGGGCACTTGGCGGGATGAGCACTGGGTGTTATGCTATGTGTTGGCAAATTGAACTCCAATAAAATTTTTTTAAAAAAATAAAGAGGAAACAGCTGGAACGCGGCAGAGAGAAGGGTTTTCGCTTCTAACAAGGTAGGGAGGTGGAAAAAAATAAAAAAGAATCAAGTTGGGGAGGGGCCCGCGAGGAGCTAGGCTAAAGCCCTCCGGCGAAAGCCTCCGGGATGGGAAAGTGCAGCCCTGGAGAAGCAGCACTCTTAAAACATCCACACGGGATTCTTCCTGGATGGAAAGGCGCTTAGCAGGGAAATAGAGGAAGTGCGCCCGGGGGAGAGCGCCCCACACACCGCGGCGGAGCTCGGTAAAGGGCTGGAGCGACTGCCAGGCGGGGCCTCGGGGGAGAAGCGGGGGGGGCGGTTAGGAGGGGCCTCTGGGCGGAGGGGGCTGCACCTGCTGCCTTCCGGAGACGAGCCCCAGGAGCGCGACTCCAGCAGCGCAGACCCGGGATCCCAGGGGCCAGGGGACACAACCCACGATCCTGTGCTCCCCTCGAGACAGGCAGAGGCCGGGAGGACACAGGACAGTGAGGACGCTCCTGCTACCCCGCGGCCAGGAGCTGTGCAGACCCGCGGCCCCTGCCCCCAGAGCATCCAGGCCCTGCGGACTGAGAGCTGCAGTAGTTACTGCGCAAGCTGACTCTAGGTCTGGAGAGCTGGCCGCCGCCACTGTTGTTGTTCCTCCTGGTGTCACCCTGTGCCTGGGACTCAGCAGGGCCGCCAGGCAGCAGGGGCCTCATAGGATAAACAGTGGAGCCGTACACCTGGCAGGGGGCAGGGCAGCTCCCCCAGGTGCACACACCTGAGAATCAGCACAGCAGGCCCCTCCCCCAGAAGACCAGCTGGAAGGACAGGGGAAGAGCAAGGTCTTGGCCAAGCAGCGCTGGAAATATCCAGGGGAAGCTGAAGGATTTATAGTATATAGAACAGAGGGTACCCGTCCTATTTTTTTGTTTGTTTTTTGTTTTTCTTCCTTTTTCCAGTACAACTCGTTTTTATATCAGACTGTAAATTTCCTATTGTTTTTCTCTTTTCCCACCTTAACTACAATATTTTACCACCTCTTCATTTTTAAGAGTCTTCCTTTTTTGCTTTCATACTTCTGCAATTACAGGTCCTAGATATATTTTCCACTTCCAGATTCCCTTCAACATACTCAACTTAATTTTGGGAGATAAACAAGATATGGGTTTTTGTTGTTGTTGTTTTGCGTTTTTTATTTTCTCTGCCTCATTTTGCTGTACAATGGTGGAAGTTAATACTATCTAAAACACGAGCTAGGATAAGGTGCTAGGAGATTCACACATCAGGAAGGGGGCAAGTTCAGGAAGAATAAGTAAAACAAACATCATGGAAACAAAAGAACTGGATTCCCTTGTCCTCCAACCTAGTCTTTTGGGAACTGAGGTTCATTAGGAAAACACACTTTCTGTCTATAGGACTTTTCCACCTAGGAATCATGTGCTTAGAGATTGGAGTCACAAAAGGGAAATGTTCTTCACAATTATGGACTCAATGACAGCTCTTTAATTCCTAAATATTTAGCAAATATGTCATAAAACTGAGGTCTGTATTTCCTCAAAGTTCATCTCAAAGAAATAGTTTTCCTCACTGATGAAAAGGAAAACAGCAATTTTCTGTAGATGGCAAGGCTGTGTCTCTACCAAAAGTAGTTGAGTTCTGAAGAAAGAATAATTAACTCTGGATTCACTCACTTATAACCTGGTCTGTTGGGAACACACCATCTCCAGGAAGACTTTCCTTTGTGTCCAGACCACTGTCCCACAGGGAAATCATGTGCTTAGAGATTGGAGGAACAGGAGGGAAACATGCCTCATGAATAGACAGAGGAAGCTCTAAATATCCCCTGAGTGGCAGTCCCCCTGCCTCTGCTACCATGGGCTGGATGGAACCTGGTTGTTGCCTCTGGAAACTTAAGTTTGGCTAGGAGATTAATGCCAGACTCCTTCCTGCCATCTTGTGTGGGGACAGTTTAGTCACCATCATTCCCACCCAGGAGGAATTCAGACTGCCACATAGAGACTCCCTCAGAGTTCCTGTGCAGGTGAGTCCCAGAGCCCAGCAGGTCCTGTAGGGAAGGGTCAAAGACAATCCAAACCTGAGGTCAGCAGACAGCCACCAGTCTTGGCCAGAACCTAGATATCTCTATGTTCATTTGCTTGCCTGATGAAATAATTAATGAATTCATTGATGATATTAAAGAAAAAAGTAGACATAGAGCTAGGAGCACATGGGTGATTATTGACAATGAAGTAAGGGGATAAAGTACTTCCATTAAAGTAGAACACAACCTGTGAGTATTACAATTAAAGGGAGTAGGAATATTAGGGATGGAGGGATGTTCAGTTAAGTCAAGGCATTTCTATTTCTTCTTTAAAAATGGGGCTTATTGGACTCTGTTTCCATACTGATGAGAAAGGCCTAGACAAATTCATTGCTTGCAGATATGACCTTGCAACAGTAATTCATGATATCCATTTTCACAGCATCCCCTGTTACTCTGGATATTCACATTAAAACAATTATGTGTTTCAAGTTTCCAAGTGAAAACTATGTGAAAGACTGTTGCTTTGCAATGATTTCATTACCAGAGAGCTGAATATACTTGTGGATTATTTATTCATTGGTTTTCTGTATTGTGTATTGTCTCTACCAGGTCTTTGCATTTGTACAGTGCGGCCCGGGGGGGGGGGGTTATTCCCTTTTATGATTGTATTATATCAGACAAGGAATTGGAGGAGGGTTTTGTTTTTGTTTTATGAACTTTGCTGTTTGCATTGAGTTCTATTGTGTATGTGTATATATATGCGGAATTGTGTTTATTAGTAGTATGCTCAAACCTGTCAGTTATATAGTGTTCTCTACATTGTTTTTTAATTTTATTATTCTTACTGAAAAAATGAACTGTCACTTATATTCTTCACTTGCCAATCCTTGTGATAAGAAAATAGAAAATAAATGGTATTTTGTAAACTGATAATAACTCACTTCTATATATATTTCCCACTTCGTTCACTTCTCTGTCATTCCTCATGGATCCTTTTGGCTCCATGTGATGAGATCTATTTCTAAAAGTTGCATCATCTTTATCCATCATCGCTTCTTTACATTTGACTGAAGATCACCTGTACCTTCCATAAGCATACCTGAATCCATATATCTTTATGTAAGAAAAATATTATCACTTAGATACTGCTTCCTCCCCAGCTATAAAGGTCATTCTCTCATATTCTTTTATTTCACATGTTTGGACATTTAGTCTGGAATTAGCAACCATCTTGATAGCACTCAATTATTCTTTTATGTCTTTATATACATTATTTTAGATCCTCATATAATTTTGTTTCACACAGTTGTTTTGAAGCCACCATACTTGACCTAATTTCATTCCTTCCAACAAACTTTCTTCCTTAAGTTTTTAGTGTCTTTTAAAACTTCTGCTCCTAGATGGTGCACACACATTCACATTCACACACCATAAAAATGGATTAGTATCCTGTGCTCATAATGAATGCTCTTAAAGATCTGGGGCAGTCTTGTTTTCTACCTGTGCCAATTCCTACATCTTATTCAATGGTACCCCATGCACTTTCCTCAGTCAATGAGAGTAATGCTGATTTGTAATTTCAGGGTCAGCATAATATTTCACTATGTGGCTCTGCTACACATACTTTGAATGCTTCTTCTATTCTATCTCAATACCTTGATTGCTATTATATCAATTCTACAAAAATATTTTGAGATTGTTATGTTAAAAATCTTGTTCTCCACGGGAGGAGATATTGTTCCCCAGGGGGACACTGAGCAATTTGGAGGTCATATGGGAGGTGTCAGGAGAGGCCAGGGATACTCTAAACATCCCTACAAAGCCCAGGACATACACCACCATGGAGAATGGACTGGAACAGAATATCAGTAGCACTGAGATTAAGAACTGCTGAGTTAAAGAATATGTGTATTTTAATATTTACGTCTGCCTTCATTTTCCCAACATTGTAACAGTTCATGTTTCTCCCAGAAAAATTAGAGAAACTTCTTTTGCTACCTGTTTAAAAATTCCAATCCAAACAGTGAGAGAGATATTTAACCTTGTCTCACAGGCTGATGGATGTGCAAGTGATTTCTTGCTGTCTTCTTAAACCATTAATAAATTTGAGCAAATATTTATATATTTGATCACGAGGTTCATTGTTAGATACCTATGATTATCATATGTCCATAAACTCTATGCATATTCTGCAGCTAGCAGCATTATTGTTCAATGACTTTTGGTTGTATATATTGTCCATAAAATTTTTAAATTTTATATAGTTAAATATGTCTCTCTCCTTACTTCTGATTTTCCTGTCTTAATTACAATGGTTTTATTCACCTGTAGCTTGTATCTGTATTTTCCACCTTCACCTGAATGAACTGTTCCCATTTACACAGAGGTCTGTAATCCCTCTTAATTGTTTTTGATGTAAAAGTCTAGGAACCACTTTATTTTCTTTCAGATGGATAGCATATGTGCCAGCTTGTATGAAACAAACTTTACCAAATAAATTGAAATACAACCTTGTCATATATGAAATGCCCATGTGCACCGAAACCTAGTTGCTGATTCCCTCAACAAAATGAAGATAGCACCAGCTAAGGCTAGAGAGTTCTAGGAAATTTCTATTCTTTATTCCCTAATGTCAAGATCATTGCTAAATTAATTACTGATCCATGTCAACATTGTTCAATTACTGCTATCGCACATCACATCTTAGTTCATTTCCGTGTTCCACTCAGTTTTGTCTAACATGGTTGCATGAAACCACTCTACATAGCTAGCTTTGATGCCTCTGCCCATCCTTTTAGGTCAGAACTTCTCATTTTCTCAATTTGTTTCCCTGTGAGTGTGCATATGCTCACATCTCATTTTGAAATCTACAGTGAACAATGTTGGTGAAGGCCCTGCTCCTTTGGTGCTTGCATAATGATGGTGGAGTCACAGTACTAGAGTTTCAGGTGTGAATCTTATGGAGATGGTCATTTAGAGCCAGAGGACACAGGTGGGTGCACAATTTTGAACAGTGAGGTCTGAACTGGCCTTTGGATATTGTGCAAAGACCAGAAATGGGGCCAGAGTGCACACACTGTGTCCAAAATCCAGCAGAATCCAAATCCCAGGAAAAGCCAAGAAAAGATGCTACATAAGGAAAGGGAGATGGAAGTCCCCACCCCCTTGAAGATCCTAAAAGGCATCTTGGTCAAATAAATTAGAGAGAGACATAGACAAAACAGTCTCCTCCTGCTCATCCTACCATGCTGGGCCATGCTGTGCTTGGCCTGTTTCCTCTGCTAAACTGCTGGTTTCTCCCCTTAGCACAATTTCCTCTCAGCATATTCACTCTCTAAGGCAAATGACACCATGAAGATACCACTACTTTTGTCTTCTGGCTTAATTTAATTTTGCTCCTCTATTATTTTTTCAGGGGCATCTGGGAGATACAAGAGTTGGAATGTTGTCTGAACCAGGGAGGCTTTCTTTCTCTTGGTCTCTCAGGTTTCAGCAACCACCTGAACCATTAGATCTTTTTGCCACCTTTGTTTGATTTCTCTCTCTCTCTCTCTCTCTCTCTCTCTCTCTCTCTCTCTCTCGTTTTTGAGCATATTGTGTTTCTTTAAATACAGTATAGAAAATGAGTATTCTGGGATGATTTGTCCATTTTTTTGTCCATGGGAAACTTGCCAATTGGACTATCAGGTAGCATTTTACATTGTTTAAGGGAATAATCACTGACCTGGCCAGCTTGAGTTACCACTGCTCCAGCTTCATCATTGGAACTAGGGATGAGGAGTCATGGTAAGAACACAACCCAGGGAGTAATGATCTGGAGTTGTGTGTGTGCACACATGCATGGCAGCATATGTACTTGCGCATGCATGCATGCCACTTGTGGAGTGAGAACAGTCTTCAGAGTGGGGGTACATGGTCTAATATATTCTAAGGTGACTCTTACAATACAGAGTCCAGAACTCAATTGCCTAATGGTATTCAGGAGGGGCTCTATATCAATTTACAGGACTCTTTTGCAAGTAGATTATAAAATACAAGAAATATGTAATGTGCGTGAGTGATTCTTTTTATTGAAGTTTAACCAGCAGCACTGTTGACACCAGCTCTGATCGCTCTCCTGCTTATTCCCCTTCCCACACTTGCTTCCTTTATTGGATTTGAGTAGTTCAAAGTAATATAATCCTCAGGGGCTCTGCAGAAGCCAATCCCTCTGTCTGCACACATTTCACCAGACATGCTCATGGCTCCTGCCCTCTCTTCCTTGGGGTCTCTGTTCAAATGTCACCTTGTTTACTGGTCTTCCCTAAACACCAATTACAGAATAATAGTCATATCCACTCTCTCCTTGATACCTACTCTTGTTCTCCTCATAGCACTTGACACCCTCTGATATATTATTATTTTATTTGTTTCTGTTCTTTTTTCCATAATTGGATTATAGTGGTTTTTAGCTTTCAGTGTCCTGTACTTATTGTCTAGACATAGACATTGCCTGGAACATGTTTGACACTCAATACATACTCCTTGAATGCATGAAATATATTCCTTTTTTAGGGAGAGAGAGAGATAGAGACAAAGTGTGAACAGGGGAGGGACAGAGGGAATGGTAGAAAGAATCTAGAGCAGACTCCACACCCAAAGCAGAGCCTAATGTGGGGCTCGATCTCACTACCCTGAGATCATCACCTGAGCCACAATCAAGAGTCAGATCCCTATCTGACTGAGCCAAGTATCCTGAAAGATACTCTTAATAAAACAGTAGATTGAATGACCTGTTGGGGGCAATGGGGAAAATGAAAACAAAAAGCCTAACTAGAGATGGAACGGGACAGAATCTCTTCAAGGGCACAATCCCTACACAAGATACTGAAATTAATAATTGACTGAAAAATATAAATAGTAGCATTTCAACTATATAAGCAATGCTGTTCATGTGAAAACAGATCATGTCTTTTTCCTCTTTCCTGGTAGTCAGTGCAACCACATGCAACCAAACAATGATACATGGATATCAGAATTCTTTCTTCTGGGATTTTCAGAGGGACCAGACCGGCAGCCACTCGTATTTGGGCTTTTCCTTTCCATGTACCTGATCACTGTGTTTGGAAACCTGCTCATCATCCTGGCCATCAGCTCTGACTCCCACCTCCACACCCCCATGTACTTCTTCCTCGCCAACCTGTCCTTTGTAGACATCTGTTTCACCTCTACCACTGTCCCCAAGATGCTGCTGAACATCCAGACTCAGAGCAAAGTCATCACCTATGCAGGCTGCATCACACAGATGTACTTTTTCATAATCTTTTCAGGGTTGGACATCTATCTCCTGGCTGTGATGGCTTATGACCGGTTTGTGGCCATCTGCCATCCCCTGCACTACATGGTCATCATGAACCCCCGGCTCTGTGGACTGCTAGTTCTGGTGTCCTGGATCATAAGTGTCTTGCACTCCTTTTTACAGACCTCAATGGTGTTGCAGCTGTCCTTCTGTACAGAGGTGGAAATCCCCCACTTTTTCTGTGAACTCAATCACATGATCCAACTTGCCTGTTCTGACATATTTCTTAATAACATGATGATATACTTTGCAGCTGTGCTTCTGGGGGGTTTTCCCCTGGCTGGGGTCCTTTACTCCTACTCTAAGATAGTTTCCTGCATATATAGAATATCATCAGCTCAGGGTAAGCATAAAGCATTTTCCACCTGTGCATCTCACCTCTCAGTTGTCTCTTTATTTTATTGTACAGCTTTAGGAGTGTACCTTAGCTCTGCTGCTCCCCAGAGCTCCTACACAAGTGCAGTGGCCTCAGTGATGTACACGGTGGTCACACCTATGCTGAACCCCTTCATCTACAGCCTGAGGAACAGAAACATAAAGAGGGCTCTGATGAAATTATCTGGGCTGGAAGCTATCAAAAGGCCAGTTGTCCTATTGCTGAATAATTTCCCATAATTATAGGCCTCAAAGCCTTGGAGGCAAAAGTTAGGATTATTTTTTAAGATTTTTTTTATTCATTTATTCATGAGACACAGAGAGAAGGGGGGGAGAGGCAGAGACACAGGCAGAGGGAGAAGCAGACTCCATGCAGAGACACAGGCAGAGGGAGAAGCAGACTCCATGCAGAGAGTCCGATGTAGGATTCGAACAAGGGACTCCAGGACCACACCCCAAGCCGAAGGCAGGTGCTAAACCACTGAGCCACCCGGGGATTCCCAGAAGTTAGGATTTTTAAAAGAATATTGTGGAAATAGAACTTGCTTCTTTCATTTATTTCCTGGAATTTTAATTTTTTCAACTTCTCAGGACAACTTACTCATGTTATTAAGTTTTTCCCTTAATTTTCATCCTTTATTTCTTAATTTATTCCCAATTTTTTATATTAAAAAGTTACTAATTCCCATTTATCTCATGGAACTGCTTGGATTTCCTAAGAATCATTTCTTCCCAAAGGACAAAAATCTCCTCAAGTAATATGTCTTAGTTTTCCTAAAAGAAGTCATGAGTTACCACTATGATGGAAAAAATTCTATTTGACAACTGGGTCATTTCTTTAATATTATGTTACATTACAGATCTGAGACCACAGGTTTTCACTTTGTGTCTGTCATTTTTTTCTTTATCACTACCTTAACTGCTCTTCTTAATGAAGAAAATACTGGTGTGTTTTATAACGTTCATCGGCTTTATTCTCCCAACTAGGATACCATTCTCTGCTCAGGCTCTATGTCCCCATTGCTTACATTAGTCACTGGCAGACCTGATTATCAAATACATATCTACCAATGGAGTCTACATGGAAACAGAAATTTGAATAAATGGAATGATTTTTTTTAATATTTACTTATTTGAGAGAGAGAGCATGAGTGGGAGGGGCAGAGGAAGAGAGAGAGGGAGAGAATCTCAGGCAGACTCAATGCTAAGCACAAACTCCCCACATGGGACTCAATTCCAGAATCATGATGTCACAACCTGAGATGAAACCAAGAGTCAGTTACTCAACTGACTGTGCCACCTAGGTGCCCCTGGAATACATAGGATGATTTAATATGAACTTGGAGTCAAAGATGACCTCGAATATGATAAGGCAAATTTTAAACTGTCCCTTGTATCACTATGCACTACATTTCTTTTTAAGCTGTACATCTCTCAACCAAATATGAAATACAGTGGCAGTGTGTGTGTAAGGAGATTTACTCACTGGGATGAACAATTGATTAGAGACAAAGGGCTTATAAAGAAAAAAACACAAAATATTGCTTAAATAAATTAAAGAAGACATAAATATGGTATGATAGGCTGTGCTCATGCTTGGAAAATTTCAATTTAAAAAAATCTTTTTAAAGGTTTTATTTATTTATTCATAGAGACACAGAGAGAGAGAGAGAGGCAGAGTGAGAAGCAGGCTCCATGCAGAGAGCCTGACATGGGACTCAATCCAGGGTCTCCAGGATCATGCCCTGGGCTGCAGGCAGCACCAAACCACTGCGCCACCGGGGCTGCCCTTAAAATTTAATTTTAGGATGGGTTTTTAAAAAAATTTTCCCCCAAACCTCCTTTTTGTTATTTTCATATTGTTGATGAATCTGTAGATATTTTGGGTAGTGTTGCCATCTTAATAACATTAAATTTTAATTTAAATTCCCTCTAACAACACCTAACTCTGGGAAACAAACAAGGGGTAGTGGAAAGGCAGGCGGTTGGGGTGACTGGGTGGTGGGCACTGAGGGGGGCACTTGACAGGATGAGCACTGGATGTTATGCTATATGTTGGCAAATTGAACTCCAATAAAATAAATAAATAAATAAATAAATAAATAAATAAATAAATACCTCTAACATTGCTTTGCTCTCAAACTGTGCTCCACAGACCAGGACCTACAGCATCAACGGCATGGGGAACTTGTTAGAAATGCAGTCACTGGGCCCCTGGGGGTCTGATGAGTCAGAATTTGCATTTCAACTACAATCCCTGGTGAACTGTGTGCACAGAAAGGTTGGAGGAGGTTTCCTCACCTTCTCACCATTGACCCTTGGAACTGGATAATTAATTTTGTTGGATGCTGTCCTGTGGATTGTGGTATTCGACAGCATCCTTTCAGATATGGCCAATAACAAGGGCATCTCTGCTTGAGGACCACTACCCCAGATTTTCAGAACTGGAAGCATCCTACATAATTCCAATTAAGACTATATCCCTTACTTGGTTTATGCCTTGGAGAACATTAAATCCCACTGAGCCCCATTTCTCCAATAGAGAATAGAGCTCATAAAAGTACTATTTCATAGATTGAACTGTGCAATCTTGGCCTGGACAGGACATTGTTCTTTCTTTGGAGCCCTAAGTCTGGTTGGGAGACCGACACCTCACCCCTTCCTCCTGTCTTATATGGGACAGAGCTTCAGTCTCCAATATCAGCCTCCAGGGAGGCTATCTTGGCTTCCTGCCTGCTTCCCTCACTAAGGTTAATTATTCCTAGATTTTGATTTAAAGTGAGAAATTGTCTAACTCTTTCTTTCACTTGAACACTTGCAGGCCATTGTAGGGTTGTTAATGGGCCTAATATCAATATTGTCGTGTCTTCGGGAATAGGGAGACCTGAGGAGAGGGGAGGAGATGGAGATCAACCAGTCAGTGGGTGCATCACAATACACACCATTTGTCCATTAAGTTTTCTCTCTTATGTGTATAGTTTGTGAAGCCCCAAAACAATTACAATAGTAATGTCAAAAATCATAGATCCCAAATCATCATAACAAATATAACAATGAAAAAGTTTGAAATATTGCAAGAATTACCCAATTCTGACACAGAGACACAAAGTGAACAAATGTCATTAGATAATTGGTACCAATAGACTTGCTCCATGTAGGCTTGTCACAAACATTCAATTTGTAAAAAATGTAATATCTGAAAAGTGTTAAAAAGTGCAATAAAAAAGTCACACCTGTTTGTGCTGTCATATATATGTCATATGATTTCCAAAGTCACACATACAAATGACATGAAATTCCAAGTTAATGACATAAGTGACTAGGTCAGAATTCCAAGTCAAGTGAATGTATTCGTTGGTAGATTACTGTCAGCAAAACACAGGACTATTGTGTGATTTTCTACACTATGGAGGAAAAGACCTAAGAAGTGTGGAAACATATCACTGAGGGATAGATTTAGCTGGGGACAGTAAAAGCGGAGAAGAAAAAACCTGTACAAGGACAAGCCACTTAGGACATATTAGGAAGCAAAGGTGATAATATGGGGTGATGCTAGCTAATATGGGGTGTGCAAAGTGAGTAGAAATTCTGGCTGAATCTTTTTTGGGTCTCTCTTCTGACTTTCCCTAGCATCACTAAAAAAGATAAGGAAAAATTTCCCAAACTGAGACACTGGATTACAGAATTTCCTTGAGGCAATTCCAGATGGTTTGGATAGAGATAACTGACTGTGATTGACCTCAAGTATTAAAATCTAGTCCCTAACCTGGTCTATCTAGTTAGAGCACTGATCCTTTCCCTTTCCTTTCCTTTTTACATTAGTAAAAATGAAGGGATATTGTTAAGGATCTAAAGACAGAGTGGGTTGCTGTCCATGAACTTAAATAAGGGAAATAGATTGCTAGCTGAGTCAGGTAATAAAATCAAGAGTTATAAAGTAACTATCATAAATTCTGAGCACCCTCACTCTGCCCAAAGTACACATGTTCCCCTTCCATACCCAACACAATGCCTGGCACCTTGAGATATGTGTTATGGACTGAATTGTGTCCCTTAAAATTCATAGATTGAAGCTCAAATCCCCAGTATGATTGTATTCACAGATTTCAGGAAGTGATAAAGTTAAGTAAAGTCAGAAGGGTGGGCCCTAACCCATTTGGGTTGGGTTGAATTGGTGGGTTTATAAGATGAAAAGATCTCTCTCTCTCTCTCTCTCTCTCTCTCTCTCTCTCTCTCTCTCTTCCTCTCTCTCTCTCCTCACATGCGCTGAGAAAATAACAGTTGAAAACTAATCATGAAGGCATCTGCCTACAAGCCAGAAGGAAATCTCTCATCAGAACCCAACTATAAATAATAATAATAATAATAATAATAATAATTTTAGACTTAAAAAAAAGAACCCAACCATAATTGCACATGATCTTTGACTTCCATCCTTCATAAATGTGAGAAAATAAATAAATTTCTGTGATTTAAGCTATCCAGTCTCTGGTATTTTCTTATAGCAGCTCAAGCTGACTAATACAATGTGTACACCTACTTAATGAATGAAGGAGTAAATTTCCTTTAGGTAAATTACCCAAATGTTATTAATTTCTGAGCATTACATGTTTTTTTACAGAAATCTTTGTCTTTTGATGAAAAGATTGTATAAGTATAAGTATAAGGCAGCAATATACTATGAGCCCTGACTCTGGTTCTCACTCCTAGGGGAAGCCTTTCTTATTTCCTCAGAACTATACTCCAGGAAGAATTCTCTCCTTTTGTAGAGTATTATCCATAGAAGTCATTCTCCTTGGACAGTCAGTGGGCTGAGCTGAAACTCATGTACAGATTTGGTCCTATCTAGAGGCTCCCCTAAAGCCCCAATCCAAGGACTATCAAATATCTAAAAGATATGATTTCTTCCACTGTTCCACTGTGTTTATTTTTAAAACATATATATATATATATATGTGAGATATCATATCATATCATATGAAAGGAAAGATGAGTAGACAGGAAGAAGAGGGCAAGAATCCCAAACAGACTTCACAATGAATGTGAAGTGTCCTACAAAACATGAAGGAGAATTTCAGACATTCTCAGATAAACAAAAGCTGATCCAGTTAAATTCCTATTAGACCCACCCTCCAAAAAAGCCAAAGGGAGTCCTTCACGTTGAAATGAAAGGACACTAGACGGTAGTTTGAAGTCATATGAAGCTATAAAGGTCTCTGTTAAAGTTAAATATATGACCAAATACAAAAACCAGCATTTTATAATTTTGGACTTTAACACCACATTTGATGTGTGGATTTACAATGTGACTGCTAAACAATAATTACATGAATTTCAATTGATAAAATGATGGATGGAACTATATGCGTAGAGTTTTGTATATGACTGAAGTCAAGTTGGTGTCAGCTCAAATTAGATTGTTACAAGTTTATGATGTTGCATGTAATCCTCATGGTAACAAATAAAATACCTATAAAGTACAGGCAAAGAAGAAATGAGAAGGAAATCAAAAGTGTCACTACACAAATCAAATCAAAACTAAAAAAGTCTTGAAAAAACAATTCCTTATACATTTTTAAGTTGAAATTACTCCAAGTATCTTCTCCAACCACAGGGAATGAATCTAGAACTCAATATAGGAGGGAAAAGTGGAAAATTCACAAATATGTGAAAAATTAAACAGCACACTCAAACAACCAGTTGGCAAAGGAAGAAATCAAAGGGAAATTAGAAATTACCTTCAGATAAATGGAAATAAAATCACAGCATACATAAGTTTATGGGATTAAATAAAAGCAGTGTTGTGTGGATTTATCTTCTATGATTCAACATCTAAACTCCCAAGAATGCCTTAGGAAAGGGGTTGGAGACTGTAGTATTCATCAAAAGATTGAGAAATACCTTGGTGAGGTTTGTGACACCTCTGAAGAGCTCCATAGTGGTTGTCCCCTGCATGACAAAGCTAACATACCATGGGAGATGCTGAGATTGAAATAGGTTTATCCTAGGTTCAATAGTGTGGCATCCTGAACTGGCAGAGACCAAGTGGATGTCATGCAACGTTAAGAGGCAAGGAATTTATTATTAACCTAATATGTAGAAGGATCAATATTTTAATCAAAATTGATTGAACCACAGGGATTTTTGAAAAAGACAATTGACTGTGATGCCCCCATGAATAAAAGTGAAGAGCATCTTATTAAGATCCCATCCATTTATATAAATAAGAAAAATTCTAGTTCTTATAAAAAGAAACGTGGCCCAAATCACCACAATTAAGAGTCACAATCACTCACTTGATTCTCAGACCTGAGAGTGTTCACTGATACTGACCTTCAAATGATGGGACCAGCTCACCTTGAAAGAACACTAAAACTGCAACAGACTTTAAGCAAAGATGCTTCTCCTGACTTTAAACAAAGATGCTTCTGTGTTGGATCTGGCTCCTAATGGATTATGAGGTCTGACTGTGCACATCTCATCCCATTCTATGTTGGTAGAAACAAAGTATGGGAAGTTTAAAATTGGCCAAGGTGAGAGATTTATACTATGGAAACTGGAAAATACTGCAATTAGGCATTTTTCTACCTTTCATTTTCTTTTAAAAATATTTTATTCATGTATTTTAAGAGAGAGTGTAAACAAGGGAAGGGGCAGAGAAAGAGGGAGAGAGAATCTCAAGTACCTTTCATTGCTGACCATAGAGGGCTTGATCTCACAACCCTGAGATGATGACTCGAGCCAAAATCAAGAGTAGGAATCCCAAATAGGCAACTACCATTATGGCATACAAATTAGTGAGGTCAATTCTGGGTGAGGTGATGATAAATGATAAAGCCTTACTTAACTTTACTTATTCTGTTTCATAAAGCATATTTCAGGTCCATAGCTATATCTTGTTATTAGGACAGAATTCTGGCCTGCCAAGATGGAAAAGTCATAGACGGCAATTGGCGAAATACCCACGATGCTTTAATAATCTGAGCAAGGGGCATTATGGCAGGAGTTACTACGATAAATCTCCTTATAGTGTTCTTGCCTACCAAAATATTAAGAATAACAATGCATCCTGGGGAACTTACAAAGATTAATAATATGATCAACGCTTGAATGTCAGGGCTTGTCATTTCTATTGTGCTACACTTATGTTTTGAATGGTGCAGAAGAAAATTAGATCTTAGAAAATGAATGTGGATTATTGCAAACTTTATCCAAGGATGGCCCCAATTCCTTCTGCTATTGCCGTGTGCTCAATTCCTTCTGATATTGCCGTGTGCTCAATTCCTTTTTTAATTTTTTTTTATTTTTTATTGGAGTTCAATTTGCCAACATATAGCATAACACCCAGTGCTCATCCCACCAAGTGCCCCCCTCAGTGCCCGTCACCCATTCACCCCCACCCCCCGCCCACCTCCCTTTCCACCACCCCTAGTTCATTTCCCAGAGTCAGGAGTCTCTCATGTTCTGTCTCCCTTCCTGATATTTCCCACTCATTTTTTCTCCTTTCCCCTTTATTTCCTTTCACTATTATTTATATTCCCCAAATGAATGAGAACATATAATGTTTGTCCTTCTCCAATTGACTTACTTCACTCAGCATAATACCCTCCAGTTCCATCCACGTTGAAGCAAATGGTGGGTATTTGTCGTTTCTAATGGCTGAGTAATATTCCATTGTATACATAAACCACATCTTTATCCATTCATCTTTCGATAGTTATAAATCTGTTATCAACATATGAGTTGCAAAATAAAAAATATTTTCAAATATTGTTTGATATGATTTGAATTGATATTTCTCCAAAGAAATGTATACAAATGATCTATCCTCAACAACAACAGAAATATAACTCATTGAAACAAGAGGGATCCCAGAAATAAACCCTTTTATATATGATTGAATGATTTTTGACAAGAGTGCCAGGACAGTTCAAAGGGAAGTATATGGCAGCCTATCCAAGAAATGGTGATGGAAAACCAGAATATCCATGCAAAAAATAAGGGCAGCCCGGGTGGCTCAGCGGTTTAGCGCCACCTTCAGCCCAGGGCATGATCCTGGAGGCCCAGAATCGAGTCCCACCTCAGGCTCCCTGCATGGAGCCTGCTTCTCCCTCTGCACCTCCCTCTGCCTGTGTCTTTGTCTCTCTCTGTCTCTCTTTTTCATGAATAAATAAATAAAATCATTTAAAAAAATAAGAGTGACCCTTCCATTCACATCTACAAACATGACTCCAAATGGATCATAGATCTAAACACAATGAGTAAAACTGTAAGTACTTAGAACAAAACACAGAAGTACATCGCCATGACACTGGATTTGACTAAGATTTCCTGGATATAACACCAAAGACATAGGCAATTAGAGAAAAAAATACTTCAGCAAAAGTAAAAATATCTGTGTGTCAAAGAGAATTATTTCTCCAGTGAAAAGGCAACAGTCAAAAGGAGAAAAGATTGGCAAAATACATATTTTGTAATAGATTAATATCCAAAATATGTTCAAAAATTTCACAGCAAAAAACTCAACTCAATTTTTGAAAGGCAATGTGTTTATTTCAATTCAAGTTAGTAACATTCCAGTATTATTAGTTTCAGGTGTTCAATAGAGTGATTCAACACTTCCATAATAAAAACATTTTAAAAAACTGACGTCATCTACAAAGAGTGAAAAACGACTTTTTCTTTGCTAATTTGCAGGCCTTTTTTTCTCTTTGTTGTCTGATTACTGAGGCTAGGACACGATACTCTATGTAGAAAACCCAAAAGACTTCACCCAAAAATTGCTACAACTGATAGAGGAATTCAGCAAAGCTGTAACCAAAGCACAGAAGTCATTTACATTTCTATACACTAACAATGAAGCAGAAGAAAGAGAAATCAAGGAACCAATTCCATTTATAATTGCACCAAAAACCATAAGACACCTTGGAATAAACCTAACCAAAGAGGTAAAGGATCTGTACTCTGAAACTATAGAACACATATGAAAGAAATTTAGAAAGACACAAAGAAATGGAAAAACATTCCATGTTCATGGATTGGAAGAATAAATATTTTTTAATTTTTTTATTGGAGTTCAATTTGCCAACATATAGCATAACATCCAGTGCTCATCTTGCCAAGTGCCCCCCTCAGTACCCATCACCCAGTCACCCAACCCCCCGCCCACCTCCTCTTCCACTACCCCTTGTTCATTTCCCAGAGTTAGGTGTCTCTCATGTTTTGTCACCCTCACTGATATTTTCACTCATTTTCTCTCCTTTCCCTTTATTCTCTTTCACTAATTTTTATATTCCCCAAATGGATGAGACCATATAATGTTTGTTCTTTTCCAATTGATTCATTTCACTCAGCATAATACCCTCCAGGTCTCTCCATGTCGAAGCAAATGGTGGGCATTTGTCGTTTCTAATGGCTGAGTAATATTCCATTGTATACATACACCACATCAGGAAGAATAAATATTGTGAAAATGTCTATGCTACCCAGATCAATCTACAGTGCAATCCCTATCAAAATACCATCGGCATTTTTCACAGAGCTGGAACAAATAATCCTAAAATTTGTATGGAACCAGAAAAGACCCCAAATAGCCAAAAGAATGTTGAAAAAGAAAACCAAAGCTGGAGGTATCACAATTCCAGACTTCAAGCTGTATTATAAAGTTGTAATCATTAAGACAGTATGGTACTAGCACAAAAACAGACTCATAGGTCAGTGGGACAGAATGTAAATCCCAGAAATGGATCTTCAATGCTATGGGCAACTAATCTTCAACAAAGCAGGAAAGAATATCCAATGGAAAAAGGATAGTCTCTTCAATAAACGGTGATGGGAAAACTGAACAGTTACATGCAGAAGAATGAAACAGGACCACTTTTTATATTCACCTCAGCCACAGCAACTTCTTGCTAGACATGTCTCCAAAAGCAGGATGGCAGGGTAACTTAGTGGTTGAGCATCTGCGTGTGACTCAGGGCATGATCCTGGAGTTCCAGATTGAGTCCCACATTGAGCTCCCTGCCGGAAGCCTGCTTCTCCCTCTGCCTATGTCTCTGCCTCTCTCTCTCTCTCTCATAAGTAAATAAAAATTTTAAATAAAAAAAGACATGTCTCCAAAGGTAAGGGAAATAAAAGCAAAAATGAACTATAGTTACTTCATCAGGATAAAAAAAGCTTTTGTACAGCCAAGAAAACAGTCAACAAAACTAAAAGGCAACCTACAGACTGAGAGAAGCTATTTGCAAATGACTTATCAGAAAAAGAGCTAGTATCCAAAATCTGTAAGAACCTATCAAACTCAACACCAAAATAATAATAATAAGAAGAAGAAGAATCCAGTGAAGAAATAGGCAGAAGACATGAATAGACATTTCTGTAAGAAAGACATACAAATGGTCGACACATGAAAAAATGCTCAACATCACTCCTGATCATCACTCATAAATACAAATCAAAACCACAATGAGATACCACTTTACATCAGTCAGAATGGCTAAAATTAACAACTCAGTAAACCACAGATATGGTGAGCATGCAGAGAAAGGGGAACACTCTTACATTGTGGTACGAATGCAAACTGATGCAGCCACTCTGGAAAGCAGTATGGAGGTTCCTCAAAAAGTTAAAAAATAGAACTACCCTACAACCCAGCGATTGCACTTCTAAGTATTTATCCAAAGGATACAAACATAATGATTCAAAGGGGCACATGCACCCCAATGTTTATAGCAACAATGTCCACAATAGCCAAACTATAGAAAGGGCCTAGATGTCCATCAACAGATGAATGAATAAAGAAAATGTGGGATTTTTTATTTTTTTAAGATTTTATTTATTTATTCATGAGTGACACACACAGAGAGAGAAAGAGAGGAAGAGACACAGGCAGAGGGAGAAGCAGGCTCCAAGCAGGGAGCCCAATGTGGGGCTCGATCCCAGGACTCCAGGATAAAATGTGGTATATTTATAATGGAATATTACTCAGCCATCAAAAATAATGACATCTTGCCATTTGCAATGACATGGATGGAACTAGAGGGCATTATGCTAAGCAAAATAAGTCAGTCAGAGAAGGACAAATACCATATAATTTCACTCATATGTAGAATTTAAGAAACAATACAAGTATGCCAAGGTAAAAAAAAAAAAGAGAGAGAGACAGAGACAAACAAGAAGCAGTCTCTTAACTACATAGAACACACCGATAGTCAACAGAGGGAAGATGAGAGGAGATGAGAGGGGATGGGCAAAATAGATGATGACGTTTATGAGGCATTTGTGATGAGCACAGGCTATTGTATGGAAGTGCTGAATCACTGTATTATACACCTGAAATGAATATTACACTGTATGTTAACTAACTAAAATTTAAATTTAAAAAACAAAACCCATGGTGAGAAAAAATAAACAGCCAATGGATAGGAATAGACCTTTTTCCAAAGAAGATATAGGATGGCTAATTAGCACATGAAAGATGCACAATATCACTAATCATTAAGGAAATGCAAGCCAAAACCATAATGTGACACCACCTCACACACATTAGGATGGCTAACTTCAAATCTAAAACAGAAAATAAAAGTTGGCAAGGATGTGGGGAAATTGGAACCCTGTGGTGCTTTGCTGATGAGAATAAGAAGTGGCACAGCTGCAACAGGATACAGTGTGCCAGTTCCTCAAAAATTGAAACAGAATTATCATATGATCCAGTAGTTTCACTTCTGGGTATATGCCTACTTATAGCCCCCAAAGAATTTATAGCAGTGACTAAAACAGATATTTGTACGCCAACTTTCATAAAATTTTATTTACAGTAGCTAAAATGTGGAGATAGCCTGAATGTCCATCAATAAAATCACAGATGAACAAGCCTAGCACATACAGTGAAAAATCATTCAGCCTGTAAAACGAATGAAACTCTGGTACAGGCTACAACATGAGTGAACCTTGCAAACATTAGGCTAAGTGAAAGAAGCCAGTCACAAAAGGACAAATATTATACCACTGCATCCAAATGAGGTACCTAGAGGACTCTGTTTTAGTGAGAGAAAGCAGGAAGGCGGAAGCCAGAGTCTGGACTGGGGAACAATGGGGAGTGAGTGTTTCATGGGGACAAAGGTTCAGTTTTAGATGATGAGAAAGTTCTGAAGATGGATAGAGGCTGTGCTTGCATGATGGGGAGAAAATCTTTAATGCCACATAACCGAATACTTCAAAGTGTTTAAAACAATAAATTTTATATATATTTTACCTTGACAAAAAAAAGGATTAAAAATGATTGGCATACTCTAAAAGACTGTCAGTGTCAATGATATCCTCATATGATATAGAGGAAGGAATCCAAAGTACAGGACATAAGGACATTGTAATGGTTTATGTTGTGTGATTCAATACCTCAACACCAAAGTATACCCAAAATAAGGGTTCAGGGGACATAAAACTCAACATAAGGACATTGAGAAATACTTTGGTGAGGCTGTAATGTCTTCCTTGACAAACTCTACAGAGTTGTACAACCCTATATGATACAATTCCCATGGACATGATCAAATTGAAATGAACTTGTCCTGAGGTGAACCCACCCTGAACTGGCAAAGGCCACATCAGCAGTCCAAAACCATCTAAGGTATGGTATTCAGAGTTCATGTAAGAGTTCATCATTCACATCTAAATTGTATGAGCCACAGGGATTTCTCAAAATGGCAAATTCCACATAGTGGCTCTATGAAACAGAAATGATGGGCAGCTTATTAAGAGCCCATCCAATTTTAGTAAACAAAACAATAAAAAAATTTAAGAAAATCTAATTCTCATGAAGAAAAACTTTACCTGAGTTACTACAGTGAAGGGTCATAATCTCACAGGCCCAGATCCTAGATTTGTGGAACCAGTTACCCCTGAGTGAAGACTCTAAAATGGCAACAAATAAGTTACATTTTCCTCCAAACCCAACTCAAAGAAGCTGAAGTAATGGTGCTAGCCAGCTTAAAATGGCCCATGAGGACTGTGCTCTGAACTAAAATTGATTGCTTGAAATTGAACAAGATAAGGTTGCCTGTGTAGGGCAATTGGTTAAGCAAACAATTCAATTTCAGCTCAGGTCATGATCTCAGGGTGGTGAGATCAGCATGGAGCCTGCTTAAGATTCTCTCACCCACTCCCACTCCTTCTCCCTCTGCCCCTCTCCCCTGGTGTCTCTCCCTCTGTCTATTATAAATAAATAAATCTTTTTTAAAAAGAGGGATCCCTGGGTGGCGCACCGGTTTAGCGCCTGCCTTTGGCCCAGGGCCCGATCCTGGAAACCCGGGATCGAATCCCATATCGGGCTTCCGGTGCATGGAGCCTGCTTCTCCCTCTGCCTATGTCTCTGCCTCTCTCTCTCTCTCTCTCTCTCTCTCTGTGTGTGTGTGTGTGACTATCATAATAAATAAATAAATAAATAAATAAATAAATAAATAAATAAATAAATAAATAAAAATTTTAAAAAAAGAAATTGAGCAAGATGAGAGTAATTACACCATGGAAACCAACAAGTGCTACAAGTAAGTACTCTTGGTTTTTCCCCCTTTATCTTATTTTCTTCCTTTCTTCATGCTTTCATTTCTTTCTTTGTGTTTTCTTTTGAGAGAGAGAGCTCGTTAAACATTTAACTAAATACTAGTGTTCAAAGGGACCTGTGGAGTTTTACCTGGAAAACTGTGAACCAGGTAATAGGAGATTACCATGATGAGGTATACATTCATCTTACTCAACTCATAAAGCGCAAGTGAGATCCATAAGGATATCCTGCTATTATTGCCTAATTTCTGCGATGTATCATTACAAAGACTTAAGGCCATAGGCAGATTATTCACATTGATTTTATTATCTGTGAAAGGCCTATTATGGCAGGAGGTGTTGAGGGAAATCACCAGATAGTGTTGCTGCCTACAAAAATACTAAATGAAAAGTAATAATGCATCCTCGGAGTAAGCACCATAAAGGACACATCAGTCTGAAAATTCAGGAGTTGTTTCTATTACCTACACAATTTATGTTTTTATCTGTGCAAGGGAAAATTATATATTGCATAGTGGATGTGAATTATTGTAAACTTCATCACACAGGGTTCCAGATGCCTCTGCTGTTGCAGATTTGCTCTCTTTCTGGGGTGGATTAACAGAAAACCCTGGAAACTGTTACATAGCCTCTACTATGTTAAATGGATTTTCTCCCAGAGCAGATATTCTAAGGAATGGCTCCTTTCGTCTAAGGGAGGAAGTATACCACATTTATTCCTCCGGCTCTTCCTAACATTATAAGTACCCAATTACCTGTACTATTTATCTGCTGTAGAAATCCATGCAGTGGAATTAATAAGATAACAAAAAAATTTCAATAAATAGGAACACCTGGATGGCACAGTCAGTTAAGTGTCCAACTCTTGGTTTCAGCCCAGGGTTGTGATCTCAGGGTCATGAGATTGAGCCCAGCATTGGGTTCCATGCTCACCTGGAGTCTTCTGGAGATTCTCTGTCCTTCTCCCTCTGCCCTACCCACTTGCACTAACTCTCTCTCGCTCTCTTGCTCTCTCTCTCTCTCTGAAATAAATAAATAAATAAATAAATAAATAAATAAATCTTTTTTTAATAATAAATTTATTTTTTATTGGTGTTCAATTTGCCAACACCCAGTGCTCATCCCGTCAAGTGCCCCCCTCAGTGCCCGTCACCCATTCACCCCCACCCCCCGCCCTCCTCCCCTTCCACCACCCCTAGTTCGTTTCCCAGAGTTAGAAGTCTCTCATGTTCTGTCTCCCTTTCTGATATTTCCTACCCATTTCTTCTCCCTTCCCTTCTATTCCCTTTCACTATTATTTATATTCCCCAAATGAATGAGACCATATAATGTTTGTCCTTCTCCGATTGACTTATTTCACTCAACATAATACCCTCCAGTTCCATCCACGTTGAAGCAAATGGTGGGTATTTGTCATTTCTAATGGCTGAGTAATATTCCACTAGTTTCCAAAATCTATAAAGAACTTATTAAACTCAACAGCAAAGAAACAAACAATCCAGTCATGAAATGGGCAAAAGACATGAACAGAAATCTCACAGAGGAAGACATAGACATGGCCAACACGCACATGAGAAAATGCTCTGCATCACTTGCCATCAGGGAAATACAAATCAAAACCACAATGTGATGCCACCTCACACCAGTGAGAATGGGGAAAATTAACAAGGCAGGAAACCACAAATGTTGGAGAGGATGCGGAGAAAAGGGAACCCTCTTGCACTGTTGGTGGGAATGTGAAATGGTGCAGCCACTCTGGAAATAAATCTTTTTAAAACAATTTTGAGGAAATAGACCATAAAACAGACTCTTAACAATGGGAAACAAGCAAGGTTGTTGGAGAATAGGTGGATAGGATAGGATAGGATAGGATAGGATAGGATAGGATAGGATAGGACAGGATAGATGAGTGATGGGCATTAAAGAGGGCTTCTGTTGTGATGAGCACTAGGAGTTGTACATAAGTGATGAATCACTAAATTCTATCCTGAATCTAATACTTCACTATCTGTTAACTAACTAGAATTTAAATAAAAACTTGAAAATGAAATAAAAAGAAATAGTTGATCATTGTGTGTGAAAAAAAAGAGACCGAATGCTGTAGAAAGTTATGTTACAGACTGTCTTTCTATAATACAAATATCATGATCTAGGTCTTCTAGGGTTTTGAGCCCTGTTACTTACATCTTTATCTTGAAACAAAAGATTCTTCTATGCAGAGAATGTCTCTCAGCTAAAGAGTTTTCTTAGGGCCTGCTTTAAGTCTCTGTTCCTCAGACCATAGATAAAGGGGTTCAGCATGGGTGTGACCACTGTGTACATCACCGAGGCTATGGCACTTGCTCTGGAGTTTTGCAAAGCAGCAGAACTAAGATACACCCCAAAACCTGTACCATAGAATAAGGAAACGACCGAGAGGTGAGACCCACACGTGGAAAATGCTTTATACTTGCCCCCAGAAGATGAAATTTTCAAAATGGAAGCTACAATTCTAGAATAAGAGAAAAGGATACCAATGAGTGGAAGAACCCCCAGAAGTCCACTTGCAAGATAAATTGCCAGGTTATTGAGGAAGGTATCAGAGCAAGCAAGTTGGATCATCTGTTTAAGTTCACAGAAAAAGTGAGGGATTTCTAACTGTGTACAGAAAGACAATTGGAAAACCATTAAGTCATGTAATAGAGAGTCCATAACACTCAATAACCAGCATGCCAGAAGCAGGATGCCACAGAACTTGGGGTTCATGATGACCATATAGTACAGGGGGTGACAGATGGCCACAAACCGGTCATAGGCCATCACTGTCAAGAGAAAGTTGTCTAATCCTCCAAACAGCATGAAAAAATACATCTGGCTGAGGCAGCCTTCATAGGTGATCACTTTGCTCTGTGTCTGGATGTTCAGCAGCATCTTGGGGATGGTGGTAGAGGTGAAACAGATGTCTACAAAAGACAGGTTGGAGAGGAAGAAGTACATGGGTGTGTGGAGGTGGGAGTCCATGACAATGGCCAGGATGATGAGCAGGTTCCCACTGAAGGTGATCAGGTACATGGACAAGAACAGCCAAAAGAGCAGTGGCTGTAGTTCTCCCACCTCTGAAAGTCCCAGGAGGATAAATTGTGAAACACGGCTTTGATTTCTTTGTTCCATGTAACTGCTGAACATGGCTGGAACAGAGAAAAAAGCTTTCTGAGGGCACAAGCGGTGATCACAGAATTAAAAGAAATGTTGCAATTTGTGTTTTCAACTTGCTTTATTCATTAGTTCTTATACATTTCCTACCAATCCAGAATATTTAGTTGAAAATTTCAGGGAATCCCAAATGCTCCATGAGGCTAAAAATGATTAATAATCCTTGTCCTGAATCAAAACATTTACCCAAGGGCAATGTTTTTCTCTATACATTCCCTAAGAGTTGTTTTATTCATTCAACAAATACCTTGTGGTAAGTATTGTTGAAAACATTGTATAAAGTAGTGATGTGTGTTTGACCTTAACAAGATTGAGCCTAAATATGTGTGTGTCAGAGGGAGCAATAGAATATTAATGAATGAGTAAAAGATGTTTCAAGTGGTGGTCACCACTAATAAGTAAAATAATGCGGGACAAGGTAGACCTAAAGTGAAAAGAAATCTTTCCATTGTATCCTCTCTGATAAGATGCTTTTGAGCAAGAAAGCTGAGAGCAGTGGATTCATGAACCATGTCGATAACTTTGAAAAGAACAATCAAGGCAGGGAAATAGCCTGTGCAAACCCCCTGAACAAACCATTGGGCAACATCAAAGAGAAAGTTGGAGCAGAGTGTGTAACGCAACAGGAACAGGTGTTGGATGTAGAAGAAGAAAGAGGAGGTTAAAGCCTTCTGCTTCTTTGGAAACATCCTAAGGCAATGGACACTGTCATTTTTATATGTATATATTATATATGATGTCTACAACAGCATAAATTTTACATAATCAAACCACAAAAGACCCCAAATACCAAAGGAATGTTGAAAAGGAAAACCAAAGCTGGGGACATCACACTGTGGGTACAAACTCTATTACAAAGCTGTAATCATCAAGACAGTGTGGTACTGGCACAGAAATGGACACATAGTTCAGTGGAACAGAACAGAGAATCCAGAAATGGACCTCAATTCTGTGATCAATAATCTTCAACAAAGCAGGAAAGAATATCTAATGGAAAAAGGACAATCTCTTCAATAAATGGTGCTTGGAAAATTGGACAGCCATGAGCAGAAGAATGAAACTGGACCAATCTCTTACACCATACATAAAGATAAACTCAAAATGGATGAAAGACCTAAATGTGAGACAGGAATCCATCAAAACCCTGGAGGAGAACACAGGCAGCAACCTCTTTGACCTTGGACACAGCAACTTCTGGCTAGACATGTCTCCAAAGTCAAGGCAAACAAAAGCAAAAATGAACTATTGACACTTCATCAAGGCAAAATGCTTCTGCACAGCAAAGGAAACAGTTGACAAACCAAAAGACAACCTACAGAATGGGAGAAGATATTTTCAAATGACATATCAAATAAAAGACTAGTATCCAAGATCTATCAGGGGCTTATAAACTCAACACCCAAAAAACAATGACTCCAGCCAAGAAATGGGCAGAAGAGATGAGATAAGAAACAACAAATGTTGGTGGGGATGTGGAGAAAAGGGAACCAGAATACTTTTATACTTATACTTTTGGCCAGAATGCAAGCTGGTACAGCCACTCTGGAAAACTGTTTGGCGGTTCCTCAAGAAACAAAAATAGATCTACCCTATGACCCAGCAATTGCACTACTAGGTATTTACCCTAAAGATGCAAATATAGTGATCCAAAGGGGCACCTGCACCCCAATGCTTATAACAGCAATGTCCACAATAGCCAAACTGTGGAAAGAGCCGAGATGTCCATCAACAGATGAATGGATGAAGATAGAATATTACTCAGCCATAAGAAAGAATAAATGGAATATTATTCAGTCATTAGAAAGAATAAAATCTTACCATTTACATTCACATGGATAGAACTGGAGAGTATTAAACTGAGGAAAATAAGTCAATCAGAGAAAGCTACTTATCATATAATGTCACTCGTAGGTGGAATATAAGAAACAGTGCAGAGGATCATAGGATAAGGGAGGAAAAACTGAATGGGAATTCATCAAAGAGTGAGAATATCATTAGATTGCTGGAGAGGAGGGCGGGGATGAGGTAACTGGGTGATGTACATTAAGGAGGACACATGATGTGATGAGCACTGGGTGTTATACACAACAGAATTATTGAACACTACATTAGAAACTAATGATGTATTATATGTTGGATAATTGAATTTAACATTAAAAAAATAAAAGGTTTATGCATCATTACCAAGTGGGATTCGTTCCTTGAAGGAAAGGATGGCTTGACTTATAAAAACTCCTCTCTGTAATACAACACATTAACAGATAGGGAGGCAAGTGTATAATTAACTCAACTGCTGCAGAAAAAAATTGACAAAATTCAGCATTCTTTCATAATAGTAACATTGAAGAAACTAAGAACAGACGGAAACTTTCTCATCATGATATAGGTCATATATGAAAACCCACCTCTAGCATTATTCTCTATAGTGAAAGGCTAAAAGTTATCCATAAGATAAAAACAAGACAAACATTTCTGCTTTAATACCTTTTACACACATGGCATTGCAAGTTCAAGAGAGCAATTAGCTGAGAGAAGAAGGAGGGGGAGGAGAAGGTGAAAAGAAAAAAACAGAAGGGAAATAAAAGTCATCAAAACATTTTTAACTCTTTGAGGAACCTCCACACAGTTTTCCAGAGTGGCTGCAGCAGTTCACATTCCCACCAACAGTGTAAGAGGGTTCCCTTTTCTCCGCATCCTCTCCAACATTTGTTGTTTCCTGCCTTGTTAATTTTCCCCATTCTCACTGGTGTGAGGTGGTATCTCATTGTGGTTTTGATTTGTATTTCCCTGATGGCAAGTGATGCAGAGCATTTTCTCATGTGCATGTTGGCCATGTCCATGTCTTCCTCTGTGAGATTTCTATTCATGTCTTTTGCCCATTTCATGATTGGATTGTTTGTTTCTTTGGTGTTGAGTTTGATAAGTTCTTTATAGATTTTGGAAACTAGCCCTTTATCTGATATGTCATTTGCAAATATCTTCTCCCATTCTGTAGGTTGTCTTTTAGTTTTGTTGACTGTAACCTTTGCTGTGCAAAAGCTTCTTATCTTGATGAAGTCCCAATAGTTCATTTTTGCTTTTGTTTCTCTTGCCTTTGTGGATGTATCTTGCAAGAAGTTACCGTGGCCAAGTTCAAAAAAGGATGTTGCCTGTGTTCTCCTCTAGGATTTTGATGGAATCTTGTCTCACATTTAGATCTTTCATCCATTTTGAGTTTATCTTTGCGTATGGTGAAAGAGAGTGGTCCAGTTTCATTCTTCTGCATGTGGATGTCCAATTTTCCCAACACCATTTATTGAAGAGACTGTCTTTTTTCCAGTGGATAGTCTTTCCTCCTTTATCGAATATTAGTTGACCATACAGTTCAGGGTCCACTTCTGGATTCTCTATTCTGTTCCATTGATCTATGTGTCTGTTTTTGTGCCAGTACCACACTGTCTTGATGACCACAGCTTTGTAGTACAACCTGAAATCCGGCATTGTGATGCCCCCAGATATGGTTTTCTTTTTTAAAATTCCCCTGGCTATTCGGGGTCTTTTCTGATGCCACACAAATCTTAAAATAATTTGTTCTAACTCTCTGAAGAAAGTCCATGGTATTTTGATAGGGATTGCATTAAACGTGTAAATTGCCCTGGGTAACATGGACATTTTCACAATATTAATTCTGCCAATCCATGAGCATGGAATATTTTTCCATCTCTTTGTGTCTTCCTCAATTTCTTTCAGAAGTGTTCTATAGTTTTTAGGGTATAGATCCTTTACCTCTTTGGTTAGGTTTATTCCTAGGTATCTTATGCTTTTGGGTGCAATTGTAAATGGGATTGACTCCTTAATTTCTCTTTCTTCAGTCTCATTGTTAGTGTATAGAAATGCCATTGATTTCTGGGCATTGATTTTGTATCCTGCCACACCACCAAATTGCTGTATGAGTTCTAGCAATCTTGGGGTGGAGGCTGTTGGGTTTTCTATGTGCAGTATCATGTCATCTGCGAAGAGGGAGAGTTTGACTTCTTCTTTGCCAGTTTGAATGCCTTTTATTTCTTCTTGTTGCCTGATTGCTGAGGCTAGGACTTCCAGTACTATGTTGAATAGCAGTGGTGAGAGTGGACATCCCTGTCTCATTCCCAATCTTAGGGGAAAGGCTTCCAGTGTTTCCCCATTGAGAACGATATTTGCTGTGGGCTTTTTGTAGATGGCTTTTAAAATGCTGAGGAATGTTCCCTCTATTCTTACACTCTGAAGAGTTTTGATCAGGAATGGATGCTATATTTTGTCAAATGCTTTCTCTGCATCTATTGAGAGGATCATATGGTTCTTAAAGGAGAATTGGAGGGGCATCTGAGTGACTCAGCCAGTTAAGTGTCTGCCTTCAGGGGCATTTGGGTGGCTCAGTAATTAAGCATTTGTCTTCCTCTCAGGTCATGATCCTACGGTTCATTGAGTCCCACATCATGCTCTACATGGAGAGACTGCTTCTCCCCTGCCTATGTCTCTGTATGTCTCTCTGTGTGTGTTTCTCATGAAGAAAAAAATAAAATCTTTTTTTTAAGTGTCTGACTTCATCTCAGGTCTTGACTCAGGGTCCTGGGATTGAGACACACACCAGGCTCTCTGCTCAACAGGGAGTCTACTTCTCCCTCTCCCTCTTTGTTCTCTCTCTTGCTCTCTATTTCTCAATGTCTCTCAAGCAAATAAATAAAATCTTTCTAAAAAATGAAAAATAAAAGAGAGCTGGAGCATTCAGTATGAACTTGTTTTAGCTTAACATGGAGAAAGACAGTTATATAGATATATGCATAGCTGTCTGCAAATACACAGAGTGATATACACTCTGCCAGTGAGTGGAGGGAATATAGAGGCCCTGGTAACAATTAGCACATCTAACACCCAGATCTTGGTGCTCATCCCATGAGCCAATAAAATAAAAAAGGACTCCTTTCAGGAATCACTGGTTCTAGGACTCAGGAGGGAAATACAAGAAGCTGAAGCATATTTTACTGTAGATAGTAATGATATATTACCACCAAAAAGCCAAGAATGATAGGGACATGCCAAAGAGACAAATCAGCTGATTGAAGGAGCTCTCCATTGCCAAAGCAGGAGCAATCTGTGCAGTAAAATGAATTAGTATCAGGTTATAATGCAGACTATATAATCAATATCAAGGAGTATACACCAATGTAAATAAGGGGAAAATAAATGGAGAAAACACACACTAGAGGGCAAAAGAATACCAACGATGTACATAGGTATTCTACTCTCCAGGAGGTGGAAGATAACTCCTACTCCTTAGGAATGGGGCTGCACATGGAAAGCCCCTACAAGACTGCAGTAGGGAAAGAAGAGGGACTGAGTAACCACGGTGGAGAAATCTGGCAAACTTCATGACAGTGAGGACACCAATATCAACACCAATGAGGGTCAGTCACGTTGACAGGGTGTACCCCTGATGTTGTAAGATGAGCATGGCAGTTTACTTATCTGGTCTTCCTGTCCAACATCCATAGTCCTAGTCTACTCAGCAAGAAAAGAGTAATATGGCATGTCCAAAAGAAGATCATTTTACAGAACACCTTACCAGTACTCCCCAAAGCTGTCAATTCTTCAAGAACAAGGGAAGCCTGAGAAAAAAGTTGCTGCGTGTGGAAGTTGAGCAAATATGAGGATTACACATAACATGTATAACAGATAGTATGTGTTCGTAAGCAGAAACAGGGAAGGGAACTTATGAGAATTATCTCAGTAAAAAGACTTTTGATAAATGTATAACTACTCAAAGACTAAAGTTGCTTAATCTCAAAATTATTAATGAAACACAAAAACCTTTGGAAACACTGAGCTCTAAGCATGCACCTAGGCTCCACTATATGTTTTCTATAAGCAGGATCACTACTATCAGGACACCTTCCATTCATAATATTAAAGAGTGATACCAAATTCATAGTTTTTGGAAGATTTCAATAAAATGATGACTTTAATATGTCTGGCATTGTTTGTAATATTAATTAATTCATACAAATGATGAAGAGAAAATGTCTGTTCCAGTTTCTAGTAAAAATGTAATAATGAGTGGGGATGCCTGGGTGGCTCAGTGGTTGAGTATCTGCCTTTGGCTCAGGGCATGGTCCTGGAGTCCTGGGATCAAGTCCCACATCAGGCTTCCTGTATGGAGCCTGCCTCTTCCTCTGCCTGTGTCTCTGCCTCTCTCTGTCTGTGTCTCTTATGAATAAATAAATAAATAAATAAATAAATAAATAAATAAATAAAATCTTTTTAAAAATATAATAATGAATGAAAAATCATGTGAATTTTTGTACCTATGATGTCCATACCTTCAGGGACCCATCACTGGACTCCCATCTCACACTCATGGTGTTATTTCTATCCCTCAATGTCCCCCCTCACACTCTGAACACAGCAATTATTTGTTCCTCACATTAACCTGGGTCACTTTTCCATAGAGCAGGCCTATTCATAGCTGTCCCTACCTTTAAAACCTGCACTTACTCTTCACTTTAATTTCAGAATTAAATGTCAGCCTTGTAGCCAAAACACTCCATTCTGTGTTATTCTGACTGTTTCCTACAAGGCCAGGCTCATGCTGATTCATTTTGCATTCCCTGATACTGATTGTTGCTCAGATCAGTAAAAGGGGATTCTAACCTCAGCACAACTTCCGTTTTACTTAATCTCTACATTTCCTCCTCTGCTGTTTCTTCCTGGATTGTTCACATTCCTTATCCCCCTTGGAAGGATTCAAACACCTCCTTCAAGGCTCAGTATGATTATAAGCTTGTGTATGAAGCCTTCACTAACTCCCATGAAAGAGTCAACCGTTTGAAAAAAATTAAAATAAAGAGTCAACATTTTTGGATACTTCCACAGATTTCAATGCAATCTCACGATATCACATTTTTTTTTATTTTTACATCTCTCACTCCATTTACAAAGTGAGTACCTTGAGAGAAGAAACAACGTCTTAGTCATTTATTAAAGCCCAGAATAAATTATCGTGCCTATGACTGCAATAACAAATGGTTTAATAACAACAAGCAGACACTCTCAACAATGAAAAAACAAGCAAAAAAAATAGAGAAAATACTGTTGATGAATGACATCCTATCATTAAGCACCACTCTGGACAAGACAGATCAGGGAAAGATGATTTCGTGTACCCAGAGAATCAAAGCTTTACTGGGCAAGACACAGTATTAGTAAACCTTCCTTTACTTATTGTCCTTTGTTAATGCCCCCAAAATAACTAGGATAGAAGCATCCCTCCTACCATAACACATGTCCCCAACACTTGTGAAGATGTTGTGGCTCACCCAGATATTATCACAGAAGAGCAGGAGATCACTGACCTAGTTACTCCCATGGATGATTGATGAACTTGAAAGTCATGCCCACAGGAAAGGAAGAGACATTGCCCCACTCATGAAGGGTCTGGAAAACACAGTTATTTCTCAGATCACCTGAGATTAGAAGAGACTCAGTAAGTACAGCAGAGACTTTCAACTTCTGTAGGTGTAGAGGCTGAATTCCTATGAGTCTCATTAATGAGATATTCTTTTGTTTTGCTTCCCCTTAGGACACTTGGTGCTGTGGAGCTAGGACTTAAACATAGAATGCAAACTGGTCCCATGGTTGGTATTGAGACACAATCTGGCCATTGCATGATTGTCTCTTATCTCATTTAACTCTTTTATCCCACAAGGAGGTCTCTGCTCTTTAGAGAATCTCACTAATAAGTCAGAGTACCCCTAATAAGCATCCAACTGTTGACTTGAATTAGAGATTCTATGTGCCCTCAATCATCAGGACCCCCTTCTGTTTGCTCATGATCATGGATTTCCCCGGGCCCCAGAATGCTTCTTCTGTTCTCCTGCTTCTCCCTTCTTTTTCATTGTATACAATGTCTGTTTAACATAACTCAACCATTTGCTTCTTTATGCATCTTACAAACATTTATGCAGCCTTGAGGATATGATAGTAACTCAGCTACATGAAAAGTGTAATGAAGAATGAAGAAAAGTGTAAGACAAGGTTCCTTCTCCTGAGGAGCTCACAGTTGAACGGGTGATGAGTGAGATGGATGAAGGGGATTAAAACTACACTTATCTTGATAAGCACTGAACAACATATGGGATTGATGAATCATGAAATTGTATACCTGAAGCTAAAAGAACACTGTATGTAAGTTACACTTCAATAAAAAATTGCTAGGGAGGTGATATTCAGAGTTACCACATTATACTTTTAACTATCCATTTTCAATAGCAGCAACAAAAACAGAAATATAAATCACTGGAAAAGGGGGAGGGCAGAAATAAATTCAGTTTACAGGGTGAAATGGTTTTTGACAAAAGTGCCAGGATACTTCAATGGTAAATAGACAAATTTCCCAAGAAACGGTGATGGGAAACCAGGATATAACCTGCAAAAACATGAAGGCAACCCTTCCATCCACCATCTACAAACATGACTTCGAATCGATCATAGATCTAACTACAAGAAAAAAAACTGTAAGGACTAAAAGAAAGCACTGAGGTGTATCTCAACACACTGGATTTGACCAAGATTTTCTGGATATAGCACCAAAGACACAGGCAACCAGAGGAAAAATAAATTCTTCAGCAAAATTAAAACTATCTGTGCATCAAAGGTACTATTACTCAAGTGAAAAGAACCCACAAGTGGAGAAAAGATTGGAAAACCACATACCTGGCAATAGATTAATATCCAATAAATGTACAAAAATTCCACAGCACAAAAACCAAACAACTCAATTTTCAAATGGCAATTCTTTTATTTAAATTCTAGTTATTTAACCTACAGTGTAATATTAGTTTTAGGTGTACATTTTATTTTTTTAATAATAGATTTATTTTTATTGGTGTTCAATTTGCCAACATACAGAATAACACCCAGTGCTACATTTTAAAAGATTTTTTACAAAAGAAACAACAACTTTTGGTGATGTTTTGGAGAAAAGGGAACTTTCTTTCACTGTAGTTGGGAATGGAAACAGGCGCTGACACTATGGAAACACTATGGAGGTTCCTCAAAAACTAAAAATATAACTGCCTTATGATCTGGTAATCAAATCACATTACTGGGTAGGGGAGGGAAGATGGCTGAAGAGCGGGGGACCCATGTTTCATCTGGCCCTTGAATTCAGTTAGATACCTATCTCATCATTCTGAACACCTGTGAATTCAACCTGAAATCTATGGAAAGAGTTGCTGCAATTCTACAAATACAAAAGTGACCAGTTTTTGCAAGGTAGGAGGTGCAGAGAAGTGATTCTGAGGGGATATATTGGAAGATAAACCACGAGTGGAGGCATCCCTCCCAGCAGCAGAGCACATCATCAGAAGTTCTAGAAGTCTGCTCCAGTGAGGCATATCCCAACCTAAAAGGTGCGCAGGTGATAAAGTGTGGCAGAGTCCTAGGCAGGACAATGTGGTCTCAGGATCCCCGGGGTCACAAAAAGAATGAGGGTGCCTGAGTGTGGCAGGGTTTCCAAGCACTGGACTGAGGAAGCAGGCCACAATCAGCAAAGAAGGGACTGGGTTCTCAGCTCGATGTTGCCATATACATGAACTGTAATATGAGTGGGCAATCACTCCAAGAGCAAAGGCCCAGCAAGTGGAAGAACTGAGATGGGATCCCCCACCTCCCCCAGTGGAGATTGACTCAGGTGCTCACCACAGGAGTCTGGGGAGTTTGGTGCACACAGAAGTGATTGATTGCTTTTACCCAGTGGTGCACTGAAGAGTGGGGACCTCAATATTTCAACTCTGGGGCAGGAGATTGGGGCACCACCATTTTTCCCCAATCCTCTGAAATGGCACAAAAAGACTACAGGGAGCAAAATCCACATAGAGCAGCTTACACTGAGAAAAACTGAGAGCTATTCCTCTAAGGTCAGAAACATGACAGGGATGCCCACTCTCATCACTGTTGTTCAACATAGTTCTAGAAGCCCTAGCCTCAGAAATCAGACAACAAAAAGAAATAAAATGCATTCAAGTCAGCAAAGAGGAAGTCAAATTCTCACTCTTTGCAGATACCATGATATTTAATGCAGAAAACACAAAAACTCTACCCCGAAATTGCTAGAGCTCATACAGCAATTTAGAAATATGGCAGGATACAACATCAATGCACAGAAATCAGTTGCATTTCTATACACTAACAATGAGACTGGAAAAAGAGAAATTAAGGAATTAATCCCATTAACAATTACACCAAAAACGATAAGATATCTAGGAATAAACCTAACCAAACAGGTAAAGGATCTGTACTCTAAAAACTTCAGAACACTTGTGAAAGAAATTGAGGAAGACACAAATAAATGGAAAAACATTCCATGCTCATGGACTGGAAGAATACAAAATGTGAAAATGTCTATGCTACCCAGAGCAATCTACACATTCAGGGCAAAACCTATCAAAATACCATCAACATTTTTCGCAGAGCTGGAACAAATAACCCTAAAATGTGTATGGAGCCAGAAAAGACTCCAAATACCAAAGGAATATTGAAAAAGAAATCCAAAGCTGGGGGCATCACAATGCCAGAGTACAACTCTATTACAAAATTGTAATCCTCAAGAAGATATTATGTTGGCACAGAAAAGGACACATAGTTCAGTGGAACAGAACAGAGAATCTAGAAATGGACTCCAACTCCATGGTCAACTAATCTTCAACAAAGCAGGAAAGAATATCTAATGGAAAAAGGACAATCTCTTCAATAAATGGTGCTTGGAAAATTGGACAGCCATGAGCAGAAGAATGAAACTGGACCAATCTCTTACACCATACACAAAGATAAACTCAAAATGGATGAAAGACCTAAATGTGAGACAGGAATCCATCAAAACCCTGGAGGAGAACACAGGCAGCAACCTCTTTGACCTTGGACACAGCAACTTCTGGCTAGACATGTCTCCAAAGTCAAGGCAAACAGAAGCAAAAATGAACTATTGACACTTCATCAAGGTAAAATGTTTCTACACAGCAAAGGAAACAGTCGACAAACCAAAAGATAACTACAGAATGGGAGAAGATATTTGCAAATGACATATCAGATAAAGGGCTAGTATCCAAGATCTATCAAGGGCTTATCAAACTAAACACCCAAAAAACAATGACTCCAGCCAAAAAAATAGGCAGAAGAGATGAACAGATATTTCTCCAAAAAAGATGTACAAATGCTCAGCAGACACATGAAAAATACTCCACAGCACTTGTCATCAAGGAAATACAAATCAAAACCACAATGAGATACCTCTTAAGTGACAAGACAGGAAACAACAAATGTTGGTGAGGATGTGGAGAAAGGGAAACTCTACTACACTTTTGGTTGGAACGCAAGCTGGCACAGCTACTCTAGAAACTGCATGGAGGTTCCCCAAGAAGTTAAAAGTAGAGCTATCTCGTGACCCAGCAATTGCACTACTGGATATTTACCCCAAAGATACAGATGAAGTGAAATACGGGACACCTACACCCCAATGCTCATAGCAGCAATGTCCACAATAGCCAAACTGTAGAAAGAGGAGAGTTATCCATCGACAGATGAATGGATAAAGAGGATGTGGTATATATATCCAATGGATTATTACTCAGCCATCAGATAGGATGAAATCTTACCATTCACATCTATGTAGATAGAAATAAGTCAACCGGAGAAGGACAAACATTACATGGTCTCATTCATTTGGGGAATATAAATAATAGTGAAAGGGAATAAAGGGGAAAGGAGGCAAAATAAGTGGGAAATATCAGAAAGGGAGACATAACATGGAAGACTCCTAACTCTGGGAAACGAACTAGGGGTGGTGGAAGGGGAGGAGGGCAGGGGGGTGGGGGTAACTGTGTGGCAGGCACTGAGGTGGGCACTTGACAGGATGAGCACTGGGTGTTATTCTGTATGTTGGCAAATTGAACACCAATAAAAATAAATTTATTTTAAAAAAATAAAATAAAAAAATTTTAAATTAAAAATAAATAAATAAAAAAGAATTGGAGGGTATTATGCTGAGCAAAATAAGTCAATCAGAGAAAGACACTTCTCATATCATTTTACTCATATGTGGAATATAAGAAACAATGCAGAAGATAATGGGGGAAGGGAGGGAAAACTGAGTAAGACGTCATCAGAGAGGGAGGCAAATCATGAGAGACTCTTAACTATAGAAAACAAACTGAGGGTTGCTGGAGGGGGGTAGGTGGTGGGATGGAGAAATCAGGTGATGGGCAGTAAGGATGGCATGTGGGTGTTCTATACAACTGATAAATTATTGAACACTACATCTGAGCCTAATGATGTACTAAATGTTGGCTAATTCAATTTAAATTTTTTAAAAATCACACAGCATATTGGGTTATTACCCCCAAATTACAAAAACACTAATTGAAAGAGATCCATGCTCCTCTATGTTTGCTGCAACCTTATCTATGAGAGCCAAAATAAAATAAGCAGCCCAAATGTCCAGTGATACATAAGTGGATAAAGAAGATGTGGTATGTATATACACAATATGGAATATTACCTAGCCACAGAAAAGAATAAAATCTTGCCACTTGCAGTGATGTGGATGGAGCTAGAGAGTATTATGCTAGGTGAAACATGTCAGTCAGAGAACCACAAATATGTGATTTCACTCATATGTACAATTTAAAAAACAAAAACAAACAAGCAAAGGGAAAATAAAAGAGAGAGACAAACCAAAAATAGATTCTTCACTATTGAGAACAATCTGGTGGTTATCAGAGGGGAGGTGGGAAGGGGATAGTGGAAATAGGTGATGAGGATTAAGGAGGGCACTAGTCTTGATGATCAATGAGTGTTTTATGGAAATGTTGAATCACTATATTGTACATCTGAACCTAATATTATACTGTATGTTAACTAAACTAGAATTTAAATTTTAAAATAAATTTAAAAATGAAATTAGTGGTGAAAAAAAAAAAACAGGCAATGGACCCAAATAGACATTTCTCCAAAAAAAAAAGATAAAGGAATGGCTAGCACATGAAAGATGGGTAACATGGCTGATCTTTAGGGAAATGCAAATCAAAACCATAAAATAACACCACTTCACATGGACTAGGATGGCTATTTTCAAAGCTAAAACAGGAAAAAAAAGTGTTGGTGAGGACATGGGGAAATTGTAACCCTGTGGTGCTTTGCTGATGAGATAAAAAGTGGCACAGCTGCTGTAGGAAACAGTATGCCAGTTCCTCAAAAACTGAAACATGGAATTATCATATGATCTTTAGTTTCACTTTGGGGTTTGTACCTACTTATGTGACCCAAAGAAATTTAAAGCCATGACTAAAACAGATATTTGTACACCAATTGTCATAAAGTTTTATTTACAGTCGCCAAAATGTGGACACAACCCCAATATCCATAAAAAAAATCACAGATGAATAAAGTGTGGAACATCTTTCAATCCGTAAGAAGAACAGAATTCTGGCACGTGGTACAACAGGAATGAACCTTGCAAACCTTATGCTAACTGAAAGAAGCCAGACACAAAAGGACCAATATTACACAATCATATCTATATGATGTGCTTTGACTGCTCAGTTCTAAAGAGAGAAGGTAAGATTGTAGGAGTCAGAGGCTAGGCTGAGGGACAATGGAGAGTTAGTGTTTCATGGAGACAGTCCATTTGAGGTGATGAGAAAGTTCTGGAAATGTATAGGGGCTGTGGGTGCATAATAGGGAGAAAGTACTTAATGCCACATAACTTAATACTTCAAAATGTTTTAAATCATAACAAAAAAAACATTATAAAAAAATATTGGCATACTCTAAAGAATGTCAGTACCATAAATAGCTTCATATGATGTAGAGGAAGGAATCCAAAGTACAAGGAGACAAGGGCATGGTGACAGATTTATCTTGTGGATTCAATACCCCAACCCTAATGGATACCCAAAATTGGGTTAAGAGAACATAAAATTCATAAGAACACTGAGAAATAACTGGGTTAAGACTGTAATGGCTCCTTGTGAAGCTCTACAGAGCTTTTCTCCTGTAGGACAGAGTTACCATGGACATGCACAAACTGAAATGGATTTGTCCTGAGATCAACCCTTCCTAAACTGGCAGAGGCCATGTCAGCAGTTCAAAACATCTGAGGTATGGTGTTGAAAGTTTATGTAAGAGTTAATTATTCACATCTAAATTGCGATAGCCACAAGGATTCCTTGAAATGGCAAATACCTAATGGTGTCTCCATGAAACAAAAAAGATGGGAAGCTTACTAAGGATCCATCCAATCTGAGAACTAAACAAAACAAAACAATACAAAACAAAAACAAGTAACAAAAAACTCTAATTCTAATGAAGAAAATCATGACCTGAGTCATCACAATAATGGGTCCTAATCTCTACTTGACTCTCAGATCTGAGTCAGTTCACAGACCCGCAGATCTTTAACTGATGGATCAAGCAATGGGTCACTCCGGATCCACTCAATGGATCACCCCTGAAGCTCTAAAACAACAACAAAACTTTATGTTTTCCTGCAAACTCAACCCAAAGACCCTGGGGTGATGGTGCTAGCCAGCTTATAATGACCCAAGAGGACTGTGGTCTGAACTAAAGTTGGTAGCTTGAAACTGGGCAATATGATGGGCACCTGGGTGGCTCAGTTGATTAAGCAACTGACTCTTGGTTTTGGCTTAGGTCATGATCTCAGGGTTATGAGATCAGCGTGGACCATATTTAAGATACTCTCTCTCTCTCTCTCTCCCTCTGCTCCTCCCCCAAATCTATCTCTCTATCTCTCTTTCTCCCTCTCTCTCTCTCTCTCTGTCTCTCTCTCTCCCTTTAATAAATAAATGTTTTTTTAAAATAAATTGAGGGTCACCTAGGTGGTTGAGCATCTGCCTTTGGCTCAGGTCATGATCAAGTGTCCTGGGATCGAGTCCTGTATCAGGCTCTGCACAGGGAGAGCCTTTTCTTAAAAAAAAAAAATCTCTCTCTCAAAAGAAAAGAAATAAAGGAGAAAGGAAGGAAAAAAATAAGAAAAATGGACCAAAGGAGAGCACTTACTTGTAGCATCTGCCAGTTTCTATGGTATAATTACTCTCATCTTGCTCAATTTGCAAAATATTTTATTTCATTTATCCACAAGAGACACACAGAGAGACAGACACACAGGCAGAGGGAGAAACAGGCTCCCCATGGGGAGCCCGATGTGGGACTCGATCCCAGGACCCCAGGATCACACCCTGAGCTGAAGGCAGACATTCAGCCACTGAGTCACCCAGGTGCCCCTGAAAGAGCTCCTTAAACACTTATCTAAATACTAGTGTTCCAAGGCATCTGTGGACTTTTACCTAAAAAACTGTGAACCGTGTAATAGGAAATTACCATGATGGCCTACAAATTCAAGTGGAAGTTTCTGGGATCAGATGATGCGACATTCATCATACTCTGTCTCACAAAGCTCAGGTGAGGTGCATAAGTATATTCTGCTATTACTGCCTAATTTCTGGGGTGCATCATTACAAAGACTTAACTGACAATAGGCAGACTATCTGCATGGCTTTTATGATCTGTGAAAGGTCTATTATGGCAGGAGGTGCTGAGGGAAAACACCAGACAGTGTTGCTGCCTACCAGAACACTAAAAGAAAAGTAATAATGCATCCCTGGAGGAAGCATCAAGAAGGACAGCATCAGTGCCTGAAAAATCATGAGTTGTCATCTCTATTACTTATACACTTACTTTTTGTTTCGGGCTGTGCAGGGGAAAATTAGATACTGCATTGAATGTGGATTATTGTAAATTTCATCACACAGGGTTCCAGGTGCCTCTGCTGTTGTAGATGTGCTCTCTTTCAGAGATGGATTGGCAGAAATCCCTGGAAACCAGTATATAAATTCTGATATGTTAAATGATTTTTCTTTCCAAACAGAATACTTTAAAGGATAGCTGCTTTCATCTGAGGGAGGTAGCATTCCACATATATTCTTCTGGCTCTTCCTAACACATTGTAATTACCCAATTTTCTGTATTCTTAATTTGCTCCTAAAAATCCATGCTTTGGAATTTAATGAGAGCTCTAAATATTTTTAAAAGAAATGCAAAATAAAAAATTGTATCTTGTGTATGAAAAATTAAAGAGACTGAAGTATGTAAAAAGATAAATTGCAGATTGTTTTCCTATGAACTGATACAAACATCATGATTTAGGTCTTTTAGAATTTTGAGCTCTGTTACTCAAGTTTTCATCTTGAAACAAAAGACCCTTCTATGGAAAGAATGTCTCTTGGCTAAAGAACATTCTTAGGACCTTCTTTATGTGTCTTTCCTCAGACCATACATGAAGGGGTTCAGCATGGGTGTGACCACGTGTACATCACCAAGGCTATGGCATTTGCCCTGGAGTTTTGCAAAGTAGCAGAACTAAGATATACCCCAAAGCCTGTACCATACAATAAGGAAACAACTGAGCAGTCAGACCCACACGTGGAGAATGCTTTATAGTTGCCCCAAAAGATGAAATTTTCATAATGTAAGTTATTTTTTTTTAAATTAATTTTTATTGGTGCTCAATTGACCAACATACAGAAAAACACCCAGTGCTCATCCCGTCAAGTGTCCACCTCAGTGCCCGTCACCCAAGTTATGATTCTAGAGTAAGAGAAGAGGGTACCAATGAGTAGAAGAACCCCCAGAAGTCCACTTGCAAGATATATCATGGAGTCAATGAGGAAGGTGTCAGAACAAACAAGTTGGATCACCTGCTTAGGTTCACAGAAAAAGTGATGGATTTTCAACTCTGTGCAAAAAGAAAGTCATAAAATAATTAAGACATGTAATAGAGAGTCTATGACACTCAATAACCAGCATGCCAGAAGCAGGACGCCACAAAACTCGGGGTTCATGATGACCATGTAGTGCAGGGGGGTGACAGATGGCCACAAACCTATTATAGGCCATCACTGTCAAGAGGAAATTGTCTAATACTCCAAACAGCATAAAAAAATACATCTGGCTGAGGCAGCCTTAGTAGGTGATCACTTTGCCCTGTGACTGGATGTTCAGTGGCATCTAGGAGATGGTGGTAGAGGTGAAACAGATGTCAGCAAAGGACATATTGTGGAGGAAGAAGTACATGAGGGTGTGGAGGCAGGAGTCTGAGCAGATGGCCAGGATGATGAGCAGGTTCCCACTAAAGGTGACCGGGTACATGGACAGAAACAGCCAAAATAAGAGAGGCTGCAGCTTTGCCTCTTCTGAGAGGCCAAGGAGGATAAATTCAGAAATTTGGGTTTGGTTTCCTTGTTCCATGAAGCTGAAGACACTACAGAAATGGAAACAAGAGGTATTCAAATTTAGCCACAAGCAGCAATCAAGAAAGTAACAGGAAGGAGCTAAGGCAGCCTTCAGTAGGTGAATGGATAAATAAACTGCAATGTGTCCAGACAATGGAATATTATTCTATGCTTAAAAGAAATGAGCTATCAAGCCATAAAAAGATATAGAGGAATCTTAAATATATATTACTAAGGGAAAGAAGTTTTTTTTATTGGAGTTCAATTTGCCAACATATAGCATAATACCCAGTGCTCATCACATCAATTGCCCCCCTCAGTGCTCGTCACCCAGTCACCCCCAACCCCCGCCCACCTCCCTTTCTACCACCCCTTGTTCATTTCTAAGGAAAAAAAGTTTATGTGAAAGAAGCTGGATACTGTATGATTCCAACTACATGAAATTCTAGAAAAGGCAAAACCATGAACATGGAATAAAAGATAAGTGGTGACCATGGGATGGAGTGGGAGTAAAAGGAAAGTGGAGCACAAAGGATTTTGAAGGCAGCGAAAATACTCTGTATAATACCATAAATATGGATACATGTTTTTTGTGCCAGTCCCAGCATATCTTTTGCCAATGTTGTGACTGTACCAGTCCTTGTGGTTCTTACTATAGTTGCAAGACACCCTCAGCAATAACCATCAGGAAATTGAAAAAATGTATTGGGACACTGTGGGGTGGCTCAGCTGGTTGAGCATCTGACTCTTTTTTTTTTAAGATTTATTTATTTATTTATGATAGACATAGAGAGAAAGAGAGGCAGAATACAGGAGGAGGGAGAACCAGGCTCCATGCTGGGAGTCTGACGCGGGACTCGATTCCAGGACTCCGGGATCGCGCCCTGGGCCAAAGGCAGGGGCCAAACCGCTGAGCCACCCAGGGATCCCCAAGCATCTGACTCGATCTCAGCTCAGGTCTTGGTCTCATGGTTGTGAGTTCCAGCCCCACATTGTGATCCGTGCTGGGCATAGAGTCTGCTTTTAAAAAATGTTCTGGGTACACCTGGGTGGCTCTGCGGTTGAGCATCTGCCTTCAGCTCAGGTCCTGATCCCAGGATCCAGGATCAAGTCCCACATCGGGCTCCCTGCAGGGAGCCTGCTTCTCCCTCTGCCTAAGTCTCTGCCTCTTTCTGTGTGTCTCTCATGAATATAAATAAAATCTTTAAAAACAATCCAGTAATGAAATGGGCAAAAGACATGAACAGAAATCTCACAGAGGAAGACATAGACATGGCCAACAAGCACATGAGAAAATGCTCCGTATCACTGGCCATCAGGGAAATACAAATCAAAACCACAATGAGATACTACCTCACACCAGTGAGAATGGGGAAAATTAACAAGAGAGAAAACAACAAATGTTGGAGAGGATGCGGAGAAAGGGGAACCCTCTTGCACTGTTGGTGGGAATGTGAACTGGTGCAGCCACTCTGGAAAACCTTGTGGACGTTCCTCAAAGAGTTAAAAATAGAGCTACCCTATGACCCAGCAATTGCACTGCTGGGAATTTACCCCAAAGATACAAATGCAGTGAAACAGCAGGACACTTGCACCCCAATGTATATAGCAGCAATGTCCACAATAGCCAAAGTGTAAAAGGAGCCTCGGTGTCCATTGAAAGATGAATGGCTACAGAAGAGGTGGTCTATGATACAATAGAATATTACTCAGCCATTAGAAACGACAAATACCCACCATTTGCTTCGACATGGATGGAACTGGAGGGTATTATGCTGAGTGAAGTAAGTCAATCGGAGAAAGACAAACATTAAAAAAAAAAAAATTCTGCTCACAGGTCCTGGAAAGCACACAGCACACCTGGGCCCACAGAGATAGTGTGAGCATGGGCCTGGTGTTCTGCTTTTATTGGGGTGAGGGTGGGGGCCTAGGGTTTTACTGGTTCACTATTTGCAAATGTAAAACATAAGAGCAGGAATTTAAGTATGAAAGAGAAAAAGGGTGAACTTTTAAATTAAATTGGTTTTAAAAAGCAGTTTTAGATTCACAGCAAAGTTGAAGGGAAGGTACAGAGATTTTCCATATTACCCTTCCCCCACACAGGCATAGCTACCCTCATTATCAACATTGCCCACCACAGTGGTGCATTTCTTACAACTTATTAACCTACACTAACACATCTTTAATCAATCAAGATCCATAGTTCACATTACAGTGCATGCAAATTGGTGCAGCCACTCTGGAAGACAGTATGGCGGTTCCTCAAAAAGGTAAAAATAGAGCTACCCTACAACCAGAAATTGCACTACTGGGTATTTATCCAAAGGATACAAACAGTGATTCAAAGGGGCACTTGCACCCCAATGTTTATAGCAGTAATGTCGACCATAGCCAAAATATGGAAAGAGCCCATATGTTCATTTACAGATGAATGGATAAGGAAGATGTGAGATATATTTATTACCCAGCTATCAAAAAAATGAAATCTTGCCATTTGCAATGCCGTGCGTGGAGCTAGAATGTACTATGCTAAGTGAAATAGGTCAGTCAGAGAAAGATGAATACCATATGATTTCACTCATGTGTGGAATTTAAGAAACAAAACATAGGCGAAGGGAAGGAAAGGAAAAATAAGGTGAAAACAGAGAGACAAACCATAAGAAACTCTTAACTATAGGAAACAAACTGGAGGTTCCTGAAGGGGAGGTGCATGGGGGATGGGGGATGGGGTAACTAGGTGATGGGCATTAAAGAGGACACTTGATGTAATGAGCACTGGTTATTAGATGCAACTAATAAATCACTAAATTCTACCTCTGAAACTAATAATACACTATATGTTAATTAAGTTGAATATAACTTTAAAAAGTAAATATATATACATAAGAACAATAAACAAAAACAAATAAAAAATAAGTTAATTTTCAAAGGCTTAAAAATGAATAGAAATACTGATTTTATTTTAAACACATGTAATTGACTAATTCCTATATATTATCCATAAATCCAGTTCCTGTTAGCTAAAAATTCCAGGGAATCCCAAATTCTCCATCTTCTACTTGATGCTGAAACTGCTCAGCCACTCTTGCCCTTAATCCAAACATTTTCACAAGGCATTATTTTCCTCTGCAAATCTCCTGGGACTTTCTTTTGTCCATCAACAGCTAGCTTTGACCAATTATTTTGTGCTGATTATGGTTGAAAGCACGGAGAATGAACAGTAAAATTAATTTTAAAAAATCTTTATCCCTAGTTAATTTCATTCCAGGATATGTGTGTGCCTGGAGGAAATAGAATATCGATGAATAAGTAAACAATATTTCATGTGGTGATTATTGTTAAATAAAATCATACAAAGTGATGAGATTGTAGAGTGGAGAGAAAACTGTACTCTTAATATTTACTTTTAATTAAAGACCACTGAGAAAAAAATCTGGTCATTGGGATGCAAGCCCAGGATTATCCATGAGAAGAGCATTTAATACAGAGAAATATCCAGTGCAAAGCCCCCCATATACGAGCATTCCTGACATCATTGAAAAACAGAAAGTCACTGCTATTTTGATTTGTGAGGCCATGGATTAATGTTACTTATTTTAAAATCTTTTATAATTACATGCAAGTAACACGTTTCTTCTTTCACTCTGTTATGTTTGTGAAATTTATCTGTGTGTTAACAGGTAACTATAGTTCTTCTTTTGTTTTTGTTTTTAAGTGGGCTACATGCCCAGTGTGAAGCCCAATGGTGGCCTTGAACTCACAGCCTGGGGATCAAGACTTGAACTGAGATCAAGAAGGAGCCTCGGTGTCCATCAAAAGATGAATGGATAAAGAAGATGTGGTCTATGTATACAATGGAATATTACTCAGCCATTAGAAACGACAAATACCCACCATTTGCTTCAATGTGGATAGAACTGGAGGGTATTATGCTGAGTGAAGTAAGTCAATCGGAGAAGGACAAAGATTATATGGTCTCATTCATTTGGGGAATATAAAAAATAGTAAAAGGGAATAAATGGGAAAGGAGAAAATGAGTGGGAAATATCAGAGAGGGAGACAGAACATGAGAGACTCCTGACTCTGGGAAAGGAACAAGGGGTTGTGGAAAGGGAGGTGGGCAAGGGGTGGGGGTGACTGGGTGATGGGCGCTGAGGGGGCAATTGATGGGATGAGCACGGGGTGTTATGCTATATGTTGGCAAATTGAACTGCAATAAAAAAAGAGAGATTTAAAAAAAAAGTCACTTAACCAACTGAGCTACCCAGGCACTCTAGTTTGTTCCTTTTTATTGCTGGGTAGCATTCCATTGGAAAAAAAACACAATTTCTTTGTTCGTGTTACTGTTTCTGATCATTTGGATTATTTCCAGGTTTTTTTGTTATTATAAATCAAACTTCCATAAATATTCCTGTACAGTTTTTGATGCACTCATGCACTCAATTTTTGGGCATTCATAAGAATGAAATGATAGGTCATAGGTTACACATAATTTTGGTAGACATCGCTAAACACTTTTCTAAATTGTTTCTACTAGTTTATATTTCCATCATCACTGTGAGAATTCCAGTATCCACATTTTCTGTAATACTTACCATTTTTCTTCTTTAAATTCTAGCTATCTCAGCAGGTATGTAGTGGATGTGAAGCATTTTCTCATTTTTATAATTTCTAAAAAATAGACATCATTTTGGAATAATTTTAGATTTCTAGAAAAACTGTGCAGGTAGTATAGAGAATTTCAATATGCCTTTCACTCAGCTTTTCCATATTAGCATATTACATAACTATGACACATTTGTCAATAATAGAAAATTAATATTTATTAAAACCACAAGAAGTATGTTACTGTTCACTGCAGACTTTACTTGGATTTCACCATTTTTTCCCCACTAGTGGCCTTTTTCTGTCTTGAAATCAAAAACAGGAAACTTGCTCCCATTTAGGGTTTTCATGGTTTTTATCTGCATTTTTCTGGTGATTAATGATGTTACATATACTGATCAGTTTCATATCCTTCTTTGTGAAACTCAAAACTTTCCCCCAATCTTCTCTTCTCTTTTTTTTCCCCCAATCTTCTCTTGATTGTGTTTCTTTTCTGTTTGTGGAAGTTCTTTTTTTATTAAAGATTTTATTTATTTATTAATGAGAGACACAGAGAGAGGCAGAGACATACACAGAGGGAGAAGCTGGCTCCATGCAGGAAACCTGATGTGAGACTTGATCCCGGGACTCTGGGATCACACCCTGAGCCAAAGGCAAACGCTCAACTGCTGAGCCACCCAGGGGTCCCTGTGGAAGTTCTTTGTATAGTAAGAAAAAGATAAATTAAACACATTTCTTAGAAACCATAATTCATTAAAATTAATCCAAAAAAGATATAGAAAATTTACAGCCGTAGATTTTCCAGCTTTATGATGGTATAATCGACAAATAAAATGTGTATATATATTTTTTAAGATTTTATTTATTTATTCATGGGAGACACACAGAGAGAGAGAGAGAGGCAGAGACACAGGCAGAGGGAGAAGCAGGATCCATGCAGGAAGCCTGATGTGGAACTCGATCCGGGCCTCCAGGATCATGCCTTGGGCCGAAGGCAAGCGCCAAACCGCCGAGCCACCCAGGCTGCCCAAATGTATATATATTTAAAGTACACAATATGATTCCTTAATATATGTATACATTGTGAAATGATTACCACAATCAAGCTCATTAATATACCCATCACCTCACATAGTTCTTTCTTTGGTGAGAACAATCAAGGTCTCCTCTCTGAGCAAATTTCTAGAATACAATGCAGTATTGTCGATTATACTTGCTATGCTGTACATTACATCACCAGGAATTACTCATCCTGAATTACTGAAACCCTATACCCTTCGATTAATATTTCTCCCATTGCCCCTGCCTCCTGCACCCGCTAACCATTTATCTACTGTCTGGTCCTCAAAGATCAACATTTTTAAATTCCACATGTAAGTGAGATCATGCACTATTTGTCTTTCCATGTCTGTCTTAGCAGTTGTCCTCCAGGTTCATCCATCTTGTCACAAATGATAAATTTCCTTCATCTCTAAGGTTGAACAATATTCCATTGTGTGTGTATACCCACATATATACACATATACCCACATTTTCTTCATCCATTTATCCATTGATGGTTGTTTCCATATCTTGACTATTGTGAATAAATAAAAATGAGAGTACAGATATCTCTTTGAGATACTGACTTAATTTCCTGTGGATACATACTCAAAATTAGATTGCTGTCGTATGATAGCTATACATTTTTCAAATTTTCATGTTATTTTCCATAAATGCCGTACCAATTTATATTCCCTCCAACATCCCTGCCAACACGTATTACCTTTTGTCTTTTTAAAAGTAGCCATCCTAATAGGTGTGAGGTAATACATCATTCTGTTTTAAATTTGCATTTCCCTAATGACAATGATGCTGGGCAACTTTTCATATATCAGCTGGCCTTTCAAATATCTTCTATATATATGTCTATTCAGGTTCTTTGCTCATTTTTTAATTGAACTTATTATTATTATTATTATTATTATTATTATTTTGCTATTGAGTTCCATGAGTTCTTTATATAATTCAGTTATTAAACCCCTTAACAGATACAGTTGACCTTGAACAACACAGGCTTAAGCTGCATGAATCCACTTATACATAGATTTTTTCCATAAACATATGTCCAGTACTGTAAATATATTTTTCTTCCTTATGATTTTTCTCTTCTTTTAAGATTTTATTTATTTATTCATGAGAGACTCAGAGAGAGGCAAAGACATAGGCAGGGGGAGAAGTCGGCTCCCCGTGGGGAGCCCTATATGGGACTCAATCCCAGGACCCCTGGATCATGCCCTGAACTGAAGGCAGATGCTCAACCACTGAGCCACCCAGGTGTCCCCCTTATGATGTTCTTAATAACATTTTCTTTTCTCTAGCTTACTTTATTGCAAGAATGTAGTAAAAAAAAATACATTTAACACATAAAATATGCATTTATCAATGGTTTATGTTAACAGTAAGCTATTAGTCCTTAAGTTTCGGGAGAGTCAAGTTTTGGGATCAACGCCCCTAACCCCTACTTTGTTCAAGGGTCAATTGTACATGGTTTGCAAATATTTTTCCCATTCTATAGGATGTCTTTTCACATTCTGATGTCTTCTTTTGTAGTATGGGAGCTTTTTGGCTTAGTGTAGTCCCACTTGTTTATTTCAACTCTGTTGCTGTGTTTAGGTGTCATATCCAAAAAAATCTTTAACATTAATTCATGTCAAGGGGCTTTATTCCTGCTTTCCTCTAGGAATTTTACAGTTTCACGTCTTACTGTACATCTTTCTCCATTGAGTATTGTTGGCTCCCTTGTTAAATATTAGTTGAGCATATACTTGGGTTTCTTTCTGGGCTCTTTATTCTGTTCCATTGGTCTGTTGTCTGTTTTTATGCCAGTACCATACTGTTTTGATGACTACAGCATTATAGCATAGCTTGAAATCAGGGAGTGTGATACCCCCGCTTTTGTTCTTTTTTTTTCTCAGGGCTTCTCTGGTTATTCAGGGTCTTTTGTGGTTCCATATAAGTTTTAGGAATGTTTTTTCTGGTTCTGGAAAAGATGCCATTGGGATCGTGATAAGGATTGCTTTGACTCTATAGATGTCTTCTGCCAGTATTGACATTTTAACAATATTAATTCGTCCAATCCATGAACACAGGATACCTTTCCATTTATATGTATCTTCTTTTATTTCTTTCATCAATGTCCTGTAATGCATAAATCTTTCATCAATAGTTAAATTTTAATTTTAAATTCATCTCCCAGATATTCCATTGTTTTATGCTATTGTAAAAGTAATCAATTTCTTTACTTCCTTTTCAGAAATTTTACTATTGATGTATAGAATTGTTACTGATTTTTGTATGTTAATTTTGTATCCTGTAACTTTCCTGAATTTGTTGATTAGATCTAACAGGTTGGGTCTAGGATTTTCAATATATAAATTATCCCATCTGCAAATAGAGACAATTTTACTTCTTCTTTTCCAGTTCTGACACCTTTTATTTCTTTTTCTTGCCTGATTGCTCTAGCTAGGATTTCCAGTACTATGTTGAATAGGAGTTATAAAAGTGGACAACCTTATCTTATTCTTGATCTTAGAGGAAAACCTTTCATCACTGAGTATATTAGCTGTGGAACTGTTATATGTCATATATGGCCTTCATTATGTTAGGATATGTTCCTTCTATCTCCAATTTGTTGAGTTTTTATTGTCAATGGATGTTGAATTTTGTCAAATCCTTTTTCTGTGCCTATTGAAACTATCAAATGATTCTTTTTCTTTCATTTTATTAGTGTAATATGACGTTGATTTGTGAATGTTGAACCAATCTTTTTTAATTTTATTTATTTATTTATTTGTTTGTTTGTTTGAGAGAGAGAGAGAGCATGAGGGGAGGAAGAAGCAGAAAGGGAGGGGGAAGGAAGGGGAAACAATCTCAAGCAGACTCCACACTGAGCGCAGAGCCCAATGTAGGACTTGATATCATGATCCTGAGATCATGATCTGAGCTGAAACCAAGAGTCAGATGCTTAACCAACTGAACCACTCAAATGCCCCTAATGTTGAATCACTCTTGCATCTCAGGAAAAAAATGCTACTTGAATTTATGAATAATCCTTTTAAATGAGCCACTGAATTTGGTTTGCCAGTATTTTATTGAGGATATTTACATTCATCAGGAATATTGGCCTACAAGAAATATTTTTAACAATCAAATATATAGTTGTATAATTTGTCAATGAAAAAGTAAGATTTAAAACGTTTAAGTAATTTATTTTTTAAGATTTTATTTATTCGAGAGACACAGAAAGAGAGAGAGGCAGAGACACAGGCAGAGGGAGAAGCAGACTCCATGCAGGGAGCCCGTCATGGGACTAGATCCCTGGTCTCCAGGATCAGACCTTGGGCTGAAGGCAGCGCTAAACTGCTGAGCCACCAGGGCTGCCCACTTCTAAGTAATTTAAATGGAATATCAATACCAGGTCTATTTATCTTGCGATTATAATATGGGAACAACTGAATAATATTAAGAAACTTCAAAAAAAGCAAAAATTAATAAAAATAGCCTACTGTTGATGAAATAGTGGATATAACTAATATTGGCATGATTAACTGCCTTTCACAAAAGAGAATATGAAGAATGTTGTTTGTTAGGTATTTCCAGGAGACAATGTAATGTGAATGCTCCCAAAATCCTAGTAAGAATAAGTATTTCCAACTTAAAAAAATCTTAAGGGGTATATGTGCCTGAAATCATAAACTAGTCATTATAAATTCATTAGCTTTCCCACCTAAACACATTCTTGTTTGGCTGGAATCACTAGAGTGAAAGCAATGGAGAAAATTAAGAATGAAGAAGAATAACATATATGGTTCAGATACCAGGATGTAGTAGTACTCAGTGAATGTTAGCTAGGCAGTGGTCTTATTCAACAATACTGAACTGCATCATTGGCCAGGGACCAGCAGATTTACTCATTTAGAAAGACCCTCTAGATTCACCATCACTCACTCTTTCATCATTGGAAATTAAGAATCGTCAATCAGCACAGAGATTGGTGGTGAAAAGAATAGTAATGCCAAGCAAGGAATGAAAAGCAGAACAGAGAGATTTGGTAAGTTCAAATTAGTGGGGGAAGGGGAAGAAAGCATTCAGTCTTGCTATTTGCCAAGTCAGTTCTTCTAGGGTACATAGTTGCTTCAACAGGAAATATTATTGACCCACAGCTCAAGATTGAATTCTCCCACAGCTAAGGCTTCATGATTCTGTACATAAGGGGCAGGTATTTTGCATTTTATTCAGATAGGTAGAATTGTGAGAATCTTCCATTAAAACCATTTTAGTATTCTCTGTGACTTGCAGAAATGTTTTTCCTCTGCTTGATTCACAGCTTGCTCTTGCACTATTTTCCAGAAGGATAAGAACCAAAAGAGGACATTTTTTCAATTCTATTAACCTTTCAAAGAAGGAAGTGGTTTGAATTTGCACCAAGGGAAAATATGGGTTTTATTTTGGGGTTTCTCAATTTATTATCTATATATTTTTGTTATTATTACCAAAAATATTTTTGTTCTTAGAATAAATCCTGTGAAATAATATGGTGCCTAGAATTTGCCTCCAGCTTATCCAGTGGGGGCAGGAACTGAGTAGAGGTGTAGAAGAATTGAAAGTGACCATGAGTTTATTATTATTGTAGCAGGGTGATTAATACACACACGTTCAGTTGACTGTTTTCTACTTTTTACTATGTTTGGAATTTTCTATTAAACTGAAAAAAATCTAAAGTAAAGATCAAATTGCACAAAGTCACAGAGCCAGTGAGTTGAAGAACTAAAATTTAAGTTTCATTGCATTCAGTTCCAAGACCATGTTGTAATCTCAGGTCAGCCTGGAAATGAAAATGGATTTAAGCCACGTCAAAAGAAGAAAGATCCTGACTGTAAAGAACTAGTATTTGTATTGAATAAAGACAGGCAGATCTGAAAATTTCTCCATAAAATGTATCTTGTAAAACGGATGGGAATAGATGTTCTAATATGTGTGCCTATTATTTTCCATTTGTATAGATTTTGATTCCAGTACCAAAAGCCTACTGTTATCAATTCCCCAGGAGACCTCCAGAAGATAAAAGGGAGAACATGTGCCCCCCTAGGTCCTGTGGGAAAGTCTAAGAGTCTGTTCAGAAGGAAACACTGGGATGCTCTAGAAGCCATGGGGCCATGGGGTACAGGTTCCTTAACCAAGTTGTAGTACCTATTTCTAGGGGTAGTTTGGATTTCATTCCTCAGCTATATTTACTTCCTCTCTGTTCTAGAGCTCTGTGTCCCACTAATATCACTGGAAGCTATTGCCCACAGGAATGGAGGCTTATATGTGTAACAAATCCCACCCATCACCTGAAGCTGAGGAAAGGGACTTTACACTAGCAAGGGCCTTTCCTTGGGAGTAGTCTTCTTGGCTTTGAGAACTTAGACCCTGCTTCTCCCCCAATCTTCCAGTTCATTACCAAGGACAAGTCCTTGTATGAAGACAAGCATCACATCTTTCTCCTCCTTCCATCTCCTTGTTCCCAACTGACAGTTGGCATCTTCTGAGGGCCCTCAAACCCATATATTCATTCCCCACAGCTCCCTGTGCTTGGTGCCAATGGAATGCCTACTGTACCAGTGCCACCTCCTACCACTGTGATCCTGGATTCACTTCTCTGTCTGGAGAGGTCATCTTTACCACCCCCTTGGAGGTCTGTACAGGTAGAGTCTCTACTGAGAGACAGTAGAAAGGGTCATCATAGAGGCATCTCTTGGGTGTATTCAGACTCCTCAGCCCTTGAAGCAAGACTAAGTTCTTTGCCAAGGGCAGGAGAGAGAAGCCAAGAGATAGGCAATCATGTCTCAAGGTCAAGCAGTATAGTGTTGAAAGTTTAGAATTTGGAGCAGGACTATCTGAATTCCAGCTCTTGTACTGACCAGCTGTGCAAATCCAAGCAAATTGTTTCATCTCCCAGTGCCTCAGTTTTCTTATCTGTAAATCGGGGACAATGATAATATCAACCTGCTTACTTATTATGTGCTTTAAATCCATGAATACATATAAACAATCCATAGAAACAGAAAGCAAATTGGTGGTTGCCACATGCTGGAGAGGGATGAATGGGGAGTGACTACTTATTTGAGTAAGGGTTTTTCTTTTTTTTAATTAAGTGTTTAATTTTAATTCCAATATAGTTAACATACAGTATTATATTAGTTATATTAGTTTCAGGAGTGGTGTAGTGATTCAAAAATTCTCAGTGATTCACAATTATTCAGTGCTCATTATGAGAACTGTACCCTTAATCCCCTTTCACCAAAGGGGGTTTTCTTTCGGAGGGATAAAAATGTTCTGGAACTAGAGACAGTTAGTGCTTCCACAACATTGTGAATGTAATCAATCCTGGTGAATTGTTCACTTTAAAACAGTTTATTTTGTTATGTGAATGCTACCTCAATAAAAAAAATACATAAATGATAAATTATACATGCAAAACATTTAGAACAGCGCCTTGCACCTGATAAGAAACCAATACATTTTCCTGTTGTTGTTATTGTTGTTGGCTGTTAATTGGTCAAAGACGGAGGCAGCATGTTGAAGGAGGTGTTTAGGGAGGGCAGTGCAATCATGAGAGATTTGGAATGTTCTACCAACCCTAGTACTCACTTTCTGAGAACTCCCTATAAACCATAATCTCAGTTCCTCCATCCAAAAAACCCACATGCAATCTCATGCCAGGATGGCCATTCGCCATTTGTAAAATACTATTTCTGAAATTAAAATTAAACTACCCAACAACCAAATGGGTGGATATTGTTATTATCCTTGATTTATAGACAAGATAACTGAGACATTGAGAGGTGGTTTTCTCACACTCATACAGCTGGTCATACAGCTGGAATTCAGAAAGGGATAATTTAAAGTCCACAAATCTCTCAAACGCTGTCCTTGAAGAAGTTCCGATCAGCCCCTTGATAAAGTCGAGTTGGTGCCATATTGTAGATAAGGAAACTGAGCTCAGAGAAGGAAATCCCTTCGTCCAAAGTAACACAGCTAGGAAGTAGAAGAATCTGGACCCATGGTTCAAACTGTAGCAATCTGATGTCTGTCTGGGTGGTCATGAGTTGGATAAAATATGAAATACTTCTATGGAATATCTAGAGACATTAAAATCATTTATTATTTTAATGTGGAATAGTAGTCATAAAATATTCTAAAATCCCAGGAGAATTTGTATATGCCAAAAGCTGTGAATTTTTTTTAAGCTATGGTGTGATGCCATGGGAAATTGATGAAAAAGTAGTAGAATTATCTTCATAATCGGTAACACTGGGTGACAGGTATATATGGATTTATTATACTGTTCCCCATTATTTAAAAAAAAATTGTTGCAATCTCAGTGGTAGGGTCTTTATGTGTGCATTTTCTGATTTCCTAGTTTTGTTCAAAAAACACATTATTTTCTTTGGAAAGAAAATGTAAGGGGTAAAATCATTTGAGTTTGGCTGCTACCAATCCTACCAGAATTTTGGACATTCCTAGCAGTTCTGACTTGTGTTCTAGATATCAGCGAGTGTGGCCCACCTCTACATGTCTTATGGAAGCCTTGCACATTGTCACAATGTGGAGGAGGGTCACTACTGTGAGTGTGCCTCTGGGCAAAAGCTCCTTTCAGACAGCACCAAATTTCAAAAAGAGAAGAACACTTTTCAAGGTAAGTAGCTTCCCATGACTCACATTTCTCCCACTCCCAGACCAACCTCATCCCGTCAATTTTGACAGTTGTCTTAGAACCAGTATCCATTAGGTCTGAGAGTCCAGGAGAGAGTACCGTGGGTCTATCAGAGGCTCATTCTTCCTATTTCTCATTCTTGTTCAGACTTACAGTGCCATGTTAAGGTATATCTAGAAGATTCTTTATTGCAACATTGTATGCAATAGTTAAAGATTGGAAACAGATGACTTCTATTAATGGAGAAGAGTCTGACATATTATGGTACTGCCATACAATGATAAGCTTTAGAGCCTTTTTATCAACTTGTTTTTCCCTTTGATGAACAGTTCTATGAGTTTTTTCAAAGATTTTATTTCTAAGTCAACTCTATACCCAACATGGGGCTCGAACTCACAATCCCAAGATCAAGAGTCACATGTTCTTCTGACTGAGTCAGGCAGGAGCCCCAAAGAGGTCTATGAATTTTAACACATGTACATATTTGGATTACCAACACTACATTCAGGATCTAGACCAATTAGTTCCATTATCCTGAAACATTCCTTCCTTCTGTTCCTTTACAGTCACTCCACCCCTCTATCCTACAAACCCAAACCTACAGATGTTTTTTCCACTTGTAGCATTGTCTTTTGAAAATGCCATATAGATGAAATAATACAATATGCAGCCTTTTGAGTTATATTCTTTCCATTCAGTGTAGCATTTTTGAGGTTCATTCATATTGTTTGTGTATCAATAGTTTATTCCTTTCTTTACTTCACTTTTTCTTTTTCTTAAAAGATTTTATTTATTCATGAGAGACACAGAAAGAGAGAGAGGCAGAGATGCAGGCAGAGGGAGAAGCAGGCTCCATGCAGGGAGCCCGACATGGGACTTGATCCCTGATCTCCAGGATCACGCTCTGGGCCGAAGGTGGCGCTAAACCTCAGAGCCACCCGGGCTGCCCTTCTTTTTTTTTTTTTTTTTTTTAATAATATATTTATTTTTTTATTGGTGTTCAATTTGCCAACATATGGAATAACACCCAGCGCTCATCCCGTCAAGTGCCCCCCTCAGTGTCCGTCACCCATTCACCCCCACCCCCTGCCCTCCTCCCCTTCCACCACCCCTAGTTCGTTTCCCAGAGTTAGGAGTCTTTATGTTCTGTCTCCCTTTCTGACATTTCCTACCCATTTCTTCTCCCTTCCCTTCTATTCCCTTTCACTATTACTTATATTCCCCAAATGAATGAGAACATATAATGTTTGTCCTTCATCGATTGACTCATTTCACTCAGCATAATACCCACCAGTTCCATCCACGTTGGAGCAAATGGTGGGTATTTGTCGTTTCTAATGGCTGAGTAATATTCCATTGTATACATAAACCACATCTTCTTTATCCATTCATCTTTCGATGGAACAAATTATTTTAAGATTTGTGTGGAATCAGAAAAGACTCCAAATAGCCAGGGGAATTTTAAAAAAGAAAACCATAGCTGGGGGCATCACAATGCCGGATTTCAGGTTGTACTACAAAGCTGTGGTCATCAAGACAGTGTGGTCCTGGCACAAAAACAGACACATAGATCAATGGAACAGAATAGAGAACCCAGAAGTGGGCCCTCAACTTTATGGTCAACTAATATTCAATAAAGGAGGGAAGACTATCCACTGGAAGAAAGACAGTCTCTCCAATAAATGGTGCTGGGAAAATTGGGCATCCACATGCAAAAGAATGAAACTAGACCACTCTCTTTCACCATACACAAAGGTAAATTTTTTTTAAATTTAAATTCAGTTAGTCAACATCAACATTCAACTAGTAAATATACTTAGTTTCAGATGTAGTGTTCAATAATTTATCAGTAGTGTATAACACCCAGTGCTCTTCACATCACATGCCCTCCTTAAACCCCCATTTTTGAAATTTTTAGTTTCCAGAAAGAAATATGGCTACAGTTAGCTTGGATTTATAATGACCGTTTTCTTCTCCTATTTATCTGGATCCTGGGTTTGGCTAATAATACAGTTGCATAAAATTACTTTCCCTGTGTGGGCTGCATAATTCTAATCTGTTGTTGGATCTACAAGTCATATTAGTCCAGGGATTTTTTACAGAAATGGGCATAGTAATTCTCAATTTGGGCTCTCTGGTAGAATCACACTGTATTTTAAAAAAAAATACAGGGATCCCTGGGTGGCGCAGCGGTTTGGCGCCTGCCTTTGGCCCAGGGCACGATCCTGGAGACCCGGGATCGAGTCCCACATCGGGCTCCGGGTGCATGGAGCCTGCTTCTCCCTCTGCCTGTGTCTCTGCCTCTCTCTTTCTCTGTGACTATCATAAATAAATAAAAATAAATAAAAATTAAAAAATAAATAAAAAAATAAAAAAAAATACAGATGCCTAAGCCCTCCCTACCTAAGATGTACTGAACCATGCCTAGACATGTGGTTCGGATATTTATATTTCTTCAAAGTTCCAATGGTAATTTTGATGACTAGCTCATTCCTTTTTATTGCTAAGTAATATTCCTTTGTACAGCTCTACCGGAGTTGGCTTGTCCATTCACCTATCGAGGGACATTTGGGTTGTTTACAGTTTAGGATGATTAATAATAGAGTTAAAAGACATATCCTTTGATGAGTTACATTGGAATGCTTTCCAACTTGTTTTAAACAGAAAAGCATGTTGTGGGGTGGTACCTATGCCAATGGCATAGGTGGTATATTATGCCAATGGCTTTTCTTCTCCTTTATCTTTCTTTTTCATTAATCTCAAGCATATTTCCATAAGTGTATTTTAATTTTAAAACTTTTCAAGTAGTAGTCCAAAAAGTAAATCCTACTTCTTAGTAGTATTCAGACAATAATTTCATCATAGGCATGATTTGGTTGTCTACCACTGCTCTGGGCTCTATGATAGGCACTGTGACTCCAACACTAAATAAGCATAGCCTCTGTCTTCTGGAGCTTTTACTCCAGTGGGCAGACAGACCTGTAGACAAATGCAATATAAATCAAGGGTTTGTGAAAAATTATAGTCACTCTTCACAAACCATACACTTCATGGGTAAACAAGGTATTTCTCACCACTGTACCCCAGTGCCTAGCACATAGAAGGAACTCTGGAAATATGCATAAGTGAATAACTGGAAAATAGCTCCATTATCACAGTAATCAGCTCTATGAAAAATCAGAGAGGGTGACAAAACATGAGAGACTCCTAATTCTAGGAAATGAACAAGGGGAAGTGGAAGGGGAGGAGGGCGAGGGGATGGGGTGACTGGGTGACAGGCTCTTGATGGGATGAGCACTGGGTGTTATACTATATGTTGACATATCAAACTCCAATAAAAAATATACAAAAAAAAAAACAAACAAGGATTTTCTTTAAAACTTGGTAAGTACTAGGATTTGTAATGAATCATTAGCAATAGAGAAAAATGGGAGGGAAGCAGGGGAGACAGATCATTGCATGTGCTTTTGTGATCCGTGTTATTTTTCCCAGCCCAAAAATATTATTTTTTAGCTGACCTGGTACAAATCCTCATGAAGGTGATCTCACCTGAGTAGGACTGAAGCATCATTTCCAGGAGAGCAACATGTAAAACTAATGAACATAGTGATCCACAAATTTCAGCATCAAAATAAAATCCTAGTATATTAAAGTCTTGATATCTTGAAGGAGGATTATCCTGTCACACAGGTACTGCTGAATTAATATGCGCTCTACTTCTCTTCTAGATATCAGACCGTCAGGTAATTAATTTTTAAAAAAATGAATTCTATGGGTTCAATATATTTGCAATAAAAATCAGGTTATAAGGGTACATATACTCCATGAGTTTTCCCAATTGTAAAGATCCTGTACTACAACACCCACTGAGCTATAGAACCATTCCATCACCTCAGAAAGACCCTCGGTGTCCTCTCCGTGTTCCCATCCCTAGTCCCAAGAAACCACAGACCTCATTTTATTGTTACAGTTTCCTTTTGACTGTCCCAGAGTCATTCAGTAAAGTAGAATTATTCTCTTTTGTGCCTGGCTTCTTTTGCTCAACATTCTATGAGAGTCTCCAGATATTACCATGTTACCATGTAACAATAGTTCACTCCTTTTTATTGCTGTATCTCATTCCAATATACACTACTCCACAAGTTGTTTATCTGTCCTCCAGTTAATGGGCATTTGCATTGCTTGCAGTTTGGGCTACTATGAATAAAGCTGATATGAACAATCTTAAACATTGCTTTTGTGGACACTTGTTCTCATTTCTCTTGGGTAAATGCCCAGAAATGGAATTGCTGAGTCATATGGCAAGTGTATGCTTAGCATTAGTGTATGTTTACTTTATTGAAAAAAAAAACTCCCAAACTCCACTCCAAAATAGTAGTTATCTTTTATATTCTCAAACAGCAGTATACGAGAGTTCCAATTGCTCCATTTTGCTGGTATTTGGTACTATTAATGTTTTAAGTTTTCCCATTCTAGTCTGTGCTTTTTTATTTTTTTATTTTTTTATTGGAGTTCAATTTGTCAACATATAGCATATCACCCAGTGCTCATCCCGTCAAGTGCCCCTCTCAGTGCCTGCCACCCAGTCGCCCCAGCCCCCCACCCACCTCCCTTTCCACTACGCCTTATTCATTTCCCAGAGTTAGGAGTCTCTCATGTTCTGTCCCCCTCACTGATATTTTCACTTATTTTCTTTCCTTTCCCCTTTATTCCCTTTCACTATTTTTTATATTCCCCAAATGAATGCTTTTAAAGGTGTGACTGTGATCCCCTCTTTGATGAGTCTCAGAAGGAGGGTCCTGTGCTGACTGTAATCACCTACCTGGAGCTGGGCCTCTCTCTGCTGTGTCTCCTCCTGGCAGCCCTCACCTTCCTGCTGTGCAAAGCCATCCATACCACCAGCACATCCCTCCACCTGCAGCTTTCAATCTGCCTGTACCTGGCTCCCCTGCTCTTCCTCATGGCCATCGACCAGACTGAAATCAAGGTACTGACACTGTTGCAGAGGTACCCCTGCCCTGCAACAGGGGATGCTCAGTTTATGGACCTGTGCTGCATTAGTACCTTAATAAAATGGCCTTGGGTTCTGAGGGGGTTGGAGGGGTAAGTAGCCTATTCCACATTGACTAATGAACTAGAAGACAAATCCTCCCCTGACAACTCGACCATATACATGAGCATCTCTCCAATGGCAAGGTATGGAATAGGTCCTGGGGCCACCCTCCTCTCTGACAATGCCTCCTGGTGACCCTTTCTCCTCCCCTAGGTGTTGTGTGCCATCATCACAGGTGCCTTACACTATCTCTACCTGGCCTCCTTCAACTGGATGCTGCTGGAGGATCTGCACTTCTTCCTCGCTGCATGCAATCTGAAAGTGGTCAACTACTCCAGTGTGAATAGGCTCATGAAGAAACTCATGTTCCCTGTGGACTATGGAGTCCTAGCCATAATCGTGGCCATTTCTGCTGCATCCATGCCTCACCTTTATGGAACACCCACCTGGTAAATGCAAATTCCCACTGTCCTTTTCTCCAGCATGACCATAGCCATCATAGAACCAATAGTAATTTAATTTCACCAGATCGTGATAGACAGAGAAGAGTCTGTGACCACTCCAAAAACATCTACCTGGTGGAAAATTGTTTAATTAAAGAGACTGTTTTTATTTAAGTCTCTAAGATTTAATTATTTAATTATTCTGTAACTTTTTTATTTTCATCCCTATTTATTTATTCTTTTTCAATTTTGTATTTATTTATTTTTATTTTTTATTGGAGTTCAATTTGCCAACATTTAGCATAACACCCAGTGCTCATCCTGCCATCAATTTTTTTTTATAACACATTCAGGAAATCACATAGCAGTTTCCAGAACCACTGCACTCCATCATGCCCACACCTTCGTGCATGCTCTGCCCTCTGCCTTCCCCTTACCTTGCACTCAGTGAACTCAGCTTCATCATCCACATATCACATCATCTGAGAGTTTGGAAATGCCCTCTGCTCTCCTCAACTTTTCACAGAATCAGTGGCCTCTATTTTAGGCAAAGCATGTCCTGGCTCATTCATGGAGAAGGTGAGGACAAGAACAGCCCTAGATTGGACCTGAGCAGAAGTAACTCACTTTGCAAATGGTGTAAGTGATCATTTGTTTTGAGGTTTCCACTAGACTTTAAGGCCTATAAAAACAGAAGTCTTATCTTTGTTGTTTTGAATCCCCTGGCCCCAGCCTAGAGCCAGCTGCACAGAACATTCTGGGTAATGTTGGTCGTATAAAATCAGGGGTCTTCATGAAACATCATGAGCTTTTTGAAACTCACATTCTGGAGTGTCATCATAATCCTCAGTCCTAGTCAAAATGCCATCCTGGACCCAAATAGTGTTTCTTTTTAGGGAATCATTGACAATTAAAGATCAAAGTCGATCACAACTCAGTCAGAAACATCTATGCAAGAGATATGAAACCAGCTCTGGTTGTGTTGCTCTTTGTGTAGGCATCATGAGCCTCCTTTCTCTTCCTACCCAGGATGCTGACATTTAAAGCCACAGCTCAGCTCCTCATCTTAGGCTGCGCGTGGTGCCTGGGCATCCTGCAAGTGGGTCCAGCTGCCCACATCATGACTTACCTGTTCACCATCATCAACAGCCTGCAGGGTATCTTCATTTTCCTCGTGTACTGCCTCCTCAGCCATCAAGTATCACTGCCCAGCTCTCACCTGGGACTCGTCCCCTCCTCAGTCCCCTCAGTGAGCTGACCCAAGAGTGATTTGCCTCGGCAGGTCCAAGAACAATACAAGAAATAGTTCAAGGGTGTCAGGAAAACCAAAGCCAAGTCTGAGAAGTACACTTTTTCAGTGGGACCACGTCTGATGCCTCCAAACACAGCGTGGTAAGATTTTGCAGTGTTCCCAGAACACTTCACTAACCAATCCCCTTGAGAAGTTCATGCCTACCTCACTAGACAACCTAGATGTATAATGGGCAATGCTCTTGGATGTCTCACACTTGATTTACCCCTGGACTCATTTGAAGGCACTTCTCTGTCTTGAAAGGAGGTCTTCCTGGACTTACACTCTATGCTCATATTGACCTTTGCACATGACTGTTCTCTTTTCCCACAATTGTACAGCACCCACTTCATGTGACATGTTTCATATGGTTTTTAATTGTATTTGGTGAGAAGATAAAAAGATGGATACTTGTAAGCAGAGAAGGAACCCTGGTCAGCTAAATAATCAAGAGTTAATGATCTAGAGCAGTGATGCACAAAAAGCACAGAATCACCACACATCCTTTATGTGCAATGTCATTCCAGAAAGAAAGTGAGACCTACAGAGTTTATGTAAATTATGCAAGGTCTTCAGCCTCCTCTACTTTCCCCTAATTTCAGTGCCCCCTCACCCTGACTGGCAAGTCATCTGCACATCTCTCCCCAACTTATTTGTCCTCCTTCTAAAACCGTTCCTTCCCAAATGCTCTACTCATCAAAATCTCATCCTTCTAACTCTTTCCTCTTCCCAGCAGATGTTCTTACCTACTTCTTCATATCAAAAACATGACTCAGCAGACAAGAAACAAGATCAATTTTGCACTCTCAAAAACACCAATCATTTGGCATCTTGTTCATTGTCTCCTTATTCCATCTTGTTACCACAGATAGACAAAATATGCTTCCTATCTTTTATGGTTAACCCCTCTACCTGCACTCCTCTTGGCTTCTCAGTAACTTCACATTACTGATCATACATTTCCTCTCTAGTATATTTGCTCGCATGTTCTCAAAAGCATCCTTTCCACCTGCATTGCAATATGCTAAACCTTTCTCTGACTCTGAAATATTAATTTTATATATTTGATTCTTCCTTCATCCTCCTCCAGATATTCAAACCCAAATTTTGCCTCCATCATTCTACCAAAAGAGCTCTATCTTAGGCCTCCAATGTTCTCCACTTAATAAATATCCTTTGATCCTCTTAGCATTCCTGTTAGCATTTGATACTCTTTGCAGTACTGGATGCCATCTTTGCCTCCCCCGTTTTGAAATACTCCTCTTGTGTCTGGCTTCTACGTCTTAACAATCCCTGGAATACTTGCTATCTTTCTACTGAGCTTTCTTCGTCTTTTATATTTCAACTACTCTACCTGGCTGAGTTCTAAAAACACTTCTATTCTTATAGCTTGGTACAATATTTTATGATGTATGTAGATTAATGTTTAGGAAAGTTAGTGAGTACATTTCAAAGTGTAAATCATAAGTGCCTTTGTAAAGCCCCTGAAAAAATCTATGTCCACATGTGCCTATGTATTGGAGGAGGCAGCCATAGGATATGGGGGAGATGTTTCTTATTTTTCTGTATCTATATGTTGTTGGGTTTTTTTTAAAGATTTTTTTAAATTTATTCATGGGAGACACACGGAGAGAGGTAGAGTCGTAGGCAGAAGAAGCAGACTCTCTGTGGGTACCCCAATGCAGGACTCAATCCCAGGACCCGAGGATCACGATCTGAGCCAAAGGTAGGCTCAACTACTAAGCCACCCAGGTGCCCCTATCTATACGTTGTTAACATTATATGTTGGCAAATCGAACTCCAATAAAAAATATATATACAAAAAAAACACATCATTTAAAAAAGAATATTCACATATTTGTGATTTGAAAAATAAAAAAAATTCTAAGTTGCTACAAACCACAAAGAAAGAAATCTACATGATGTGTAAAACTACCTACTTTTCAATTTAAAGTGTTCACATCTAGGGCAGCCCTGGTGGTTCAGCAGTTTAGCCCCACCTTTGGCCTGGGCATGATCCTCGAGACCCGGGATTGAGTCCCACATCGGGCTCCCTGCATGAAGCCTGCTTCTTCTTCTGCCTGTGTCTCTGCCTCTCTCTCTCTCTCTCTCTCTCTCTATATATATATATATATATATATATATATATATATATATATAATGAATAAATAAATATAATTTAAAAAATAAAGTGTTCACATCTAGAAGGGCTTCTCCAGATCTTTCCTTGGTGCATTTATATTTTCCATACTAGTTACTCTTGCAGCAATCTCTTTTCCTGGAAACTGTTAATCGTCCACAAGACATAGAATATCCTTTGGATCGGTTAAGTAGGAGGAGTGAACAACTTTCAGTTACTCACAATATGATCTCCCCACTTCACTATGTGGAAATGCCTACCTGAAGCAGACAGTATACAGTACTTTTCCCCAAATGCAAATGTCCCTGAAAACAAGGCCCTCCCCACAAAAAGAACCTACAGAACAAAGTCCCAAGCAGAAATCCCAGAATGACCTTCTAACACACTCCTAGGGTGTTTTTACAGCTGGGAAATTCAGTTTGTACTGGCCTGAGTTCAAATACTGGCTCAGCTATTTGCTCTTTATTACACTTTAGACAAACTATTTTATATCATTTCTCATTTCAAAACCCTCTCCTATCCTCCCTGACTGCTTCCAGCACTGCTCCAGATTTCTCCCACCTAGCTGCTCCTCCAGGACCCCACCCCTCTTCCCACCATCAGGCACTCACATTCTTTTATCAGGACCCCTCAACCACTCTGGAGTATCCCTCTGGCCCAGACCAGTCTTCCCCATTATCAGACTCTCTCCAATTCCTTTTCAGGCTCATTCTTACAACTCCTCACATCTCCCACATGCAGAACTCCCACTTCCCAGCTTCATAGAATCCCCAACACCCAGTCTTGGATTTCTAGGTACAGGAGGCAGGGGTTTCTTGTGCCCAGGCTCCTCGAGTCACAAAATTCCAGTTTCCAGATTCTAAGGATTCCAGCTTCCAAGAATCAGCCACAAAGGTTTGAATCCCCGCTAATAAAGGTGCTCTTCATCCAGAGGAGTGTGTGCAGTCTTCTCTGCTCTTAAAAGCCTCTGAAGTAGGGGGCTCAGGGAAATGATGACTTCATTATATTCACTGAATCACTGGAAGGCAGAAAAATATAAACCACTCAAGTGAACCATCAATAAGAAATGGCAAAATGAAAAGTTATCTTGGATTTAAGGAATGCCAGTCCATAGACACAAAGATCAAATCACTTCTACCTATGTTGACATGGAAAATCTCCATGTACAAGTTGTTGGGTGTCTGTAGTACAATGCTGTATAATTCTAAGAGCCTAGATTTATTAACATCTTAATGTTTGCACAGATAGACTTTTTGCCTTAATTTTCTTTTTTAATTTATTTTTGTATATTTTTATTGGAGTTTGATTTGACAACATATAGTATAACACCCAGTGCTCATCCCTTCAATGCCCTCCTCGGTGCCCATCACCCAGTCACCCCGTTCCCCCGCCTACCTCCCCTTTCACTACCCCTTGTTCGTTTCCCAGTGTTAGGGGTCTCTCATGTTCTGTCTCCCTCTCTGATATTTCCCACTCATTTTTCTCTCCTTCCCTCTTTAATCCATTTCACTATTTTTTATATTCCCCATATGAGTTAAACCATATAATGAGTGAAGTAAGTCAATTAAAAAAGGACAAACAATACACAGATATACTTTTATTTAACTTCCGTAATTCAGTTAGAGATTCTATGTTTGGCAGAACAAATGATAATTTGTTGATAATAGAGAATGCTTATTTAAGGGAGATTAGGTCAAGGTGAGGATCAATCAGATATCTCTTGCATTTGTGGTGTTATATTTTTTATAACAAAAATAAGTTCATGTTTTTACTTGTTATCAAAAATAAGTTTGTAAATATTTTAAATAAGGTGCCCTCTCCTGGAAAAAGCAAGAATATAGTTGCTGAAGAGGGAAGTATAAGGCATGACATACTCCAACTCTAATTCTTTTTTTTTTTAATTGGAGTTCAATTTGCCAACATATAGCATAACACCCAGTGCTCATCCCATCAAGTGCCCCCCTCAGTGCCCGTCACCCAGTCACCCCATCCCCCCATCCATCTCTCCTTCCACCACCCCTTGTTCATTTCCCAGAGTTAGGAGTCTCTCATATTCTGTCACCATCTCTGATATTTCCCTCTCATTTTCTCTCCTTTCCCCTTTATTCCCGTTCACTATTTTTTATATTCCCCAAATGAATGAGACCATATAATGTTTGTCCTTCTCTGATTGACTTATTTCACTCAGCATTATACCCTCCAGTTCCATCCACATCAAAGCAAATGGTGGGTATTTGTCGTTTCTAATGGCTGTCCAACTCTAATTTTTAATTGGTTTTCTGCCCACAGTGCTTCTTAAAATTCCTTATGTATCCAGAACAGCTTAGATCTTTTGTTAAACTGTAGATTCTGATTGAGTAGCCATTGGGCCTTTACTTTTGCTTAAGAAGCAGACTTGTGAAGCAATCTCACACTCCCCATGGTAAATACTCATTTCAAAATAATTTGAAAATCAATACTTGAATAGGCTCACAATTCATTATGCTACCTTCAAGGTCATTCCCTTGGAAAGGAAATAAAAAAATAAGAGTCACCAGTACCTGAAAGAAAGATAAAGCAGTCATTATTCAGAGAAAGCATAATTGTCTGCCAAGAAAGCTTCAGAGAATTCACTGGAAAAATACTGACAGTCCAATCACATGCCAACAGCAAGGTCAACATTAAAAATGCAATGGTTTTCCTATCAAGGGAAAAACAAATTTTAAAATACAAAGCGCTATTTAAAATTTAAAACTAAAACTTCCACATTACCTGAGAACAATCCTACAAGAAATGCATGAAGTTCTCAAGGAGAAAACTATCAAGAGTAACTGGAAGAAATCATAACCTAGACAGAGAGTTAGTTTGGTGGGGTGGGGAAGTCTTAATACTGTAAAGAAGCTATTATTTCCAAATTCAATTACACAGTCAATGCAATACAAAGTCCCAAAACATTTTCATGGAATTTAGTAAACTAGCCAGCAGGTGTTTATAGAAGAAAAAAATGTGACAGAGGAGACAGTTCACTTGAAGAATAAGTGAACAGGAGCTCACAATGTCCCATGTCCTACTCTCTGCTTCATCTTGGCCAAACTTTAATCTGTCCCCTCTTTCCTACAGGCTTCTGAATTCTGCTTACCCTCAACTCTGAGCAAGTAACCAAAAAAGTGGAACATGCCCTCCCCATCAGCCTTTCCTGGGAATTGGCTGACCACAGCAAGACCCTCTTTTTGTCACAACACATTGATAATTTCCCCTTATTTGTCTAGCTTCCCCTCCGAAGATGCTGCTTACTTCTCTCTGCTTCTTCCTTTACACTATAAAATAAAAATATTTTCCTGTATGATTTTGAGATGCTCATGGGTTTCTGAGATCACAATCTTCTCCTTGTTGCAATAGTCCTTCTATGTGAAATCTCTCCTTATTCAAGCCCATACAGAGATCTGCCTCATAACATCTATAAAAACAAAAACATGGCATTTTTTAATGTGTGGGATTGTTCCAGGAACAGAAAATAAGTCAATGAAACAAGATAAAGGATATGTCATATATAGCAATGCAAGGTGCCACAGAGATTGCATTTCAAATTAATGTGTGAAACATTGCATGTGAAGTTAGGGAAGTCACAGATTTTCTCAATAAATGATGTCAGGACAACAGGGTATTCATTTAGGAAAAAATTATTTTTTTTAATAATTAAACTTTTTTTAAAAGATTTTTTATTTATTCATTCATGAGAAACAGAGAGAGAGAGAGAGACAGAGAGGCAGAGACATAGGCAGAGGGAGAAGCAGGCTCCACGTAGGGAGCCCGACATGGGACTCTATCCTGGATCTCCAGGATCAGGCCCTGGGCCGAAGGCGGCGCTAAACCACTGAGCCACCCAGGCTGCTCAGGAAAAATTATTTACTGAACAAATTCCAGGTACATTAAAATCCACCAAAATTATTAAAATATTAGAAAATGAAGGACATGTCCAAGGCAAGGTTAAAGCAAAATTCGTTTAGTCAGTAAATGAAAAAACCGGGACCAAAATGAAATTATAAGTTTATGGTGACACCACACTCAATTTCATCCTTATTACAATTATAATAGGATTGATATTTACCCAGTTTGTTATCAATGTGAGCCTGGACATGCAGAAACATCAAGTGACATGGGTTTTTCAAGATACCCCTGCCCATGGTGGCCCCAAACCATACAATGAACAGGGTGTGGAGATCATCCTGGACCCCATACAGAGTGGTATGACTATTTGACTGGTGCATCCTCACTCACATTGTCTGTCCTGCCTGTCGACTTGTTTACAGAGTCCCATCCCTGGGGGCAGTCCTGAGCTAGGCGATCAGATTCCAGTTTGGAAGGGGCAGCTGGATTGTATCCGGTTAATAATGCACATGATTTTTGGGTTCCTGGAGATCCTGTTAAGGGTAAGACAAGGGTTGAATCAAGAGACTAAGACCAGGGATGCCTGGGTAGCTCATTCAGTAAAGCATGTGACACTTGATCTTGGGGAGGTCACTTCAAGCACCACATTGGGTGTAGAGATTGCTTTTTTTGTATATTTTTTATTGGAGTTTGCTTTTAAGAAAATGAAATACTTTTTTAAAAAGAAGCAATACAACTATGATTTATAACTATATTTTTATTAACATTTTGCTTTTGCAAGGAGAAAGTTGGCCTTATTTTCTCTTATAAAACCTCATCTGGTGCTATTGGGGTTTTTGTTTCTTCTCTTTTTGTCTTTGTGAAAATGGATGCTCTTGCTCTGGAAAAATATTTATCTCTTGACTTTTCAAATTAGGAATTTTCAGTATTCCATTATTGACCAGAATGGCTTGAGGCCTAAAATTTTTGGTAATATTCCTTCTAATTTAGTTGCCTCTCAAATTCAAGTGAATATTTTCTCTTCTTCCTTTACCCTCCTTCAGAAATAAAGCAGATGGCAAAGTTTCCAGAGAGAAAAAATGTTTATATTGACAAAAAACACCATATTCAAAGTCTGAACGCATGTGATACAATAAAAAAATTTGCATTGTTTAACAAAAGATATCTAGATATGGATACATACATACCCACATATGATTTTAATGCCTTAAAGTCAGTAAGAAAAATACAGTGAATAAAATAAAGTGTGCAAAAGATCGGAATATATAAGTCACAAAGAGCACCATGAATATACAAAGACATATGACAATTGCAACAACACTGCTAATAAGATCCTAATTCATAGTATGTTAAGATAAATTGTTTACCCACCAAATGGGGGGAGAGAGATGAAAACATTTGATAATGTATAATTTCAAGATTCCAAGACATCTATAAGCCCTAAGCCTCCTAATAGTCAAATAGAAACTTAGAATTATAAAGGTGAAATGTCCTTTACAGATTGTCTAGACTTGCTGTGTCATTCTATCAATAAAAGAACCTTACATCCTCAAGAAGGATTGGCTTAGAGATCCCTGGGTGGCACAGTGATTTGGCGCCTGCCTTTGGCCCAGGGCGTGATCCTGGAAACCCAGGATCGAATCCCACGTCGGGCTCCCAGTGCATGGAGCCTGCCTTTCCCTCTGCCTATGTCTCTGCCTCTCTCTCTGTGAATATCATAAGTAAATGAAAATTAAAAAAAAAAAAGAAGGACTGGCCTATATTCTTGAAGTCTGACTTTTTTCCTATCCACGAGTATATAATGAACATGCCTTCCTGACAATTATAAGTCCCTGTGTCTTTCTTCTATTAATTTCCTTCTAAATGAGATAAATGATTAACCAGAACTTAGACATCGCTTAAGCCATAGATCACCAAAATTTTTCATGTTAAAAATGAAAAATAAAGAAAGATATGATAGCAGTGTGGAAAACTGACCCTCTCCTATGGCACCTGGGCAATTTGATACAGTCTCATTAAATAGAAGAGTTGCAGAATTTATTACAATGTAAAATATATATGCACTGTAACCCAGTATATAAATCACCTGATAGCTAGTCTAAGGAAATTTTAAAATGTTCTCCTAAAAAAAAATAAATGATAAATAAAATAAAATAAAAATAAAAATGTTCTCCTAATGGCGTTTTTGAGACATTCACTGCAACATTATCATAACAATAGGAAACAGAAGACCATCTAAATTTGCATAAAAAAGGAGAAAAGCAAACTGTATTTTGTAATCTACATATATACAACAGCAGCCTAAAAGAAAGATGTGAATTTATATATAGTGACATGAAAAACCTCTTCAAATATTGTTGACTAAAGAATAAGCTGAGAACAAAGTACATAGTGGTAAAAACTTTATTTTAAAACATAACCACAGCTCAATTATATATAAACATTTTATACACAAAACAAAATTAGCACTCTAGAAGATAGAGGGAAGGAGGCAGCCCAGGTGGCTCAGTGGTTTAGCACCGCCTTCAGTCCAGGGTGTAATCCTGGAGACCGGGATCCAGTCCCATGTCAGGCTCCCTGCATGGAGCCTGCTTCTCCCTCTATCTGTGTCTCTGCTTCTCTCTCTCTCTCTCTCTCTCTCTGTGTGTGTCTCATAAATAAATAAAGCCTTTTTAAAAAAAGATAGAGGGAAGGAAGATAGAACAGGGACCTTGGGGACCCAAAAAACTATGCAGTGGTGAGTCTCAAGTTCGTTTAGCCTCATCTATCCCAGGCTTGGAACTGAAGAGACCGGCAACCTAAAAATGCCGGCAGATGCAGACAACAAAAAATTTCCCCAGGAAAAGCTAGTTCTTCCTACCCAAAGGACCAGGAAAGGTAGTGCATAACAAAATAGAAAATATTTCAGCAGTAACTGCCCTACTCCAACCAAACAGCAGAGAAAAATTGGCCCCACACTTATTTTCTTTAAAGATTTTTTTTTAATTTTTATTTATTTATGATAGTCACAGAGAGAGAGAGAGAGAGAGGCAGAGGCAGAGGGAGAAGCAGGCTCCATGCACCAGAAGCCCGACGTGGGACTCGATCCCGGGCCTCCAGGATCACGCCCCAGGCCAAAGGCAGGCGCCAAACCGCTGCGCCACCCAGGAATCCCCCCCACACTTATTTTCTATCAGCAAGGGTCATGTCTGGAAGCCCAGACCTTTACCCTTGCCCAGCTGTGATGACGCATTCCTTCCCATTCCCTGGGGTTGTGGCAGAAAAGGAGCTGGGACTTTCTTCATGCCAGTAGAGGTCCTGTGGGGAGCAGTAACAAGGTATCCCTATGACCCCCACGACCCATGTCAGGGAAGTGTACTCAGATGCCTGGCAGTGAGGGAGAACTTCCAACTTGGGGGGGTGGGCAGCAACAAGGTACCCCTCCCACATAGGAGTGTCAGTGGGCCAAGAGGAAAGTCTGCATTCCCATCCTCATGTGCCAGCAACAAGACGGCCATTCTTCCCTCAACTCCCAGCATGTAAGTCAATTAGAGAAGGACAATCATCAAACGGTTTCACTCATACGGGAAATATAAAAAATATGAAAGGGATTATAGGGGAAAGGAGAGAAAATGAGTGGGAAAAATCAGAGATGGTGACAAAACATGAAAGACTCTTAACTCTGGGAAATGAACAAGGGGTAGTGGAAGGAGAGGTGGGTGGGGGGATGGGGTGACTGGGTGATGGGCACTGAGGGGGGCACTTGACGGGATGAGCACTGGGTGCTGGGCTATATGTTGGCAAATCGAACTCGAATAAAAGCATACAAAATATATACATATATATATATACATATACACATATTTTTTTTAAAACTCCCAGCATGAAGTCAGAAGAGTCTGCCGAAAGAGATTTTAATACAATCAAGTTTCAAAACATAATAACCATAAAGACCAAGGATACAACTTAAAAAAATCATTGTCACACCAAGAACCAAGAAAACCTCAAACTGAGATAATATAAATGTTAGAATTCTCTGACAAATATTTTATAGTAACCATCATAAAAAGTGCTCTAATGAATTTAAATTTTAAAAAAAAATTTTAAAAGACAGACAGACAGAAGGTAGATTAGAGGCTACTGGGGGCCAGGGAAGGGCATGGGAGAGTTAGTCCTTACAAGATACAGAGCTCCTGCAGAGAGTGATGAAAACATTTTAGGATTAGTGATGATGATTGCACAAAATTATTACCGATGTAATTAGTACCACTGAATTGTATACATTAAGATGGTTAAAATCACAACTTTTATTTTATATATTGTACCACAAAGAAAACAATTTTAAAAACTAGTTTAAACGGGGATGCCTAGGTGGCTCAGTAGGCTAAGTGTCAGCCTTCATCTCAAGTCATGATCTCAGGGTCTTGGGATCCAGCCCCACCATGGGCTCCTTGCTCAGTGGGGAATCTGCTTCTCCCTCTCCCTTTGCCCCTCATCCCCACCAACCCTGCTCCTGCTAGCTCTCTCTCAAATAAATAAATAAAATCTTTTAAAAATTTCTTTAAGAAATTTGGGTATAAACATTTCCAATCATGGGGCACCTGGGTGGCTCATGGTTGAGTGTCTGTCTTTTGGCTCAAGTTATAATCCTGAGTTCCTGGGATCGAGTCCCACATTGGGTTCCCCACAGGGAGCCTGCTTCTCCCTCTGCCTGTGTCTCTGCCTCTCTCTGTGTGTCTCTCATGAATAAATAAATAAAATCTAAAAAACAAATGTTCTAATGAGCAATTACCAGCAAGCTTTTCTGAAACAAATGAAAAAAGTAGAAAGACTCAGCAAAGAAACAGAACTTTGATAAAGAAACAGATGATTACAAAGACCTAATGGAAACTTTAGACCTGAAAAATACAAAAAGTGAAATGAAAACTCTATTGAATGGGCTTGCTAGCAGAATGGTGACAAAAGAGAGAAAAAAGAATCAGTGAACCTGAAATCAAAACAGCATAATTTATGCAATCTGAATAAGACAGACAAAATAAACTACAGAAAAAAAAATTATCAATGGTGCCTGGGTGGCTCAATCGGTTAAAGATCTGCCTTCAGCTCAGGTCAAGTCCACCATCAGGCTTCCTGCTCAGTGGGGAGTCTGCTTCTCTCTCTCTCTCTCTCTCTCTCTCTCTCTCTCTCCCTTTGTTAAATAAATAAATAAATATATAAATAATCTAAAAATCATTATCAGAGTCTCAGGAACCTATGGGATTACAAAAAAAAGTCTAATATTTCTGTCATTGAATTACATGAGAGATTCTTAACTATTGGAAACAAACTGAAGGTTGCTGAATGGGTGGAGGATAAGGAAGGGGATGGGGTGACTGGGTGATGAGCATTAAGGAGAACACATGATGCCGTGAGAACTGAGCATTATATGCAACTGATGAATCATTGAACTCTACATCTGAAACTAATGATGTACCATATGTTGGCTACTTGAATTTCTTTTTTAAAGATTTTATTTATTTATTCATGAGAGAGACACAGAGATAAGCAGAGACACAAGCAGAGCAAGAAGCAGGCTCCCTGTGGGGAGCCTGATTCAGGACTCAATTCCAGGACCCTGGGATCATGGCCTGAGCCAAAGGCAGACACTCAACCACTAAGCCACCCAAGTGTCCCTGGCTACTTGAATTTAATTTTTTTAAATGTATTCCAAAGGAAGATAGAGAATATGGAACTGAAAAATCATTCAGAGAAAAAAATGATTAAAGTTTCTCAAATTTCCAAAAGATGAAAACATATAGATTCAAAAAGCTTAGGAAACTCCAAACAGAATCAACTTAAACAAATTAGGGCCAAGATACACCACGATCAAATTTTTAATGACTAAATACATAGAAAAAAATCTTGAAAGTAATGAGACATTGTGATGCTTCATCACTAAGGGAACAAACATTTCACATATGAATAAGCTGTTATTGCTCATCAAAAATCATGGGTGCCAGTGGAATGTAGCACAACATTTTTCATGGTGTGGATGATTGAATAAATAAAATGTGGTGTCTATATATATAATGGAATTTTATATGTATATGAAAATTATTCAGCCAGTTACAAAATCACTAAGTCCTAAGGATATAGAAGTACAGCATGGTGATTACAATTAATAATGTTTTATTGCATATTTGAAAATCACTAACAGAATAGATCTTAAAAGTTCTCATCACACACACACACACACAAAATTTGCAGTTATGTATGGTAATGGATGTCCAGTAGGCTTATTGTGGTGATTATTTCACAATATATAAGATATTAAATCATTATGTTGTATATATATCTAAAGCTAATATAGTGCCATAAGGCAATTATACATTAATAAAATTGTCTTTTAGGGGTGCTTGGGTGACTCAGTCCATTATACATCCAACTCTTGATTTCTGCTCAGGCCATGATCTTGGAGTTTTGGAATCCAGCCTTGTGTGGGGCTCCAAGCTCAGCACGTAGTCTGCTTGAGATTCTCTTCCTTCCCTCTCCCTCTGCACCTCCCCCTGCTCGCACAGGATCTCTCTCTCACTTGCTCTCTCTCTCTCTCTCTCTCTCTCTGTCTTTCTCTCTCTCTAAAATAAATAAATAAAATGTTTTTTCAAAAACTGTCTTTTAACAAATACTAAATAGATAATTCTGTTCACTCTAATCCAAGGTCTTCATAGGGTAGAAAGAACAGCAGAGTAATTCTTCACATTGGGAAATTCTTATAATACACAGGATCACATCTTCCCATACCACAAAGATTTAAAAACCACCTTCAAGGAGGCTTTCAATACAAACACCCAGTAATGCTATGCAAATACTTATAAAAACAGAAGTGAATTTCTGAGAAGTTAATCATAGGACAGATTATCGGGAAAGAAAGGATCTAGACCAGTGGTTTCCTATGTCAGATCCTCTGGAGGCCAAATAAGACTTAAAACAGGAAGTTTTTGTAACACACGCAGACCAAAACCAGACGTCCTCCGTGCCTGGGCTTGCTGGTGTCTTGCACCATGAAAAACAGAAATCTACTGCTCCCAGGTAGGTAGAATTATAACAATAATGACAGATTACTAGAGCTATCTGGGAACTCTATCCAGTTAGAGAATATTCTGTGTTCTTGATGATCTGATTTGTTTTCCCACTTTCTATAAAGGACAAAGGGAAGAGATTTTAAGAAGGATATTGGCTCATTTATATTGTCTCAAAGGAGAAAATCAGTAAAATTTATTCCCAGAGCCCATCCAACAAAGACTTCTCATTTTACTACCTCTATTGGTCCAGTTTCTCCAGAGAAACAGAACCAATATAATGTGTGTGTGTGTGTGTGTGTGTGTGTGTGTGTGGTGTGAGAGAGATTCATTCATTTTAAGGAATTGGTTTATAAGATTGTGGAGGTTGGGAAGTTAATATCCTGCAGTGCAGGCCAGCAAGCTGGGACCCCAGGAAGACTTGATGTTACATCTCAAGTTTGAAGTCAATCTGGAAGCAGAATGCCTTCTTCCTCAGAGGAAGTCAGTCTTTTTCCTCCTAAGGTCTTCAACTGATTGGATGAGGCCCACCCACATTATGGAGGGTAATCTGCTTTACTCAGAGTCTACTGATTTAACTATTAATTTCATCCAAAAAACATCCACACAACAAATCTAAACTAGTGTTTGACCAAATGCCTGCATGCTGTAGCCCCACCAAATTGATACATGAAATTAACCATCATGTCACCTATACTGTGTTTTTCACAAGGGTATATAACCAAATTCTCTGAAAATGCTAATGAGCTAAGAAAAACATCATCCTTTAGTCCATAGACTTTGGGTGGTTGAAAGGGCAATAATGGTGCATAATGGGAAGGTCAGCTTAATTCTGATTAGCCTTTCTATCCTTTCATGCTTAGGATAATACCTGTTACATAGAAAATTAAGTGTTCCTATATATTGTCCTCATTGGTTGTAATTTGTTTCCTGGTTGTGAAAATAACCACATTTCTTATCATCTGGTGTGTGGAACATGATTTTTTTTAATGCTGGGCACATTATAGGAAAATCCTGTAAAGGCCCTGAGATATTAAAAGGTTTTCATAAGGTTCCCATGAATGGAATGACAGACTTTAACAGCTGGCCAGGTGATGATTGCCTGTGGGGTAGATTCCTTCCCACCTGCAATGGTTTTCATACCACGAGGCCTGTCCAGTGACCCATTGCTCAGGACCAGCCTGGGAGAGAAAGGGAAAGGCTGTGCCCTCAGTGTGCTGTAGGAGGGCCAGGAGCTCACTTGGAAGGAACCATAGAAACCACAGATGTTGCACCTGGAAAGGTCACTTAATCAGGAGATGGTGGTTCCACCTGCCAGTGCCATAGTTCTCACCCCTCACCTGTCATCAGCTCCCCCTCTCGTGATTCCAGGACTTCCTGCCTAGCCAATGCCACTGTGAGCTGGGACTCAGGATTGGGGCTCTCTGATCCCTCAACACACACTCTTCTCATGGGCCATGAATCATGTATGTTGAACAGGGAGGGGAAGTGTTCCTGAAAGAGAAATGTTCAGGGTAGATTTCTGCCACTGCCAGAGAACAAAGAACCTGTCTATGGGCAGAGAACAGCAATCTGAGGACTTTGTGCTTCAAGATTTACCCCCTCCATTGGGAGAGGCTGGCATTTCTAAGTTTTGTCCCTTACATCAGCTGTCTGAATATATTCTGTCCCCTTACCTGTAGCACCAAGTCTCCATGAGGATGGTATCCATTAGTGAATGACTCTTCAGGGAGTCCAGGGAGAGGGAGGTAATGGGCCTGGTCCTCAATTCTACATAAGGTACCAGAGCCTTGTGGATGATGCTGGAAAGCTGTGGGCTGCAGGGCCAGAGCCACTTCCCCAGGAGGCAATGACCATGCCATCAGAAGTTGAAACTAGAGCTCCATTCTCCTCTCTTTGTTCTCTCGCTGTTTTTTCTGCTCTAGAACTCTTGCTGCTGCTGCTGCTGCTGTTGCCATTAGGAGCTTCAGCCCAGAAGACTAGAGGTGAGTCTGCCCAGACTTAGTGACATAAGCTGGAGAGTGCACACTGGGATCTGAGTCCTCTCATCCACAAGGAGGAAAGGAGACTTATTATCCAAATGAGGCTCCAAGAGGATCTTCTGGAGATAAGAGATGCTGTTTCTTCCTCTCTAAATGTCCAGTCTTCTGTCTTTTCCTCTTCCAATGGCATCCATCCCTTCTCTGCCCTGCTCTACTCATGGACTCTTAGCTGGCAGCTGGCTTCATCCATTCCTTGAAACTTCTGGCTTTAATCTTTTTTCTGCTAGTGATCCCACACCTATGCTCACTGGTGCCCTCTGAACTCTCCATGGGTCAGTGCCGTCATGTGTCACTGCTCTCCAGGATTTGTTCTTTGTCTGGAGAGATCTTTACCTTTACCTTTGGAGAGTTGTGATGTACAGGGCCTTGGGATGGTGGAGGGGCATGGAGATGTGGGGAGAGATGGGGGAGGGGGCCCTCATTGAGAGCAGGGGAAGTGTGAAGAAAGTGGACATTCAGATTTTCATGATCAGTAGGTAGAGTGTTGAGAGCTTACACAGAAGAGCTGGGATAATGTGGATTCAAGGTCCAGCTCACCACTGACTACATCTGACATGTAAGAAATTATTTCTCCTCTCTATGCCTCAATTTGCTTGTCTGTAAATTGGGGATAATCACTGTACCTATCCCCCATGGATGGAGTCAGGTTTAAAGTTTATGTGTGTGCAGAACAGGTAAAGACTGGTATGGAGCAGACTGTCAAATATGAGCTATTATCATGGTCACTGCTGTTATTACTGTGATTATTTTCATAAGATGAGGAAAGGACCCCCAAACCTGAAAGCTCAGGCTCTCTTCCTAGAATGAGCTCATGGGGAACTCCTGCCTCATGGTCATGGTTTACCAATTTAAATTCCCTCCAACAGTGCGCAAGATTCCCTTTTTCCTATATCCTCACCAGCAGTTGTTATTCCTTGTCTTTTTTATAACAGCCATTCTGACAGGTGAAGGTGATATCTTATTGTTTTGATTTGCATTTCCCTGATGATTAGCAATGTTGAGTACATTTTCACGTACCTCTTGACTATTTGGATGTCTTCTTTGGAAAAAATGTTTATTCAATCCTATACCTATTATTATTATTATTATTATTATTATTATTAATCATCTTTGGAAGGGTTTTTTTTGCTATTGAATTGTATTAATTCTTTATATATTTTTAATGTGAATCCTTTATCAGACATATGATTGGCAAATATTTTCTCCCAAATTGTAGGTTGCCTTTTAATTTTGTTGGTGCTTTCCCTGCTGTAAAAACGATTTTAGTTTAATGTAGTCCCACTTGTCTATTTTTGCTTTTGTTGCCTTTGTTTTTGGCGTCAAGTCCAAAAAAATCATTGCCTACACCAATGTCAAAAAGCTTACTCTCTGTTTTCTTCCATGAACTTTATGATTTCGAGGTAGCATCATTTTTTAAATTATCAAATTTGGTCTCAGAGAGATTGAGTGACTTATCCAAAGTCTTACAACTAATAAAGTGGTAGAAGCGTATCCAGGTATAAAACTAAGGGGTTTTTAAGTATTGGTGAGGATGTGGATAAAAGGGAACCCTCATGCACTGTCAGTGGGAATGGAAACTGGTGCAGCCACTGTGGAAAACTATATGTAGGTTCCTCAAAAAATTAAAAATAGAAATACTATATGATCCAGTAATTATACTACTGGGTATTTACCCAAAAAACAAAAAAAAAAAAAACTTATTTACCCCAAAGATATAGATGTAGTGAAATGACAGGACACCTGCACTCCAATGTTCATAGCAGCAATGTCCACAATAGCCAAACTGTGGAAGGAGCCACAATGTCCTTTGACAGATGAATGGATAAAGAAGATGTGGCATATATATTCAAAAAGATACATGCACTCTTAACATTTACTACAGCATTATTTACTATGGCCAAGACATGGAAGCAACTCAAGGGTCCATCTTAGATGAAAGAATAAATAAGATGCAACATCTGGGGCACCTGGGTGTCTCAGTCTGTTAAGTGTCTGCCTTTGGCTCAGGTCATGATCCTAGAGTCCTGGGATCAAGCCCGGCTTCAGGCTCCCTGCTCAACACAGTCTGTTTCTCCCTCTTGCTCTGCTCATTCTCTCTCTCCCTCTCTCTCTCTAAAAATCAATAAAATATTTTTTTAAAAAAGATGTGACATCTGTCTGCAATGGAAAATTACCCATAAAAAAGACATCTTGCCATTTGCACTTTTGCCAAGTACAGTAAGTCAGACTGAGAAAGACAAATGCCATATGATTTCACATATATGTGGAATCTAAAATATAAAACTAACAAAACCAGCCTCTTAAATACAGAGAGCAAACTGATGGTTGTCAGAGGGGAGGTGGCAGGGGGTTGGACAAAATAGATAAGGGGATTAGCTTAAAGCTATAAAATAAATAAGTCATAGAGATGAGAAGCACAGCATGGGGAATAGAGGCAATAATACTATAATAACATTGTTTGGTGACAAGTGATGACTACACCCACCATGGTGAGCACTGTGTAATGTCTAGAATTGTTTTTTTAATAATAAATTTATTTTTTATTGGTGTTCAATTTGCCAACATACAGAATAACACCCAGTGCTCATCCCGTCAAGTGCCCCCCTCAGTGCCCATCACCCAGTCACCCCCACCCCCCCGCCCTCCTCCCCTGCCACCACCCCTAGTTCGTTTCCCAGAGTTAGGAGTCTTCATGTTCTGTCTCCCTTTCTGATATTTCCTACCCATTTCTTCTCCCTTCCCTTCTATTCCCTTTCACTATTATTTATATTCCCCAAATGAATGAGAACATATAATGTTTGTCCTTCTCCGATTGACTTACTTCACTCAGCATAATACCCTCCAGTTCCATCCACGTTGAAGCAAATGGTGGGTATTTGTCATTTCTAATGGCTGAGTAATATTCCATTGCAGAATTGTTAAATTATTATGTTGTACATCTTGAACTAACATAAAACTATATGTTAATTATACTTCAATGAAAATACACTTTAAAAAAGAAAAAAGATTTCTTTTTTAAATATTTTATTAAAGTTCAATTTGCCAACATATAGTATAATACCCAGTGCTCATCCCATCAAATGCCCCCATTAGTGCCTGTCACCCAGTCACCCCATTCCCCCCACCTACCTCCCCTTCTGCAACCCTTTGTTTGCTTCCCAGAGTTAGGAGTCTCTCCTGGTTTGTCTCCCTCTCTAATTAAAGAAAACATTTCTAAAGTCTGCTTTATTTAAGTATATGTGACACACAATGTTACATTAACTTCATATGTACAACATAACGATTCAACAAATTTATACTATGTTCACCACAAGTGTAACTACCATCTGTCCCTATAAACCAACACATTGCTGCCATGACTTATTCATTCCATAACGGATAGCCTGTATCTCCCACTCCCCTTCACCCAACCCCCAACTCCACTATCCTCCATCAGGAGGATAGTGCTCTCTGTATTATAGGCCTGATTCTGCTTTTTGTCTGTTTGTTTTATTCATTTGGTGGGATTTTTTAGATTCCATTTATGAGTGATATCATATGGTATTTGTCTTTCTCAATCTTATTTCACTTAACATAATACCCCCTAGACCCACCTATATTGTCTCAAACACAATAATCTCCTCCTTTTATGGCTCTATAATAGTCCACTGTGTATATACCACATCTCCCTTATCCACTTAACTGTTGATGGACACTCAGGTTGCTTCCATATCTTAACTATTATAAATAATGCTTCAATAAACAAACAAAAAAATTTTATAAGCTAAAGAGCAGTGTGCACAAATAAGATAGTATTATTTAGTACTATTTCAATAATTTATTTTGATCCTGAAATAATTTTTTAAGTATACAAAAATAAACTTTCAGGGCACCTGGGTGACTCAGTCTATTGAATGTCTGATTCTTCATTTCAGCTCAGGTCATGAACTCAGGGTCCTGGGATGGAGCACCACATCAGGCTCTCTGCTCAGGAAGGGAAGGAGGGGAATCTATTCCTCTGCCCCTCCTCCTGCTTTCTCTCTCTCTCTCTCTCTCTCTCTCTCTCTCTCTCTTTCTCTCTCTCCCTCTCAAAATAAATAAATCTTCAAAAAAAACTTTTAAAATCCAAAAATTAAATTGTACTACGTATCTGCTTAAGAAATGAAATAAGTCAATCAGAGAAGGACAAACATTATATGGTCTCATTCGTTTGGAGAATATAAGAATTAGTGAAAGGGAATAAAGGGAAAGGAGAGAAAATGAGTGAAAATATCAGTGACAAAACATGAGAGATACCTAACTCTGGGAAACGAACAAGGGTAATGGAAAGGGAGGTGGGCGGCAGCACTTGGCGGGATGAGCACTGGGTGTTATGCTATATGTTGGCAAATTGAACTCCAATAAAAAAAAAGAAATGATACAAAATGATACAAAAAAGAAATGATCAAAACATTAAAATAAATGTAACATAATTTTAAACTAAAAAGAATGAGTGAAAGAAAGTTTTTCAATCTCATTAAAAACAACTATTTTTCTCAAATCAGGAAAACAAAAATTGATTTTCCTTTAAGATGAAAATAAACACAACTTGAATGAAGTTGGAACTGAATTTTGCTTTTAAAAAATTTTAAATGACACTGAAGAGGTTTTTATTCAATGAAATAGGATCATAAAAAGAAATTATAATACTTAAAAATTGTTAAGACAGAGGGCAGCCCGGGTTGCTCAGTAGTTTAGCATCGCCTTCGGCCCAGGGTGTGATCCTGGAGACCTGGGATCCAGTCCCGTGTCGGGCTCCCTGCATGGAGCCTGCTTCTCCCTCTGCCTGTGTCTCTGCCTCTCTCTTTCTCTCTCTCTCTCTCTCTCTCTCTCTCTCTGTGTGTCTCATAAATAAATAAATAAAATCTTAAAAATAAATAAATAAATAAATAATTTTAAAAATTGCTAAGACTGAAAATTTTGTTTTGCACATTTTACCACAAAAAGAAAATAGGGAAATGCAGAAAAATATATAGTTTTTACACCAAGAAATGCTTTCATGTACTCAAAATAGTCTTAGATGCATATATACTGATAATTAAAGGAAAAATTTCTAGTATGTTTGAAAAGATAAGAAAAATTACCCTAAAATTTCCCAGTAGTCTGTGTGGTAGACTTATAGGTAATTTTCCTTATTTTCATTTTTCTTACATTTTCTTTATCTTCTGAGTATCTGTGTGTCATTTATATTTGGGATAAAGTAAATTTAATCACAGACAAAAGAATGGTGGTGTGAATCTTGCCAAGGCCCTTCATTCCCAAGAGGAATCCTTTTTTTTTTTTTATTGGAGTTCAATTTGCCAACATATAGCATAACACCCAGTGCTCATTCCGCCAAGTGCCCCCCTCACTGCCCATCACCCAGTCACTCCATCCCCCCACCCACCTCCCTTTCTACCACCCCTTTTTTGTTTCCCAGAGTTCGGAGTCTATCATGTTCTGTCTCCCTCACTGATATTTCCCACTCTTTCTCTCCTTTTCCCTTATTATGTTTCACTATTTTTTATATTCCCCGAATGAATGAGACCATATAATGTTTGTCCTTTTCCAATTGACTTACTTCACTCAGTATAATACCCTCCAGTTCCATCCACGTTGAAGCAAATGGTATTTGTCATTTCTAATGGCTGAGTAATATCCTTGGGAGATCCCCATGCATTTGCATATGTGTCTCATGGAAACTCCTGGCTGGGTGAGCATGGCAAGGTGACATGGCTGGTGATTGGATCTCAGGTCCTTTCTGGGAGCTCACCTGTCAGGTTGAGGATTTCTCATTGTCATCTTTCCCTCCTGTACATCTCATTCCCATTTGTCCGCCACTCCAATCCACCCAACCCATGAACCTTGAAGGCAGGTATCCAGTCATTCTCATCATCTGAGAAGAGAGGTCAGTCCCTTCGCCCAGGTGGAGGTGAACATGAATGTGTCAGGTGTGCATCTTCCCACATCTGTCATGTCCTGATGCTGACACCCACAGTGTGGGGTCTGGATCCTTATAAAGGAAGTCCACAAGTTCTGGTGGGAAATTCTGCTCTGGGGGAGACCAGTTGCCTGCCCTGACTTAGCATGATGTCATGAGTCCTTTCAAGCTCTGAGAGTTTTTTGGTCCCCTGTTTAGAATGTATAGGAGAAAACATTCTTAAATGAACTTTTTTTTAAAAAAATATTTATTCATGAGAGACAGAGAGAGAGAGAGAGAGGGAGAAGCAGACTTCATGCAGCGAGCCCGACGTGGGACTCGATTCCGGGTCCCTAGGATCACACCCTGGGCTGAAGGCGGTGCTAAACCGCTGAGCCACCTGTGCTGCCCTAGGAGAAAACATCCTATCCCTGCATTTTGATGCATTCTTGTCTTGTTGGTTCTTATTTTTTTAAAGATTTATTTATTTATTTATTTATTTATTTATTTATTTATTTATAAGAGACAGAGAGAGAGGCAGAGACACAGGCAGAGGAAGAAGCAGGCTCCATGCAGGGAGCCTGCCGTGGGACTCAATTCCGGGTTTCCAGGATCAGGCCTTGGGCGGAAGGCGGCGCTAAACCGCTGAGCCTCCCGTGCCACCCTTGTTGGTTCTTATTAAACTGTTATTTTTAACCAGTGATGTGTAGCCCCAGCTCTGTGGGACCCGAAGCTACTCAAAGGGGACCTAGCTCACAGGCATCTTTCCTCTCATTTTTAGAGAACAAGAAGAGATAAGAGGCCAGGAACCCACCCTGCAATGACTCAAATAGGAGTATCTTCCTGTTGTTTCTTCATTTCTCATATATTGTGGGCTCTGGTTAAAGGGAATTCTCCCCAGAGACATCCTGGGGCACCTGTAAAAGGCTCGACATTGGGATTTGGGGGAGTGCTTGATGAGGATTGTGAGGTGACCTTGGGCCACTCTGAGTATGGGCCTGACCATCTGTTTCTATCATCAGGTGCAAATGATAAATATCATCACTCTGGACAGCCCCTAAGCTGCCTCAGCTTCAAGGGTGGCCTTCTATGCTACTGTCACCCTGACTAGAGCCCACCACCCCAGGTCTCCAGTGGTGCAAACAGCACTACAGAGGAGGGTCTGGAGCCTGACTCAGTGCCTCTGTCCACCCCCGCAAGGCCTGCAGAGGAGAGTGGCCTTCCTTCCTGTCCCCATCATGCAAGGCACAGCAGTGTCTGAATCTAGGGGGCCTCAAATCCAGCCAGAGAGCAGAGATGAGCAGAGCAGAAAGCAATATTTTGGAGCAGCTGGCTCTAGCTGAGATCTCCCCCAGGAGTGCTGCCTAGGATCTGTGTCTTTCCAACCTTCATCATGGGGTCAGACTAGAGACCAGGGCCTCTTCCCTGTAGGAACTTATTCCTTTGAGAAGTGATCCTTCATCTTGTTGTATTCCAGATATCAACATGTGTGAACCATCATTGAGAAAGTCATGTGCAGCCTATGCTGACTGCCAGGGCATGGATGGGAAGTACTGCATGTGCGGCCCAGGACAGGAGCTTATTTCTGAGACAACCTTCAGGAATGAGAGTGAGAACATGTGTCAAGGTAAGAATGACTTTGCACCTTCCATCTCCTCATCCCTGTGGTTTGAGATTACTCAGCCCACTTTCTCCAAGCATCAGAGAACACCCTGGGCATCTACCTGGTATCCTGTCCCTTTCCAAACCTCAAGGCTCAGATCCCTCCAACGTGCCACTCACACAGTCTTAGAACATCTTCTTTGACACGTGGCACTTTATTTTCAGAAAACAGCAGGGTAGCATTCAAGATACTTCACAAGCTTACAGCATGTTATGTTTCAGTGCAATATCCGTCTTCCTCTGCTTCATCAGTAGCAGCCAAGATGAGACCTTCCCACCCCTCCCCAGAATCCACAAAGGCTCAGCCATGCCAGAATGAACCCAGGAACCCTGTTCAGAAATATGGGAAGGGAGGAAATTCGAAGGTGGGCCTACCTTTCCTGACCAGCCCTGCCCCTGGCCAACAACCTTGCCTGGAGAAGATGCCTCCTGGCACTGTGAACAGCTTCTTGGCCTTTGTCTCTAGTTTCCCATGCAAGGCTCTTCCCTGAGCCTCTCTGATAATTTTAGTCTACAGTCTTGTGGGCAGATGACTAGGACCTGGAAGATGTTGTACAAGGGTGGGTGGGCAGAGTGATGTGGACCACCCTACACATACTCTGAGATTTAGGTGAATGGAGGAGGCTGCCATCTGGACTGGATGGAAAGAGAGGGTACTATTGCCAGACACCTGACCTACTTCCAAGGAGGTCAACCCAGGCCCTATTTTGACCCAGACCACTCAGAGACAGAAGATGGAGGCTGATCCCTACTTGGCATGGCCCACAGGTCTGCATCCCTGGTGGGAGGCCAAGGGCCAAGAACACAGAAACATCTGCCACCTTTCACCCATCAGCACCTGCTCCGCTCTTCAGCCACTTGCCCCCACCCACCACTGATCTTTCTCAGATGCAAATTCTCACCACTTTCTTTTAGTCTGGATGATTCCTTCATGGGAATCAGAAAAGGCAAATTCACTGCCCCAAAGCTGCCTGACTGGATCTCAACCCCACTGTTTACTACAGCCCTGGTGCTCACTGTCCAAGTGACCTTGCATATCTGGCATCACCTTCATTCTCCTGACTCTTTCCCTCAAGCCCCTTAAAGTGCCTGGTTCAGGTGTGTTTCTTGGCTATCTCCAAGAAGCTGGAGTCTCACAGTTAGCATGGATGGGAGTTTACTGTCCCACCAGGACAACCAGGAGTCCAAGAGTTATGTAGGCAGTGAGAATCCACCTGGGGAAAGTCAGGACAAAGGCCATCTCTGGGAACCATGACAGGTCCTGGTAGGGAATGCAGCATTTCCCCTGTACTCAGTTCCCAGAAAGGCCCACCCTGGACTTGTCCGAGTCCTTAGGCTGGGACTCAGGTGGCCATGATGTCCCCACTCCACCTGGGAACCACCCAGGGAAGCTGAGGGCACTAGGCCTGACAGAGTAAGAGGGCTTGGGCCACTTCCATCCACGTGGACAGCAGAGGATCTAGCCACACTATTCTCCCATAAGAGGCTCCATATGAAATAGAAAAGGCACCAACTCACCACAGAAGAGAGCACGGGGCCTTCTCCAGGCATATTTCTGCTATTGCCAGAGAACACAGAACATGCATATGGGCAAGACACTTGGATTTGAAGAGTTTCTCCTTCAAGATGTACTCCCTTTCTTTGGGAGAGGTTGGAGTCTCTAGGTTGTGTCTCTGACATCAGCTGTCTGTGTGTTCTCTGTCCTCTCACATGTAGCACCTCGGGTCCCATAAAGGCTATGGTTATCTTGATTGACTTCTCAGGGAGTCCAGGGAGATGGAGGAGACAGGCTGAGTCTTGTTCTGTGTTCACTATAGGAGGCTTGTGGATTCTGCTGGAAAGCCTGGGCTACAGGCAGAACCACCCCTCAGGATGCAATGACCATGCAGACACTGGTTGAAACTGGAGCTTGACTATTCTCTCTTTGTCATCTGTTTTTCTTCCCCAGGGATGTTGGTGCTGCTGCTGTTGACACTGGGACCTGTACAGAAACTGAGAGGTGAGTCTGCCCAGCCAGCTCCATTGGTGACATAAGCTGAGGAGAGCATGCTGGGGTTTGGATTGTCTCACCGACAAGCAGTGGGGAAAGAATCTTATTCCACAGATAAGGCTCACAGATGGTCTTCTGGGTATAAGAGAAGCTGCTTCCTCCTCCCTAAATATCCAGAGTTTCCTGAGCTCTTCCAATGGCAGCCATCCCTTCCCTACCCTCCTCTGCTCTACTCCTGGACCCCCAAGCTGGCAGCTAGCTCCCTCCATTTCTTGAGCCTTCTGACTGTGGCCTTTGTTCCCACAGTCTCTGCCCCCACAGACTGTGCTCCGTGGTGCCCTCTGAAATCCACATGTGTCAATGCCACCGCCTGTCGCTGCTCTCCGGGTTTCAGTTCTTCGTCTGGGGAGATCTTCACCAGCCGCTTGGACAGTTGTGATGGTACAGGGGCTTGAGAGGGTGGAGGGGCACAGACACAGTTAGCTGAGATGAGGGGGAGTGGGGGGACACCTCAAGCCCTCAGCCTCACTGAGAGCAGCACCCAGCACTTCAACAAGGAAAAGAGATGACAGAGCAAATAGAGTAGGAGGGAAGTGGACAATCAGGTTTTCATGATCAGTAGGTAGAGTGATGAGAGCTTACACAGCAGAGCTGGGCTACGTGGGTTCAAGGTCCAGCTCACCACTGATTATACCTGACATGTAAGAAATTATTTCTCCTCTCTATGCCTCAGTTTTCTTGCCTGTAAATTGGGGATAATCATTGTACCTACCCCCCACGGATGACGTGAGGTTTAAACTTTACATGTGTGGGAAACGAACTAGGGGTGGTGGAAGGGGAGGAGAGCGGGGGGTGGGGGTGAATGGGTGATGGGCACTGAGGGAGGCACTTGACGGGATGAGCACTGGGTGTTATTCTGTATGTTGGAAAATTGAACACCAATAAAAAATAAATTTATTATAAAAAAATAACAGGTAAAGACTAGTGCAGAGCAGACTGTCAAACACAAGCTATTATCATGGTCACTGCTGTTATTATTGTGATGATTCTCATAGCGCAAGGAAAGAGAAGTAGTGGAAGCAACAAGAGGAGAGAAACACTCAGGGCCTAGAAGCTCAGGTTCTCCTCCTAGCTTGCTCCTCACAGCAGCCCCATGAAACAAGCAGTTAGCATGGCTTTTCCTTCCCACTTACATCCATTCTTCCCACCCCGCCCCCACACCCAAACAACCCCTCCCCACCTCCTGTACTTACTCATCTGCTCTCTCCATGAGTTCTAGTTTGTTTGTTGTTTGTTTTTAAATTCCACATATAAGTGAAATCATGTGGCATCTGTCCTTCTCTGTCTGACTTGTCTCGCTTAGCATAATGCCTTCAAGATCCATCCATGTCATTGCAAATGGTGGGACTGCCTTCTCTTTTATGGCTGAGTGATATTCCCCTGTATAAATACACCCACTTTTTCATTATCCACTCATGCATTGATAGAAACAGATTGTTTGCCTAGTATAAATAAAACTGCAATGAACACAAGGGCACGGATAGCTTTTCAAGTGAGTGTCTGATTCCTTCAAATAAATATCCAGAAATGAAATTACTGAATCATTTTTAATTTTTTGAGGAACCTCCAGAATTTTTCCCACAGTGGCTGCACTAATTTGCATTCCTTCCAACAGGACACAAGATACCCTTTTCCCCACCTTGTCACCAATACTTGTTATTTCTTAACTTTTTTTTAATAACCATTCCAACAGTTGTGAGATGATATCACAGTATGGTTTGGATTCACATCTCCTTGATGATGAATGATGAAATGAATGAGTACCTTTTCATGTACCCGTTGGCCATTTGGATGTCTTTGGAAAATGCTTATTCAGATCTTCTCCCCATTTTTAAGTTGGGTTGTTTAGGTTTTATCTGTTGTGTTAAATGAGTTCTTTATATTTTTTTAATGTTAATCACTTCTCAGATATATGATCTGCAAATATATTCTCCTAAATTATAGATTGCCTTTTCACTTTGTTGATGGTTTCCCTTGCTGTTCAGAAGCTTTTTAGTTTGGTGTGTTCCCACTTCTTTATCTTTGTGTTTGGAGTCAAATCCAAAAAAATCTATGCCGAGACCAATTTTAAAGAGCTTATCCCATGTTTTTTTCTATGAATTTTATGCCTTCATCTTTTTAAAAGATCATAATTGGGCTCAAAGAGATTGATTTATCCAAAGGCACAATTAATAAGGTCATAGAACCTAGATCAAGGTCTAAAACAAAAGAGCTTTTATTCTTCAAGAATGCAAGATCATAAAAGAAATTTATATGCTTTAAATATGGTTAACAAGGTAAATTTTATGTTATGGCATTTTACAACAATAAAAAAATAGTGGAGAAAAGGGGAAATGTACAATTTTTGCACCAAGAAATATTCTTCTTCTACTCAAAATCATCTTAGATGCATATTTATTGATAACAAGGGAAAATGTTCCTGATATGTTTGAAAAGCAAAGGGAAAAAAATAACCTAAATTATCCAATGGTCCATGTAGTAGACTTACAGTTGATTTTCTTTGTTCTTATTTTTCACATTTTCTTTGTTTTCTAAGTATCCATGTGTCATTGGGGAGAAGATGTTACCAGATTTAAAAAAGAAAAGATATTATCGTGACTATTAGCCAGTCTTGATGCATTTGCACATGTGTCTGTCATGGAGATTCATGGCTGGGTGATCATGCTGAGGAGATCCTGCAGCTAATATAACTGGATCCCAGCTCCTTTCTGGATTCACATCTATCTGTTTGAGGGGTTTCCTGTCCTCATGCCTTCCACACCTTGCACCTCATTCTCAACCATCCCCTTTGAGTAGCCCAGGGACTCAAAGAGCTGAGGCTGGACACTGTTGGCTAAATACAGCAACAGTTTTATAAGAACCATGGACACAAAAATGAGTAAGAATGCAGGGACAGAATATTTGGTCTTGTACATTCCAATCAAGGGAACAAGACTTTGAGAGTCTGAAAGGACTCAGCATGATGCTGAGCAGTTTCCCACCAGAACTTGTGGACCTCCTTCTAAGGCCCCAGGTCCAGGCTATGGGACCATAGCACCAGGACATGACAGATGTGGGAAGATGCACACCTGACCCATTCATGTTCACCCCCATCTGGGCAATTGGAATGCCCTCTCCTCTTTTTAGATGGTGGCAATGGTGAGATACCTGTCCTCAAGGTTGTGGGGTGGGGTGGAGGCCCAGCTCTGTGAGTCCCTGAGCTACTAAAAGAGGATCTGGCTATGGATATCTTTCCTGTCATGCTTAAAGAACAGGTAGAGATAAGATGCCAGAAAACATCCCCAATGGCTTAGCTGTGTGCAGCTTCTTCATTTCACATCCCCAATGTCTTTTATAAGAGAGGACATCCTTCCGGAGTGGAGATAGTATGACTCCCACAGAGACATCTTGGAGAACCTTAAAAATGCCTGACATTGGGAGCTTAAAGTAGCAGGTAATAAAGACTGTGGGATTTACTAGGGTCACAGTGAGTAATCAGAGGTAGAAGCTGTCAATGGGCAGGGGCCTGACCACCGGGCTTTGTCCTCAGGTGTGAATGAGTGTTATCCTGGACAGATTCCAGCCATGACTCCCTTCACCAAATCAGCATCGAGAGTGGCCTTCAGTGCCACTAGTCACCCTGACTGGAACCCACCCCTACATCCCCAGTAGTGCAAACAGGGACTCAGTGCCTCCATCCTCCCTACAAGGCCTGCAGAAGGGGATGCAGATCTCCTTCCAGCCCCCGTCATGGTACAGCAGAGTGTCTGAATCTAGGTGCCCTCAGGCCCAGCCAGAGAGTAGAGATGAGCAGAGCAGGCAGCAGACTTTCTAGAGTGGCTGGCTCCAGCTCAGACGTGCTCCAGGAATGCCACCTGCAAACTGAGTTCTCTCCAGTCCTGTTGGCAGAGTCAGGCTGGAGGTAGGCCTCTGCCCTGTAGGAACTCACACCTTTGGGAGGTGACCCTTTGCCCTGTTGTGTTCTAGACATCAATGAGTGTGGACCACCCCCAACAGTGTCCTGTGGAAAGTTTGCAGACTGTCAGAACACAGAAGGGAGCTACTACTGCATGTGCATCCCAGGATATGTGCTTGCTTCTGGGGCAACAATGTTCATGGATGAGAGTGAGAACACGTGTCAAGGTAAGAACCTCCCCATCTTCCATACCCTCATCCATGAGGCTTAATCTGCTCCACTTTCTCCAGGCATCAGACAGCCATCCTCAGCACCTACCCAGTCACCCATCCAGCTTTAAAGCCCAGGGCTCAGAGACCTCTGAAGAGGGTCACTTTAAAGCATCCCCTTGCCCCCCTGCTATCTTATATTTGTAAAATAAAAAAAGGATGGCACTCAAGATATTTCAGAAAAACTGGGGCATCTGGGTGTCTCAGTGGCTGAGCATATGCCTTTGGCTCACATTGTGATCCCAGGGTTCTGGGATCGAGTCCCACATTGGGCTCCCTGCAGGGAGCCTGCTTCTCCCTCTGCCTATGTCTCTACCTTTCTCTGTGTGTGTCTCTCATGAATAAATAAATAAAATATTTTTTAAAAAAGATATTTCAGGAACTCACAGGATATTGTTTCCAGTGCAAAATCCCTTCTCATCATCATCAACTGCCAGGATTAGACCTTTCCCCTGCAGAGCCTACTTGGTTTTAGCCATGCCAGGAAACCTCAGACTTCCTGGCCATGTTGGACCCAGGAACCCCATCCAGAAACACTGCAATGGGAATATGAGAGGGCCATCCCCCTTTCCTGGGCCAGCATTCTCCCTGGCCAACAGTTATGACATCCAGGTGCCCCTTCTTAGCTACCCAGCCTCTGACTATTTCCCTGCACAAAGCTTACCCTGACTGTCCCAAATAATTTCAGTTCATAATACTACGAGCAGACCAGATGACCAGAACCCAGAAGGATGTTGTGTCAAGCCTAAGCTGGATAACAAGGATCCACCCCCATACACACATGGAGAGCTGGATGATAAGAGGTTTTCATCTAGAAGAGGTACCAATGGAAGTTATCATTGAACACCAGCAAGTAAGCAGTTGCCGTGATGGAATTAAAACAAAGACCATCACTGGGAGCCAGACAGGATCTTGATTGGGAACTGTGGCATTCCCTGCACATGGTTCCCTAGAAGACCTACTCTGGCTTTTGTCCAAATGCTCAGGCCAGGACACAGATGGCCATGATTTCTTCACCTTGGCTGAAAGCTGCCCAGGGAAGCTGAGGGCATTGGGGCTAAAGACAGGGAGGACTCAGTCCAATTCCATCCACACCTAGATAGCTGAGCATCTGGGCCACCACATTGACCCATAGTGCATCTCTGTATAAATAAGAAAAGGCACCCACTCAACAGGGAGGAGACATAGGGCCTTCCTAATGCTTATATGCCCAAACTAGGGTCCCTAAATAACCAAGTGACCACCTGGGAATTTACCTAGCCTTACCTATCCCCAGACCACTCCCCTCAACACAAACTCAGAGATATTCTCACACCTAGTGAACCACCGTTATCCCCTGCAGGCATCTTTTTCCCCACCTGGACTCCACCCCGTGGAATCAAGAGCCAGGTGAGTGGCCCCAGCAGGGACCATAAGACAGGAAATCCTTCCTTAAAGCATGAGCCCCTCACCCTGCCTGGCCACCATTTTCCTCAAGCTTCAGGACCCACACTGAGGCTCTTTGACTTCCTCATCTCCTCTCTCCCCAGACACTCTCTCGCTTCTTTCAAAGAGTCCAAGATCTACACAGAGAGTTCAAACCAGACTTTGTCGAGAACACCATCCAGGTAAGACCAGAATCCAGGGGAAACAAGTTGGAGGCATCCCATCAAGGCTCTCTGAGGCCCCACCTCTCCCAGGGTGGACAGGAAAAGCAAACATCCAAGTATTTGTACTCCCTATTAGACACCTAATTGCACTTACAACCCTTCCTCTTACTATTCCTGGAATTTGGGTTGATGTCATCCTTGGCATTCATGAGTAGGATTGACCATGAGTGGCTGGATTGCAGGGGTAATCCCAGCATATCCCAAACAATGCCACTTTGATCCCCCAAATAGATAGTCTCTAGGATCTTTACTCTGAGGCTAAGTGGAAAGCCTCTTCATGCAGTCTGCCTGGCCCATGAATCACTACTTCAGCAGCTGCTTTCCCCCAGGACCTCATACAGGGGGTGGATGAGCTGCTGGAGACCCCCGAGGACCTGAAGGCCCTGCCTCGCTCAGAGCAACACCGTGTGGCCACTAATCTGCTCACTGGCCTGGAGAATTCCCTGAGAAATATGAGCCAGGCCCTGTCCAATGGGACATTGACCTTCAATGCATCTGCAGGCACAGGTAAGTACCGGGCTCCTGCTCTACCCGTTCCCCACCTCATTTGTTGCCCGATCTCACTGGAGCAGAGAGACCATACTTGTATCTTAGTGTTACAGTTATAAACAACTTTTAAAAAGTGGTTAAAAAGAAATGAATAAATTATGCTAAGTAAAATAAGTCATAGAAGGACAGTGTCATGTGATCTTACTTATATGTGGAATCTTTAAAAAAACACACACACAAACACAAGCTCATACATACAAATTGGTGGTTGCCAGCGGTGGGGATGAGAAGGGCATTCGTGCGGTGTGTGGGTGTGGGCAGTGAGCTAAATGGGTGAAGGAGGTCAGGAGATACAAAATAAATAAGCCATGGGATGTAAGGCACAGCATTGTGACTATAATTACTAATATGATGTTACATATTTCAAAGTTGCTACAAGAGTAAATCTTGAAAGTTCTTATCACAGGGAAAAAAATTTTTTGACTGTGTGGTGCCAGATCTTACCTAGGCTTTCTGTGGTGATCCTTTTGCAATATATACAAATAAGAAATCATTATGTTGTACACTTGAAACTAGTATAGTGTTCTATGTCAATTATACCTCAATAAAAAAGGAAATGAATAAAAGTATAACTAATATACATGTTAATACAAAATAAATTATGAGCAGATGAATTAATGATAGTGAAGAATTTAAGAGAAAAGAGAAATGGCTTCCCAAGAAACCAATTTATTTAATTTGGATTAATATGAATTTAATACAGTCTGATATTTAAGTGTTTTATTTGAGGTAAAATTCATGTACCATAAAATTCTCCATTTTAAACAAAGTGTGCAATTCAGTGGCATTTATTTTTTAAGATTTATTTATTTATTTTAGAGGGAGAGAGAAGGCAAGAGCAGTGGGGAGGGACAGAGAGAGAAAAAATCCTCAAGCAGACTCCAAGTTGAGAAGGAGCCTGATGTAAGGCTCTCTCCCATGACACTGAGATCATGACCTGAGCTGAAATCAAGAGTCAGATGCTCAACCAACTGAGCCACCTCGGTGCCCAAATTCAGTGGCATTTAGTACACTACAAAGTTGTAATCATCACCTGTACTTCTAAAATATATTCATCGGCCCTGAAGTAAACACTGTGCCTCCTTCAGGAGTCATTCCTCATTTCTCCCCTCCCTCAATCCCTGGCCACACTGGTCTGTTTTCTATGCCTGTTCTGGACATTTCATATAGAGAGAATCATACACTATGTTGCTTCATAGTGTGGCTTCTTTTACCTAATATAATGTTTTCAAGGTTAATCCATGATGTAGATTCTATCGGTGTTTCATTCTTTCTTATGGCTGAATAATATTCCATTGCATACGGATATAGCACCTGTTCAGCCCTCCATGCACTGATGAACATTTAGTTTGTTGCCACTTTTCAACTATTGTGAATAGTGCTACTATGAATATGGGTTCATGTTTTTTGGCTGAATAACTGTTTTCAGTTCTTTGGGGCTACACAATTAGCATTGGAGTTTGTGAGTTATAGGGTAATTCTATGTTCAACATTTTGAGAACCACCAAATTATTTTCCATCCCCACCAGCAATGGGCTCCAATTTCTACACCTTCAGCAACACTTGGTACTTTCCTTTTTTTGTTTTTGTTTGTTTGTTTTTTTGTTTTTTGTTTGTTTGTTTGTTTTCCTATAGTCTTTTCAGTATATGTCAGGGGATATCTCATGGTGGTTTTGATTTGCATTTCTCTGATAATTAATGATGTTTCACATATTTTTCTGTAAATTGTTGAACATATGTGTAACTTTTTTGGAGAAATGTCTATGCAAGTCCTTTGACTATGTTTTAATTCATTTGGCTTTTCGTTGTTGAGCTGTAAGAGTTCTTTATGTATTCTGATAGTAGACTCTTTTATTTTTTATATTTTATTTAAATTCAATTTGCCAACATAAGTATAACACCTAGTGCTCATCTCATCATGTGCCCTCCTTAATGCCTGCCACCCAGTTACCCTACCCCCCTCACCCACTTCCCCTCCTGCAACCTCTTAATTGTTTCCCAGAGTTAGGAGTCTCTCATGGTTTGTCTTCCTCTCTGATTTTTCCGCACTCAGTTTCTCTCCTCTCTCTTATGGTCCCTTTCACTATTTCTTATATTCTACATATGAGTGAAATCATATGATAACTGTCTTTCTCCAAGTGACTTCTTTCACTCAGCATAATACCCTCCAGTGCCATCCATGTCAATGTAAATGGTAGGTATTCATCCTCTCTGATGACTGGGTAGTATTCCCTTGTATATATATGCCACATCTTCTTTATCCATTCATCTATTGAAAGACATCATGGCTCCTTCCACAGTTTGGCTATTGTGGACATTGCTGCTATGGACATTGGAGTTCAGCTGTGCTCTCTATGACACATATGATCCACTAATTTTTCCTCCCACTCCCATAGATTGTCTTTGCACTTTCTCAATGGTCTTTCACTTTAATGAATAGATGCTTCCATTGTGATGAAATTCATTTTCTCTGGGGTTTTTTTTCTTTTGCGAAATGGATATTTGGTGTCATACCTAAGAATCCATTGCCAAATCCAAGGCCATGAAGATTTACACCTGTGTTTTCTCCGAAGTGTTCTAGTTTTACCTCATAAATTGTAGGTCTTTCAGATGAATGGATGAAGAGAATGTGTTTTGTATATGTATGTTATATATATATATTATATATTATATAAATGTGGTTTGTATATATATGTATATATATGTATGCAATGAATATTACTTGGCCATCAAAAAGAATGAAATCTTGCCATTTGTAACAACATGGATGGAACTAGAGAGTATTATGCTAAGTGAAATAAGTCAGAGAAAGAAAAATATCTTATGATTTCACTCATATGTGGAAGTTAAGAAACAAAACAAATGAACTTAGGCAAAGGGTAGGAAAAATAAAATAAGATAAAATCAAGAAGGGAGACAAACCATAAGAGACACTTAACTATAGGAAACAAACTGAGGGTTGCTGGAAGGGAGGGCAGTAGGGGATGGGGTAACTGGATGATAGGCATTAAGGAGGACACTTGATGTAATGGGCACTGGGTGCTATATGCAACTGATGAATCACTAAATTCTACCTCTGAAACATATAATACACTATATATTAATTAAATTGAATTTAAATTTTAAAAAATGAAATAAATTTTTAAAAAATTAAATGTAAGTCTTTGACTCATTTTGAATTAATTTTTCCAGCTTCCTTTTTTGTGTTTGGACAGCCAGATGTGCCAGGACTTGTTGTGCCAGTTTTTGTTGAGAGACTTCTCTTTTTCCACTGAAGGGTCTTGGCACCAGTTGTTGGAAATTAATGAACCAGAGATGTATGGGTTTGTTTCTGGACTTTCAATTCTATTTTACTGGTCTGTGTGACTCTCTTTATGTCAGTGCCCTACTGTTCTGATTACTGTAGGTTAGTAATCAGTTTTGAAATTAGAAGGTGTAAGTACTCCAATTTTGTTTTTCATTTTCAAGATAGTTTTCAGTATTTGGCCCACTTGCAATGCCCTGTGAAGATTAGGATGAGCTTTTTCATTTCTGCAAAATTAAATAATTAAAACTATTTTGGAATCCTGCTAGAGACTGCATTGAATCTGTACGTCTCTGAGAGGACTACTGCCATAATAATAATGAATCTTCCACCCATGAACATGGTTTACAGTTTTCTATGTACAAGTCTTGAGCAATCTTGCATAAAATTATTCCTCATATTTTATTGATGATTTTGGGATCTATGTTCATAACAGATTGGTTTATAGTTTTATTTTCTTGTGATGGTTTTTTTAATTGGAGTTCAATTTGCCAACATATAGCATAACACCCAGTGCTCATCCCGTCAAGTGCCCCCCTCAGTGCCCATCATCTAGTCCCCCCAAACCCCCACCCACCTCCCCTTTCACCACCCCTTGTTCATTTCCCAGAGCTAGGTGTCTCTCATGTTTTGTCACCCTCACTGATATTTTCACTCATTTTCTACCCTTTCCCCTTTATTCCCTTTCACTATTTTTTATAAATGTATTTTTTTATTGGTGTTCAATTTGCCAACATACAGAATAACACCCAGTGTTCGTCCCGTCAAGTGCCCCCCTCAGTGCCCGTGACCCAGTCACCCCCACCCCCACCCACCTCCCCTTCCACCACCCCTCGTTCGTTTCCCAGAGTTAGGAGTCTTTCATGTTCTGTACCCCTTTCTGATATTTCCCACTCATTTTTTCTCCTTTCCCCTTTATTCCCTTTCACTATTTTTTATATTCCCCAAACGAATGAGATCATATAATGTTTGGCAAGTTGAATTTAAATAAAATATTAAAATTACATATGATATCTAAAATATGCATATGCTATATTATACTTATATATTATGTGTGCATTCCATAAATTATACAATATGTAATATTCAACATCATATTATATATTATATGTTTTTTGTGTATTTTTATATTATATATACAGTATCTATATTATAGATTTATGTAATGTATTAAATATTTTTAGAAAAACATATCTATATACACACATAAAATGATATTATACCAACCACTACAGCCACAAATACTAACTTACTCCCTTATATAACTCTGACATCATACAGACCTGTCCCTGAAACTGTGGGAGCAAGGAGACAGAAATGTCATCTTGAGTCAGAATCAGGTGAAGATGATGTTGAACTGGGATGTGGTGCATGATTCTGGTGACTCAGGTAATGGCCGAGATGGGAGGAAGCTCACAAGATGCCAAAGGATGTGACAAACAGGGAACTGAAGAGTAAAGGGAAAGGGGGCTTTAGTGGGACCACAAAGAGTCCATCTGAGGAGGACGGGGTTCATTGTGCACCGCAAGATATCAACATCAGTCTCGTCCTGCAGGCCCTTCTGTGGTGGGCCTCATCTCCACTCCAGGGATGGGAAAGTTGCTGGCTGAAGCCCCTCTGGTCGTGGAGCCTGAGAAGCAGGCAGTTCTGCATGGGGCACACAAGATCTCGCTGCAAGAAGCCTCCCCTGTCCTGCTCTCAGATGTCATCTCTGCATTTATGAGCAACAAGGTCACCCAGAATCTCAGTTCCCCCGTCACTTTCATCTTCTCCCACCATGTGAGTGCTGATGGCATGGGGCTGTGGATGTGGAAGGAGCCTGGGTCCTGGGCACAGCCTCGCTGCCTAACTCAGCCTTGAGGTTCTGCGGGAGGTCCCCCATGAGTGCATCATTCCCCCAGGAAAGCCCTTTGCAAGCCAGCTTTGGATAAGCATTTCTGAGCACCAGAACCACCAGCTCCCACCTATGTTTTTCCTACAGTCAGTGACCCCTGGGCCAACACAAAAGGTGTTCTGTGTCTTCTGGGAGCACAGTCAGAATGGATCTGGTCATTGGTCCACCAGAGGCTGCACAATGGTGAACAGTAGAGATACCAGCACCACCTGCCAGTGCACCCACCTCAGCAGCTTTGCCGTCCTCATGGCCCACTACGATGTGAAGGTGAGAGTCCCGAAAGGGGCTGCACCTCATGTCTATTACTTTTAAAAAAACAGATGTTTATATCTTGTGGTTTCTTCAGAGCAGCAGTCAGTCATGGTGTGTCTCAGTTGCTGTTCAGGGTCTTACAAGTCTGAAATCAGCCAGAGCTGCATCCTCCTCTGAGGTTCAGGGTCCTCCTGTGAGCTCCCTGGTTGCTGGCAGGTTTCAGTTCCTTGCAGTTGTAAGACTGGGGTTCCACTTTCTAGCAAACTGTGAGCAGGGGACCCTGCTCAGCCCCTAGGGGCTACATCCATTCCTTCTGTCATGGGCTCTTACACAGTGTATTGCCATTTTTAACCAGAGGCCAGCAGGAGGAGCCCTCTCACCGCAAACACTCAAATTTTGCATCTTCTCTTGGAGTGCCCAGAGCTTTTAAGAGCTAACATGATTAGGCCAGGCCCACCCACAATAGACTCCCTCTCTTAGAGACACAGGACCGGAATTACAGCTCCAAAATCCTTTCACAGCAGCACCTCAAATGGCTTTAACTAAAGAAACTGTGTGTACACATTCTATCATTGCCAAATTAAAATTCTGCTTATCACAGGGGTCTTCAGGACAGGAAGCCTGTAGACAGGGGCTCTCTGGGGCCTTAAGAAAGATTCCGTGGTGGCAGAGGTCCAATGGGGCCAGGAAAGCCAGTGAGTGCAAGTGGGTTAGGAGTTATGTTTGCCTGCTCCCCTGGCCACGTGAACTGGTTACTTCCTCTGGATTACAACCAAAGACTTACTTAGGTGATCTGTGAAGTAAAATAAGCCGTTGGGGGTTCCAGAGCTTTGTCTTAAGTAAGGACTCTTACTCCTCACTTCCAAGGACTGAGTTAATCAGTTCAGATTTCCATAAAATTCTAGCATTCTGATCCTGGAGGAACTTACTCAAAAACATAAACTTACCTGCCTCCTTCTTTCCTGATTTGGCTACAACAAAAAAAAAAAAAAAATTTAATGGAAGAGTCATTACCCCAGACCAGGGAAATGTGACTGTGATGTCTTTGCTTCTCTTGGCTGGATCCCAGGAGGATGATCCCGTGCTGGCCGTGATCACCTACATGGGGCTGAGCCTCTCTCTGCTGTGTCTCCTCCTGGCAGCCCTCACCTTCCTGCTGTGCAAAGCCATCCAGAACACCAGCACCTCCCTCCACCTGCAGCTCTCAATCTGCCTCTTCCTGGCCCACCTGCTCTTCCTCATCGCCATTGACCAGACCAAGATCAAGGTATTGACACAGTCTCAAAGGAGCCCCTGCCCTGCCCCAGAGGATGCTCAGTTCATGGAGCTGTGCTGCATTGATATCTTAATAAAATAATATTGGGTCCCAGGGATATTTTGAAGGGTAAATAGCCTATTCCACATTGACTAACGAACTAGAAGACAAATCCTCTCCTGACAAGTCCACCATATATATGAGCATTCTCTCCAATGGCAAGGTATGGAACAGGTACTGGGGCCACCCTCCTCTCTGACAATCACTCCTGGTGGCACCTTTCTCCTCCCCCAGGTGCTGTGCTCCATCATTGCGGGTGCCTTACACTATCTCTACCTGGCCTCCTTCACCTGGATGCTGCTGGAGGCTCTACACCTCTTCCTCACTGCACGCAACCTGACAGTGGTCAACTACTCCAGTGTGAGCATGCTTATGAAGAAGCTCATGTTCCCTGTGGGCTACGGAGTCCCGGCTGTAATTGTGGCCATTTCTGCTGCATCCAGGCCTCACCTTTATGGAACACCCACCCGGTAAGTGCAAATTTCCACTGTCCTCTTCTCCAGCATGACCATGGCCATCATAGAACCAATAATGATTTAATTCCATCAGATCATGATAGGCAGAGAAAAGGTCAATGGCCACTCCAAAAACATCTACCTGGTGAAAGATTGTGTTCACTGAAATAATTGTTTTTAAGTCATTAGGATGTAATTATTTTAAATGTTTATTATAAAGTATGTTAATAATTATCTACTTAAATAATATTGTGCATTATGTTAATAGCTGTACATTAATATAACATTAATGGTGTTTAATGATTACAAATTAATCTTTACTTAAGATAAATGAGGTGATGGTTTTTAATCTTTTAGATTTCATTATTTTAAATATAGAAGGAGCATTCCAGAAAGATTGTACTCTAGTTGGTAAATTGTTGCCCACGGGGACACTAGTTAACAATTTTGAATGGCTTTACATATATTCTAGAGTTGAAAAAAAACTGGAATTGGTCAGAGAAGTAAGCAGAAAGGCTGAAATAAAAAATAAAAAATATTTTATTCAAGACAAAAAAAATAAATATTAAGTGTATATTATATTAATAGCTATTTTATATTAATGAATACAGTCTATAATATAAATAGCTTTATATGTATTAGTAAATATATATTAATATAGTATTCATTGCGTTGATTAAGGGGCAGTTTTATCCTCCAGAAAGTAAAACTGAAATGAATAGATGGCATTGATTTGTGTAAACTCTCTTCTAATTTTATTTTTTTTAAAGATTTTATTTATTTATTCATGAGAGACACAGAGGGGGGGGAGAGAGAGAGAGACAGAGAGAGATAGAGAGAGACAGAGAGAGAAGCAGAGACACAGGCAGAGGGAGAAGCAGGCTCCATGCAGGGAGCCTGACGTGGGGATCGTGGGACTTGATCCCCAGTCTCCAGGATCACACCCTGGGATGAAGGTGGCGCTAAACCGCTGAGCCACCTGGGCTGCCCTCTCTTCTAATTTTAAAGGAAACAGGGGGTCATTTGCATGATGAAGTAACTGACCACAGCTAAGATCTAGAAACAACTTCTGATATACAGTCACTGTTTTGTGTGTCAGCTCAAATCATCTCCCCACAACCTATGAAGTAGAAACTAGTATCAAGCCATTATACAGATGAGGAACTGAGATACAAGGAGATTCACTAACATGGCCAAGGTCACACAGCTGGTTGATGGCAGAGTTGGTCACATGCAGTCTGGCACTCACAACACACACCTATCCTGATGACATGAGTACTCAGCTGCATCAGCGAGCCCTGGCCAGCTAGCCTCCCTAGGGAGTTGAGCATAAAGGTCAGGGAACTTTTCCATAAAGAGCCAAATAATCAAGACCTCTTGCTTTGTGGGCCCTCTGGTCTTTGCTGCAACTACTCAGCTCTGTCATCAGAGCACAGAAACAGTCACAGACAATCCAGGAGGGAAGGACTGTGTGTTCCAGTAAAACCCACTTACAACAGCAGGTGGTAACCACCCTGGCCCACAGGCTGCAATTTGCCAACGCCTCCCTTCACAGCTTCACTTTGATGCTTCTTGCTGGGTCCGTTTGACCCTCTCCCTGGCCCTCACACCTCCCACCTCACTCACAGCTCCCCTCTCTGGGGCTGAAGTCCAACTCTGTCATTGCTCTCAGAGTGTTCTTGAGATGCCTGACCTGTGGGCATGTGAGTACCTGTGTCCTCAAGAGGAATAAAGTATGTAGTACTCATGAGCCTTACCACTGGGGCAGGCTCACTGTGTTGTTTCATTTGTGTTTTTTTACTCATCTCTTCCATGGTCCAAAATTTTCACCTTGTCTATACACCTACTCATCCCTCATACCTCAGCATAAATACAATTCAGTTCTTTCAGGGAAACCCTTCCCAAGTATCTGGATTTCCTATACTCTGGACCAAGTTATGGATCCAACTACATGTCCTCATAGCTCCTCATACTTTTTTTTTTTTTTGCATGTTAGACACAGTATTTTATTTTATTTTTTTATAAATTTATTTTTTATTGGTGTTCAATTTGCCAACATACAGAATAACACCCAGTGCTCATCCCGTCAAGTGCCCACCTCAGTGCCCGTCACCCAATCACCCCCACCGCCCGCCCTCCTCCCCTTCCACCACCCCTAGTTCGGTTCCCAGAGTTAGGAGTCTTCCATGTTCTGTCTCCCTTTCTGATATTTCCTACCCATTTATTCTCCCTTCCCTTCTATTCCCTTTCACTATCATTTATATTCCCCAAATGAATGAGACCATATAATGTTTGTCCTCCAATTGACTTACTTCACTCAGCATAATACCCTCCAGTTCCATCCACATCGAAGCAAATGGTAGATATTTGTCGTTTCTAATGGCTGAGTAATATTCCATTGTATACATAAACCACATCTTCTTTATCCATTCATCTTTCGATGGACACCGAGGCTCCTTCCACAGTTTGGATATTGTGGACATTGCTGCTATAAACATCGGGGTGCAGGTGTCTGAGCTCCTCATACTTGATCATAAAACTAATCATCTTGATTTTATCTAAGGGCTAATTGTTGATCCTCCCACATCACTGATGTCCCCCTGAGGACTGAGACCACGCTACCCTAATCCAACTGGGTCTTCAGAGCCAAGCACAGATCCTAACATAGAAGAGACAGTCAATATTTGTCAAAGAACATAATTTGTTGATCAATACCTTTATTTTCTTTTTAAAAATTATATTTATTTCTGCCAGCATACCTGAGAGCCAAGACATAGAAGAGCTTTTTGAAAGGAACTCATCTTTTTTAAAGACCACTTTAGTAAGGTGTGATTGACATGTAAAATGATGTATGTAATTAAATGTACACAACCTGATGAGTTTGGGGCTAATACCCATGACCATTGCCACCATCAAAGGCATATACAAAGTTGTAGTTCTGCAAAAATAAATAAGTTTAGATCTATAGCACATAGTACATATCATTAACAATAGTGTATTATATACTTAAAGTTTGCTAGGAGGGTATGTTAAATGTTTTAACTAAAAAAAAGCAATAATAAAATAATGAATGAAGCAGGAGGAAACACTAGGAGGTGAGGGAGATGTTTATTTATTAATCCTTTATCCACAAGGCCCATATTTTCTTGAATCTCTTTCCATCTCTCTTAGGTGCTGGCTCCACACAGACAAGGGATTTATATGGACCTTCCTTGGCCCCATCTGCACCATCTTCTCTGTGAGTAGTGCATGATATCAGAGCAGCCCACCTGCCCAGCTGAGGATCATTCAAAGGCCAGGTGTATCAGGAGGGTTAAAGGCAGGATGAGCAATCATTCCAGTTGCCCCAGGAATGATGAGAGGCTCCCAGGAGGCAGGAATTCCCATTGTAAAACCAGGACTAAGGTGTTTCCTGAGACATGGCACTGTCAGGACTAAAATTCGGAATTCCCATGCAAATTGCATTGAAGTGGTCATCGAAGTTACGGGACAGACATGGGCCTGAGTTACTACTGGGTGTTTAGTCTGCTTTTCTTGGACTTTTTGAAACTCAAATCTTCCCTGCTGGGTTAGGTGTTGGGTGAGCAAAGAGGAAATTTTGCCAGATGTGGAGTGTAGGTAATATATCTGTGGGTTTTCTGCAGATAAATTTGGCTTTCTTTCTGATGACCTTTTGGATTGTGAAAAAGAATCTCTCTTCACTCAACAGAGATGTATCCACCCTCCGGAACACAAGGTGAGGATGGGTCAGAGGTACACACCGCCCCCCATACAGAGCATTATCCTCCTGGCTCCAAGGCTCTGATGTCCCTCACAGGGCTCCCTAGGGGACTGGAGGAGAGGTGCCACCGCCCTCCTTGGCCACCAGCTCAGATTCTGTGATTTGTTACTGACACCCATGCCAAAAACATTCCATCTGTGCACACCCCTCCAATAAACTACTTCAGCTGCAGAGAGAACCAGCTTTGTTCTGATAAGCAGGGATTGCTACTATGGCCCTATGAAAAAGGTCCTGAGAACATGCATACCCTTATAATGCATTCAGGAAATCACATAGCAGTTTCCAGAACCACTCCACCCCATCATGCCCATACCTTCATGCATGCTCTGCCCTCTGCCTTCCCCTTCTCTTGCACCCAGTGAACTCAGCTTCATCATCCACGTATCACATCATCTGAGAGTTTTGGAATGTCCTCTGCTCTCCTCAACTTTGCAGAGAATCAGTGACCTCTATTCTGGGCAAAGCGTGTCCTGGCTCATTCATGGGGAGGGTGAGGACAGGAACCGCCCTAGATTGGACCTGAGCAGAAGTAACTCACTTTGCAAAGGGTATAAGTGATCATTTGTTTTTGGGTTTCCACTAGACTTTAAGACCTGCAAGAATAGAAGTCTTGTCTTTGTTGAATGCCCTGACCCCAGCCTAAAGCCAGGTGCACAGAACATTCTGGGTAATGTTGGTCGAATAAAATTGGGGGTCTTCATGAAACATCATGAGCTTTTTGAGACTCACATTCTGTAGTGTCACCATAATCCTCAGTCCAAGTCAAAATGCCATCCTGGACCCAAATAGTGTTTCTTTTTAGGGAATCATTGACAATAAAGATCAAAGTCGATCACAACTCAGTCAGAAGCATCCATGGAGTAGATATGAAACCAGCTCTGGTTGTGTTGCTCTTTGTGCAGGCATCATGAGCTTCCTTTCTCTTCCTACCCAGGATGCTGACATTTAAAGCCACAGCTCAGCTCTTCATCCTGGGCTGCACATGGTGCCTGGGCATCCTGCAAGTGGGTCCAGCTGCCCACATCATGGCTTACCTATTCACCATCATCAACAGTCTGCAGGGTGTCTTCATCTTCCTGGTGTACTGCCTCCTCAGCCATCAGGTATCACTGCCCAGCTCCCACCTGGGACTCCTCCCCTCTTCTGTCCCCTCAAATGAGCTGACCCAAGCATGCTTTGCCTCTGCAGGTCCGAGAGCAATACAAGAAATGGTTCAAAGGTATCAGGAAAACCAAAGCTGAGTCTGAGCAGTACACTCTCTCCAGTGGGACCATGTCCAATGCCTCCAAACACAGTGTGGTAAGATTTTGCAGTGTTCCCAGAGCACTAACCAATCCTCTTGGGAAGTTCATGCCTACCTCACTGGACAACCTGGGGTATATAGCAGTCAATGCCCTAGGATGGCTCACACATTGTTTTCACCTGGACTCCCCTGAAGGCACTTCCCTGTCTTGAAAGGAGGTCTTTTTATACTTTCATTCATTTATATGCTCATGTTGACCCTTGCACATGACTGTCCTCTTTCCCCACAATTGTAAAGCACCCACTTTGTGTGACATGGGTGCAATCCCTTTTTAATTGTACTTAGTGACAAAATACAAAGTACTCATAAACAGAAAAAGATGCTGTGGTCAACCAAGTAATCAGGAAGTAATGATCTGTAACACTGTTACACAAGATGCTAAAAAAAAAAAAAAAAATGCTCAGAGTCACCGCACATTAATTATCTCAAGTCACTCTATGCCATCCCTGTATGTGATGAACAATAAATATGTATCTATAGTCATAAAATTAAATTGAAATAAGTATTAAGCTGGAATGGAGACTTCTCTTCAAAGTCTGCAATCATTCCTAGTGTTTCCAAATACACAAATACTGCAAAACCCCACTAGAGAATCACAGAGGGCAGAGGGGAAATCCCAGCAATGTGAATTATACTGAGCATTTGTATGTTCGGGTTAACAAAAACCTTTTCTCTTCTTAGGCTTCTCTTGACAATATTTTGTAGTTTTCTGTGTACCCATCTTGCACTTTCTAACATAGAATCACCTTCCTTCTTAGGAGAATTATAATTAACAGCTAAACCTGATGAACTTGTCTCTTAGAAAATGAAGAAAATACTGCCTGCCATCGTTTGGACAAAGAATATAAAAAATGCTTTTTTCATGTTTGTTACAAATAACTCTTCTTGGCACCACTGTGGGAGAAAGTATGCAGGAAATATTTGACATTCAGTTGCTAGAAATTTGGATTTTCTGGTGCATACAACACTCTCATCTTACTCCCAGTATAATCAGGAGCTATTACCGAATATCTCATTAGAAGCCTCTTCTACAAAAATTCTTCCTCAGGTTGATGATATATAATAAGGAAAACCTGCCCCATAGGACTTTCCTAAAATAGCATAAGAGAGGAAAGTAATTCACATACCTGCATATAGTGTAAACAACTAATCCCAGTTGCTCAAGACATTCCCAGTTTTAGTGCTGGAAGTATTACATCCCAGAAAACACTTTGGATACAGAAAAGTAGACCAGTTGGTCTCTGTATAGCATGCCTCAACTTCACTCTCCATTTCTAAGGACTTACTAATTTTTTATTCCAAAAATATGTGCTGGGAACAGATCAAGAAGATCCAATTTCTGATTTCACAAAATTTAAATGTGAAGAAAAAAATTTCATCAGAGCAAAATTAGAGCTTGGGACTAGAATCTGCATCTTTATGTTTTTTAAGTTGAGTTGTGGAAAAAGGTGTATACAGCTACTACACATTTTGTGAAATGTATTTCAAGATAACATATTATTTCACCTTCATCATGCAGCCTAGGCAAGATCTAAATCTAGAGCAGTTACACCTACAGGAAACTCTCCGTGGGATTCCTCTGACCAATTCTGTATCAATTTGAATATCAAGGAAAATGACTGTACATGATTATATTTTAAATAAACATATCCATGAATCCATAGTGATACTTTAAAATATCAGCTACTAGATGCAGAAAAATACAACAGAATTAGAAGAGCATGATTCTTTCAATATCCCGTAAGTGGCCACTAAAAGCATTGACTGAAAGGCTTCGGAGAGCAGGCTGGGACCATAGCACCAAAGAATCACCTCAAGACTGCCAACCAATTACAAAGGCTGAAGTGTGCATTTGCAATGTAGAGATCTGACAGCCACCATCTGAAATTAAAGAAGCTTAATATCATCAATGGTGGGCACTGACCTATGTATCTCCTGATATGTCATGAATTTGCAACATCCCATTTTTAGTCAATAAAGAATTATTAACAAATCAGTCTAACTGAGATCTAATCCAGCCTTTAGACTATGGTAAATATCAAAAAGGGAGACAGAACATAAAGACTCCTAACTCTGGCAAATGAACTAGGGGTGATGGAAGGGGAGGAGGGCAGGGGGTGAGGGTGAATGGGTGACGGGCACTGAGGGGGACACTTGACGGGATGAGCACTGGGTGTTATTCTGTATGTTGGTAAATTGAACACCAATAAAAATTAATTTATTAGATCAAAAAAAAATAAAGTTTTATTGGAACACAGCCACACCCATTCATCGATGTATTGTCTATGGCTGCTTTCATGCTATAATGTCAGAGTTGAGTTGTGACAGAGGCTGTAAGGCCACAAAGCCAAAAATATTTGCTGCCTGGCCCTTATAGAAGAAACTTGCTGGTACATATCCTTTTAGGTAACTTTCAATATATAGGTAATGCAGGAGACAAAACAATTTAAGTGACATCATGAAGAAACCATCAGGCAAATCCTGAGCATAAGCATTCAACAAGACAATTGGCCTGGCCTCTTCTAAAACCAATATTACTTTTTAAAGTGACTAGATGTTACTCTAAATTAAAAGAAATGAAAGTGACATAACAAATTCAGAGTCAATTTTAGTGGCACTCTGGTTCAGATATACAGCTGTCCACGACTTTTTGGAGGCAATTAGGATAATTTGAATATGTATCAGACGTTGAAAGTTATTTTGAAATTGTTGCTAACTTTTTTAGGTATAATGATAGTATTGTGGTTATGTAGAGAGCATTCCTTGAATTCACAAATACTTGTGGAAGAAGTATTGACGAATGAAGTGTCATGATGTCTGCCACTGACTATCATATGTTTTAGCAAGAAAATTTATCCATGTGTGGAAATACATTGAGAAAAATGTTTTAATGTGGCACTGTGTTAACAATTACTGACTCTGGATGGAGAGTATATGAGTATTAATTATATCACTTTTCCAAATTCTAAGTTTAACACGGTAAATAAAAGGTGTCAGTCTGGGTGACGGGCACTGAGGGGGTCACTTGATGGGATGAGCACTGGGTGTTATGCTATATGTTGGCAAATTGAACTCCAATTTAAAAAAATATGTAAAAACCCCCCTAAATAAATAAATAAATAAATAAATAAATAAATAAATAAAATTTTAAAGGTGTCAGAAAAGTAAGTAATATACTGATTAGCTATTAATTCATTAAAGATATATACCCTTGTAAATTCCTATATGTCCAGATAAAATACCCTTTCCTCTGCACAAAACTAACTTTGTGAATGGATTTTTTAAATATTTTATTTATTTATTTGAGACATAAAGCTTGCTAGCAAGGAGGGTAGGGGAAAGAGCAGAGGGAGAGAGACAAGCAGACTCCACACTGAGCTTAGAGGCCTACTCAGGGCTTGATCCTATGACCCTGAGATCATGAACTGCCTGAGCTGAAATCAAGAGTTGGCAGCTTAAACAAATGAGCCATGCCAGTGCCCCAGAATAGATATTTTCTAAAACTAAGAATTTTTATGACTAATGGTGGTGGATTTAAAATCAAAAATTAAAAGTAGGCAAGATGGCGGAAGAGTAGGGTCCCCAAGTCACCTGTCCCCAACAAATTACCCAGATAACCTTCAAATCATCCTGAATATCTACGAATTCGGTCTGAGATTTAAAGAAAGACCAGCTGGAATGCTGCAGTGAGAAGAGTTCGCGCTTCTCTCAAGGTAGGAAGACGGGGAAAGAAATAAAGAAACAAAAGGCCTCCACGGGGGAGGGGCCCGCGAGGAGCCGGGCTGAGGTCGGGGCGAGTGTCCCCAGGACAGGAGAGCCCCGTCCCGGAGGAGCAGGAGCTGCACCAACCTTCCCGGGCTGAAAGGGGCTCGCAGGGAGTTAGAGCAGGACCCAGGAGGGCAGGGATGCCCTCGGGCTCCCGGGGACACTAACAGGCACCTGCGCCCGGGGGAGAGTGCGCCGAGCTCCCTAAGGGCTGCAGCGCGCACGGCGGGACCCGGAGCAGCTCGGAGGGGCTCAGGCGGGGGCTCCGCGAAGGGGGCTGCAGGGCGGGAGCGAATCCAACAGCGCAGGCCCCGGAGCACAGGGCGCCGGGACACAGCCCGGGATCCGGCCTCCCCCGGGGACAGGCAGAGGCCGGGAGGGCCCAGGACAGCAAGGACGCTCCTGCCCGGAGCTGAGCAGATCAGCGGCCCCGCCCCAGAGCCTCCAGGCCCTGCAGACGGAGAGCCCCGGAGTTACTGCGGGAGCTGACTCCAGGGCTCCAGAGCTGCCGCCGCCACTGGGGTTGTTCCTCCTGGGGCCTCACGGAGTAAACAACCCCACTGAGCCCTGCACCAGGCAGGGGCAGAGCAGCTCCCCCAAGTGCTAACACCTGAAAATCAGCACAACAGGCCCCTCCCCCAGAAGACCGGCGAGACGGACCAGTTCCAGGGGAAGTCAAGGGACTTAAAGTATACAGAATTGGAAGATACTCCCCCGTGTTTTTTGTGTTTTTTTGTAGGTTTTTTTTGTTTTTTTTTTCTTTCTTTTTGATTTCTGAATGCTTCCCCCACCCTTTATTTTTTCACCTTTTCTTTTTCTTTCTCTTTTTCTTCTCTTTTTTCCTTTTTTTTCTTCTTTCTCTTTTTTCTTTTACTCTTTTCTTTCCTTCTCTCTCTCTCTTTTTTTCCTTTTCCCAATACAACTTGTTTTTCGCCACTCTGCACTGAGCAAAATGACTAGAAGGAAAACCTCACCTCAAAAGAAAGAATCAGAAACAGTCCCCTCTCCCACAGTTACAAAATCTGGATTACAATTCGATGTCAGAAAGCCAATTCAGAAGCACTATTATACAGCTACTGGTGGCTCTAGAAAAAAGCAAAAAGGACTCAAGAGACTTCATGACTGCAGAACTTAGATCCAATCAGGCAGAAATTAAAAATCAATTGAATGAGATGCAATCCAAACTAGAAGTCTTAATGACGAGGGTTAACGAGATGGAAGAACAAGTGAGTGACATAGAAGACAAGTTGATGGCAAAGAGGGAAACTGAGGAAAAAAGAGACAGACAATTAAGAGACCATGAAGACAGATTAAGGGAAATAAATGACAGCCTGAGGAAGAAAAACCTACGTTTAATTGGGGTTCCCGAGGGCGCCAAAAGGGACAGAGGGCCAGAATATGTATTTGAACAAATCCTAGCTGAAAACTTTCCTAATCTGGGAAGGGAAACAGGCATTCAGATCCAGGAAATAGAGAGATCCCCCCACTAAAATCAATAAAAACCGTTCAACACCTCGACATTTAATTGTGAAGCTTGCAAATTCCAAAGATAAAGAGAAGATCTTTAAAGCAGCAAGAGACAAGAGATCCCTGACTTTTATGGGGAGGAGTATTAGGGTAACAGCAGACCTCTCCACAGAGACCTGGCAGGCCAGAAAGAGCTGGCAGGATATATTCAGGGTCCTAAATGAGAAGAACATGCAACCAAGAATACTTTATCCAGCAAGGCTCTCATTCAAAATGGAAGGAGAGATAAAGAGCTTCCAAGACAGGCAGGAACTGAAAGAATATGTGACCTCCAAACCAGCTCTGCAAGAAAAGTTAAGGGGGACTCTTAAAATTCCCCTTTAAGAAAAAGTTCAGTGGAACAATCCACAAAAACGAGGACTGAATAGATATCATGATGACACTAAACTCATATCTGTCAATAGTAACTCTGAACATGAACGGGCTTAATGACCCCATCAAAAGGCGCAGGGTTTCAGACTGGATAAAGAAGCAGGACCCATCTATTTGCTGTCTACAAGAGACTCATTTTAGACAGAAGGACACCTACAACCTGAAAATAAAAGGTTGGAGAACAATTTACCATTCAAATGGTCCTCAAAAGAAAGCAGGGGTAGCCATCCTCATATCAGATAAACTAAAATTTACCCCGAAGACTATAGTGAGAGATGAAGAGGGACACTATCTCATACTCAGAGGATCTATCCAACAAGAGGACTTAACAATCCTCAATATATATGGCCCGAATGTGGGAGCTGCCAAATATTTAAACCAATTAATAACCAAACTGAAGAAATACTTTGATAATAATACACTTATACTTGGTGACTTCAATCTAGCTCTTTCTACCCTCGATAGGTCTTCTAAGCACAACATCTCCAAAGAAACGAGAGCTTTAAATGATACACTGGACCAGATGGATTTCACAGATATCTACAGAACTTTACATCCAAACTCAACTGAATACACATTCTTCTCAAGTGCACATGGAACTTTCTCCAGAATAGACCACATACTGGGTCACAAATCGGGTCTGAACCGATACCAAAAGATTGGGATAGTCCCCTGTATATTCTCAGACCATAATGCCTTGAAATTAGAACTAAATCACAACAAGAAGTTTGGAAGGACCTCAAACACGTGGAGGTTAAGGACCATCCTGCTAAAAGATGAAAGGGTCAACCAGGAAATTAAGGAAGAATTTAAAAGATTCATGGAAACTAATGAGAATGAAGATACAACCGTTCAAAATCTTTGGGATGCTTTCAAAGAACCAACTCCTGGTTCTGTTGATCTGTTCCACAGTTCTTTTGGTCTCGATTTCATTTAGTTCTGCTCGAATTTTAATTAACTCTCTTCTTCTGCTGGGGGTGGGGTCCATTTGCTGATTTTTCTCTAGCTCCTTTATGTGTAAGGTGAGCTTTTGTATTTGAATTCTTTCCAGTTTTTGAATGGATGCTTGTATTACGATGTATTTCCCCCTCAGGACTGCTTTTGCTGCATCCCAAAGATTTTGAACGGTTGTATGATCAAGTTTTATGATCAAGTAGGAGGAGCTCAGACACCTGCACCCCGATGTTTATAGCAGCAATGTCCACAATAGCCAAACTGTGGAAGGAGCCTCGGTGTCCATCAAAAGATGAATGGAGGGATCCCTGGGTGGCGCAGCGGTTTGGCGCCTGCCTTTGGCCCAGGGCGCGATCCTGGAGACCCGGGATCGAATCCCACATCAGGCTCCCGGTGCATGGAGCCTGCTTCTCCCTCTGCCTGTGTCTCTGCCTCTCTCTCTTTCTCTCTGTATGACTATCATAAAAAAAAAAAAAAAAAGATGAATGGATAAAGAAGATGTGGTTTATGTATACAATGGAATATTACTCAGCCATTAGAAACGACAAATACCCACCATTTGCTTCACCGTGGATGGAACTGGAGGGTATTATGCTGAGTGAAGTAAGTCAATCGGAGAAGGACAAACAGTGTATGTTCTCATTCATTGGGGAATATAAATAATAGTGAAAGGGAATATAAAGGAAGGGAGAAGAAATGTGTGGGAAATATCAGGAAGGGAGACAGAACATAAAGACTCCTAACTCTGGGAAATGAACTAGGGGTGGTGGAAGGGGAGGAGAGAAGGGGGTGGGGCTGAATGGGTGACGGGCACTGAGGGGGACACTTGACTGGATGAGCACTGGGTGTTATTCTGTATGTTGGTAAATTGAACACCAATAAAAATTAATTTTTTAAAATTAATTTATTAAAACAAAAAAATTAAAAAATTAAAAAAGTAAAAAAAGTAAAAGTAAAACAAAATCATTAAAATATAAGAAAATTGAGGGAATCTTCACTTCTGCCTAGAAAATGAAAAATGTGGGATGCCTAGGTGGCTCAGCGGTTGAGCATCTGCCTTTGGCCCAGGGATCCAGTGATCCTGGAGACCCGGGATTGAGTCCCACATTGGGCTCCCTCCATGGAGCCCGCTTCCCCCCTGCCTGTGTCTCTGCTTCTCTCTCTCTCTGTCTCTCTCTCTCTCTCTCTTTCTCTGTGTGTCTCTCATGAATAAATAAATAAAATCTTTGGAAAATAAAGAAAATAAAAAATGGAAACAGGTATTGCTTTCAACCTAACAATAAGAAAAATCCACATAAACTACAAAATCATTCATTTTCTTGAACCTATAAGAGAGGGGAGGTAAAGACAACAAAGTAGCCTAAAGTCTAAGGGAAGACAGGATCATCCACAGAGAGACCATCAAGAGTCCTGGCTGACCTATGGCAAAGGACAAAAAGAAGTCATCTGGGTACCATAGAAAGACTTAAAGAGAACTTACATTTCTGAATGAATTGCTCAGGCCCAAGTGTAGACAATCATGAGAGTATAGAAAGTGCCACTTTTAAGAGAGTGGCAAAAATGTGGAGAGACTCTCTTAGATGCAGCCACACAAGGAAGGTCTACAGATGAAAGAACAATGAGAAAAAAATCTTCTGGCAAAACAGATGGTAAGTACAAATAAAAAGGTAACACCAGAATAAATTGAAGCCCGGAGTGCAAGGACTCCTGATTAGACTCAAGCTCCCTCAAAAGTAGCCTAGCAGAAGAATAAGTGTGCCTATTTCCAGTAATAAATACCATATGCCTCAGTGTCTGCTGTTCTACACACATTGTGCAGTATTGAATCAAAAGTTATTAAACACAAGTAAAACAGCCCATGTAGAAGTCAACCGAACCAGACTTAAAGAAAACTAGCAGCAAGGGAAGTTTAAAATAACCCTCCTTCACATTTCAAAGGCTCTAGTGCAGTAGTTCTTACCTGGGAGACACTTTTGCCCCAGGGAATATTTGGCAATTTCTAGAGATATCTGTGGTTTCACAGCTGGAGGGGTACCTACTCGCATTTAGTGAACAAAGGAAAGAGATTCTACTCAAAGTTGTACAATACAAAGGACAGCTCCAGACAAAAAGAATTATCCAGCCCTCACCTTCCCCACCCCATGTTAATAATGCTGAGCTTGAAAAAAAAAAAATAATAATGCTGAGCTTGAGAAACTGCTGGAACTCCCGTACATTATATAGTGGCTATAAACAGGTGTTTTCCGGGATCCCTGGGTGGCGCAGCGGTTTGGCGCCTGCCTTTGGCCCAGGGCGCGATCCTGGAGAGCCGGGATCGAATCCCACGTCGGGCTCCCGGTGCATGGAGCCTGCTTCTCCCTCTGCCTGTGTCTCTGCCTCTCTCTCTCTCTCTCTCTCTCTCTCTCTGTGACTATCAAAAATAAATAAAATTTAAAAAAAAACCAAACAACTTCATTTTTAAAAAAAAATAAATAAATAAATAAATAAACAGGTGTTTTCCTATCCTCCATTAGAAACAAGAAAATTTCTACAGCAACGTATACCTGTAAAGAGAAACTATTTGTTAACAGAAAATTTCATGTTCTCTTCTGTTATGCCCAAAGTTAAGAAATCCTGTTCCACTGGGAAAAGGAGATGATACTATGAATTTGTAGAAAATTTCAAAGAAACTACAGGCCACAATTTAAAACTTCATTAATAATACCCTTTTAATCAAAAGTCAAAGGCTTGGAGGGGGAGGTAAACTTTATTTTTTTATTATTTTCTTAATAATGAATTTTTTATTAGTGTTCAAATTGCCAACATACAGAATAACACCCAGTGCTCATCCTGTCAAATGCCCCCCTCAGTGCCCATCACCCATTCACCCCCACCTCCCGCCCTCCTTCCCTTCCACCACCCCTAGTTCATTTCCCAGAGTTAGGACTCCTTATGTTCTGTCTCCCTTCCTGATATTTCCTACCCATTTCTTCTCCCTTTCCTTCTATTCCCTTTCACTATTATTTATATTCCCCAAATGAATGAGAACATACCCTGTTTGTCCTTCTCCAATTGACTTATTTCACTCAGCATAATACCCTCCAGTTCCATCCACGTTGAAGCAAATGGTAGGTATTTGTCGTTTCTAACGGCTGAGTAATATTCCATTGTATACATAAACCACATCTTTATCCATTCATCCTTCAATGGACACTGAAGCTCCTTCCACAGTTTGGCTATTGTGGACATTGCTGCTAGAAACATCGGGGTGCAGGTGTCCCGGCATTTCATTGCATCTGTATCTGGGATAAATCCCCAACAGTGCAATTGCTGAAGTCATAGGGCAGGTCTATTTTTAACTCTTTGAGGAACCTCCACACAGTTTTCCAGAGTGGCTGCACCAGTTCACATTCCCACCAACAGTGCAAGAGGATTCCCTTTTCTTCGCATCCTCTCCAACATTTGTTGTTTCTGCCTTGTTAATTTTCCCCATTCTCACTGGTATGAGGTGGTATCTAGATGTGGTTTTGATTTGTATTTCCCTGATGGCAAGTGATGCGGAGCATTTTCTCATGTGCATGTTGGCCATATCCATGTCTTCCTCTGTGAGATTTCTCTTCATGTCTTTTGCCCATTTCATGATTGGATTGTTTGTTTCTTTGGTGTTGAGTTTAATAAGTTCTTTATAGATCTTGGAAACTAGCCCTTTATCTGATACGTCATTTGCAAATATCTTCTCCCATTCTGTAGGTTGTCCTTTAGTTTTGTTGACTGTATCCTTTGCTGTGCAAAAGCTTCTTATCTTGATGAAGTCCCAATAGTTCATTTTTGCTTTTGTTTCTTTTGCCTTCGTGGATGTATCTTGTAAGAAGTTACTGTGGCCAAGTTCAAAAAGGGTGTTGCCTGTGTTCTCCTCTAGGATTTTGATGGAATCTTGTCTCACATTTAGATCTTTCATCCATTTTGAGTTTATCTTTGTGTATGGTGCAAGAGAGTGGTCTAGTTTCATTTTTCTGCACGTGGATGCCCAATTTCCCAGCACCATTTATTGAAGAGACTGTCTTTCTTCCAATGGATAGTCTTTCCTCCTTTATCAAATATTAGTTGACCATAAAGTTGAGGGTCCACTTCTGGATTCTCTATTCTGTTCCATTGATCTATGTGTCTGTTTTTGTGCTAGTACCACACTGTCTTGATGACCACAGCTTTGTAGTACAACCTGAAATCTGGCATTGTGATGCCCCCAGATATGGTTTTCTTTTTTAATATTCCCCTGGCTATTCGGGGTCTTTTCTGATTCCACACAAATCTTTAAATAATTTGTTCTAACTCTCTGAAGAAAGTCCATGGTATTTTGATAGGGATTGCATTAAATGTGTCAATTGCCCTGGTTAACATTTACATTTTCACAATATTAATTCTGCCAATCCATGAGCATGGAATATTTTTCCATCTCTTTGTGTCTTCCTCAATTTCTTTCAGAAGTCTTTTATAGTTTTTAGTGTATAGATCCTTCACCTCTTTGGTTAGGTTTATTCCTGGGTATCTTATGCTTTTGGGTGCAATTGTAAATGGGATTGACTCCTTAATTTCTCTTTCTTCAGTCTCATTGTTAGTGTATACAAATGCCACTGACTTTGGTTAGGTTTATTCCTGGGTATCTTATGCTTTTGGGTGCAATTGTAAATGGGATTGACTCCTTAATTTCTCTTTCTTCAGTCTCATTGTTAGTGTATACAAATGCCACTGACTTCTGGGCATTTATTTTGTATCCTGCCACATTGCCAAATTGCTGTATGAGTTCTAGCAATCTTGGGGTGGAGTCTTTTGGGTTTTCTATGTAGAGTATCATGTCATGGGCAAAGAGAGAGAGTTTGACTTCTTCTTTTCCAATTTGAATGCCTTTAATGTCTTTTTGTTGTCTGATTGCTGAGGCTAGGACTTCCAGTACTATGTTGAATAGCAGTGGTGAGAGTGGACATCCCTGTCTTGTTCCTGATCTTAGGGCTCCCAGTGCTTCCCCATTGAGAATGATATTTGCTGTGGTTTTTTGTAGATGGCTTTATTACTTAAATAATTGTTTTGGGATGATAGAAGACAACGTTAACAAAGCCTAAAGACCAGATAAAATATTTGCTATGTTCATATGAGACTGATATCTATCATGTACAGAGAACTTCTAAAATTCTATAATAAAAAGGTTCATAAAATATTTTAAAATTAATCGGTAATTAACAGAAAGAAAAAAAACAAATTACTAAAAAATACATAGTAATCAAGGAAGCTAATAGAAGAAGCTAATTTTATCATGCATTAGATTGAAAAAAATAATCATCAAGGGGTACGTGGGTGGCTCAGTGCTTGAGCATCTGCCTTTGGCTCAGGTCATGGCCCAGGGTCCTGGGATCAAGTCCCACATCAAGCTCCCCATAGTGAGCCTGCTTCTCCTTCTACCTATGTCTCTGCCTCTCTCTGTCTCTTATGAATAAATAAATAAGATATTTTTTAAAAATCCTCAAAACTGGACAGCATTCAATATGGGTTAGACCAGGATGAAATGGTTATTGCTTTATGGCATTAGGGTAAATTGATATAAACACTTTATTCAGCAATTTGTTATTAGCAAGGAAAGTTTAAGATGCACATACCCACACACCCACATACCCAGGAATCCCACTTCCTTTGATCTTACCTCAGAGAAACACTACCATATTCATAGGAAGATATTTACAAGAAGGTTTTTATTAATAGTAAATTTATTTTTATTGGTGTTCAATTTGCCAACATACAGAATAACACCCAGTGCTCATCCCGTCAAGTGCCCCCATCAGTACCCGTCACCCATTCACCCTGATCCCCCACCCTCCTCCCCTTCCACCACCCTAGTTTAGTTCCCAGAGTTAGGAGTCTTTATGTTCTGTCTCCCTTTCTGATATTTCCTACCCATTTCTTCTCCCTTCCCTTCTATTCCCTTTCACTATTATTTATATTCCACAAATAAATGAGAACATATAATGTTTGTCCTCCGATTGACCTATTTCACTCAGCATAATACCCTCCAGTTCCATCCACGTTGAAGCAAATGGTGGGTATTTGTCATTTCTAATGGCTGAGGTTTTTAAAAAAAAAAATCCATTTTGCAAGAGTGAAGTATTGAAAACTATGCAAGCAATAGAATGCACAATGCCAAGCGTGAACCCTAATGTAAACTATGGACTATGGTATATATATTATTGGAGTTCAATTTGCCAACATATAGTATAACACCCAGTGCTCTGCTGGAGATTTACCCCAAAGATGCAGATGCAATGAAACGCTGGGACACCTGCATCCCGATGTTTATAGCAGCAATGTCCACAATAGCCAAACTGTGGAAGGAGCCTTGGTGTCCATTGAAAGATGAATGGATAAAGTGGTTTATGTATACAATGGAATATTACTCAGCCATTAGAAAGTACAAATACCCACCATTTGCTTCAACGTGGATGGAACTGAAGGGTATTATGCTGAGTGAAATAAGTCAATTGGAGAAGGACAAACAGGGTATGTTCTCATTCATTTGGGGAATATAAATAATAGTGAAAGGAAATAGAAGAGAAGGGAGAAGAAATGGGTAGGAAATATCAGAAAGGGAGACACAACATGAAGACTCCTAACTCTGGGAACCGAACTAGGGGTGGTGGAAGGGGAGGAGGGCGGGGGGTGGGGGTGAATGGGTGATAGGCACTGAGGGGGGCACTTGACGGGATGAGCACTGGGTGTTATTCTGTATGTTGGCAAATTGAACTCCAATAAAAAATAAATTTATTATTTTAAAAAAAACATCCAGTAGTGCTCATCCCATCAAGTGCCCCCTCAGTGCCCTTCACCTAGTCCCAAATTTCTTGTTGTTTCCCACTTGCTCCCCTACCTCCTAAGATGTCCCTGTAAGTAATGCTCTAACATGGTCATCCTTACATTGGTTCTAAGATCACCAGTGGGTCAGGAGAATACATCCAAAGGACTGTCATCCAATACAAAAACATAAGCCCTTTATGGGTATTTATGAGTGTACATTGATAGCCTTTCATTTTCATTATGAATTAGTCAATTACAAATAATCTATTTCACAAAGAAAAACACATATTCTACATTTAAAGTAATGTTTTATACAGTTTTCTGAGGACTCTCTGTATCTGAATTTCAAGGAAAGGAGAGAAAAAGGGACGCCTGGGTGGGTCAGTGTTTGAGTGTCTGCCTTCGGCTCAAGGCATGATCTAGGAGTCCCAGGAATGAGTCTCTCTCGTAAATAAATGAAATCTTTAAAAAAAAAATAAAAGGAGAGGACAGAAATGGAGCAGAAAAATATTTAAATAATGGCTAAGAATTCCCCAAATTTGTTGAAAGACATAATTTATTGATTCACGAAGGCCTGTAAACCCTAAGCAGGACAAATACAAAGAAAGGCACACCTACAGACATCCTAATCAAAATCCTAAAAAACAAAGAAAAATGACATCTTAGATGAGGAGAAACCGCAACATAAGTTTTCATTGACCTCTTATCAGAAACAACTGCAGGCAGAGGACAGTGTACTGTTAACAGGAAGTAACAGTTGGAACACGTGGATGCACTGAATCAGGTGTGCCATCACATCCAGCAGATCCAGCTTCAGGGCTGATGTAGTCAGGGCTGCAAGGAGGGCCACTTACATATGAACACTCTGTCTTATCCCATTCAATTTCTCCTCTGTCTTCTCAGATGTGCAGGTCCCTGAATTCTGACTCTGACCCTAGGACTTACTTCTGTTTATTACAGAGGTTGGCAAACAACAGCTCATGGGCTGGCTGCCTGAGTCTGTATATAAAGTTTTATTGGCACATAGTCATTCCCATTCATTGATGTATTGTCTACATAATTGTTTTGGGGGGACAACCACAGAGTTGAGTTGAGGCCTTGTAAGAGGCCATATGGCTCTCAAAGCTGAAAATATTTCCTATCTGGACCTTTAAAGAAGGTTTACTGACCTCTGGTGTAGTAGGTGAAGGATCCCAGGCCTCATCCCCTTCCATTATAAGTGTGGTATCCAGAACAGTAGTTTCTGACACAGATGTCAATCAAAATATCAAATATGCAACTTCTATATTCAGAATTTTCACTGCCAGGAGGTAACCCAAATGTTCATTAATAAGAAGCAGTTAAACACGATATAGCCATACTAGGGACTACTCTATAACTGTGTAAAAGCTGTGTATAAAAAATAAATTCCACAATTTTATCCACACAGCATGAATCCATTTCTATAACATGTATGGAGATACATAAATACATATGCACATGTACAGAAATAATGATAATAAGGATAGATCAAAACTGTAAACAATAGATGCCTATAGAATGATTGTGTGTGTGTGAGAGAGAGAGAGAGAGAGAGAGAGAGCACAGTGAGAAGGTACACAGGAAGAGTGCTCTCACCAAATACCAAACACTGTCAAAACTAGATTTGGACTTCCCAGCCTCCACATTTGGGACAAAATAAATTTCTGTTGTTTCAGCCCTCAGTCTATGGTATTTTGTTACAGAAGTCTAAGCTAATACAAGGTCCTCAGGATTCCTGGACAGGGGAAGCATGTCTACCTTCTTCATTTCCATTTCTTTTTTTAATAATAAATTAATTTTTTATTGGTGTTCAATTTGCCAACATACAGAATAACACCCAGTGCTCATCCTGTCAAGTGCCATTTCCATTTCTTTCAATTTAAAATCGTGCCTTAAAGAGTAAGTACTCAACAAATATTTGAAAAGTGCCTGAATAAATTGGTGTGGATGAAGAGTTCCCCCAAACATCCTAGGATACAGGTCAGCCAACAACAGCCCATGTGCAAAATCTGGCTCACCACCAGGTCTATGCACCATTGAGTTGCAGGTGCCCATTCATACGAGGTAAGAACAGTACTTATATTTTTAAACATGTGAAAAAAATCAAAAGAAGAATGATATTTTGGTCATATGAACATTTCATGAAATTCAAATTCAGTGTCTAAAAATAAAGATTTATTAAAACAGTCATAACCATCAATTTATGAATGTCTATAGCAGTTTTCATGCTACAATGGCAGAGTCATATTGTTGCTATAGATTCTAGCAGTGATGGCTAATTTCATGTGTCAACTTGACTGGGCCCCAGGATGCCAGATAGCTGGTTAAACATGATTTCTAGGTGTATCTGTAAGGGTGTTTCCAGAAGAGATTAGCATTTCAATGGACTGGGTAAAGCAGAAGGTCCTCTCCAATGTGGATAGGCATCATCGAATCCCTTGAGAGCCTAAATAAAAATTTTTTAAGTGGAGGAAGGTTGAATGAATTCAGTCTGGTAAATTGACTGGGACGTACATCTTCTACAATCAACAGGCTCAAATCTCAAGCCTTCAGACACAGTATGGAATCTATACCATCAGCTCCCAGGATCTCAGGCCTTTAAACTAAACCACCATCTTTCCTGGGTCTCCAGCTTGCAGAAAGCAGACTGTGGGACTCAGCTCCATAATCACATGAGCCAATACTTCATTGTAAATCCCTTCATGGGAGTTAGGTAGGGGGATGGGGTGGCTGGGTGACGGGCACTGAGGGGGGCACTGGATGGGTTGAGCACTGGATGTTATACTATATGTTGGCAAATCAGACCCCAATAAAAATATACAAATATATTTTATATATATATATAATCCCTTCATAAAAACGTGTGTGTGTGTGTGTGTGTGTGTGTGTGTGTGTGTGTTCTGTTGGTTCTATTTCTCTGGACAACCCTGACTAATACGCTGGCCCACAAAGCCTGAAACATACATATCATGATCAGAGTTTTCCAAGTATCTGTATCATCAGGTGATGATGAAACAAGACAGCAATGACTGAAATGGTTCATGTTTCAGTTGTCCAGCTATAGAGATATGATTTACTGGAATCTTTCAGCCTCTGAGTCAACCATAGCTGCAAAAATCACTTTATTTCCCCCTGAAATCTCAATGAAGGTTAAACCTGTGTCTCTTGTGATCACTCCCTTGGACCTAGTGAGAAACTGATATCTTTGAAAGTATTAATAATTAAGCTCACAGAACACGAACAAAAAAATTTCAAAATCCAGACTCTGGGGTGAACATGTCCACTCTCATGGTTGCTGTAGGTAGGAAAATCCATTGAGGCAGGTTTTCCTGCTCATAGACGTTCAGCATCTAGAAGCATCTTTGTAGGAAGGAGAGACTTCAGAAAAGGTTGTAAACCAAAGTGACCAAGAAATTGGTCCACAGATGGCTCTTTATATGTTGAGAGTTTTCTAAGCACACTGAAGGGCACAGACAAATTCCAGATTTTGCAGGCATTGAGTATCAAGCAAGGTTGACTTCTTTCACACTGTTGACATGGTGAATTTCTTGAAATATACACACAATGAAGTCTTGTTTATCCTCTCTCAAGGGCTCAGAGATTAACAGTTCCAATTTTCCTTGGGAGATGGGGATATAATTCATCAGATTTTTAATTGACCTAGAAAAACAATATTTAGAAGTGATATACAAGACTACAGAAAGATAATTCAAAAAATTCCTTTGAAGCATCTGGGTGGCTGAGTCAGTTACACATCTGACTCTTGGATTCAGCTCAAGTCATGATGTAAGCCATGATATCGAACCCCATGTTGGGCTCCACACTCAGTGCACAGTCTGCTTGAGATTCTCTCTCCCTCTCCTTCTGTCCCTCCCTCTCCACCTCTCTCTCTCAAAATTAATCAACAATCTTTTTTAAAAGTTTCCTTTGAAAAAAAGATATAGGAAATTTAAGAAGCTTTCAATCACAAAATCCCCTTGCCAAGTGAATATGTCAGAGTAAAATATCAGATATTTGTGACATCTTCACCAGAAGTCCCATCTCCCTATATTTCTTAACGCCTAAGTTACAGAAGATAAGAGTAATGAAATGTGCGATAGAAAAATATTATCTGTTTCAAGATGTATGTCCAAATCACTCTGCTACAAGGTTTGTGAAATGCTACTCTACATATATAGGAACTAAAAAGGTAGGTGGGAAATTTTTTTAAACATTTTATTTATTTATTCATGAGAGACACAGAGAGTCAGAGACTTAAGCAGAGGGAGAGGCAGGCTCCATGCAGGGAGCCTAATGTGGGACTCAATCCTGGGACTCCAGGATCTCGCCCTAGGCCAAAGGCAGATGGTCAACTGCTAGACACCTAGGCGTTTCAGTAAGTGAGAAATTAACACAAGGTCAGAAACGTATGGGCACTGAGGTGGGCACTTGACAGGATGACCACTGGGTATTATTCTATATGTTGACAAATTGAATACCAATAAAAAATAAATTTATAAAAAAATGAAATGTTACCTGTTGTCAATCAGCTAAGATGTAAAGGAAAAAACAGTGAATTCTCCTTTTCCCACTTATCCTTGTCATTCCCAATATGAGTTATTTGTTCCTGTGTCTATAGGAACTTTAGTGTGATTTCTGGTTTTTGAGTTAGGCAACTTCACATGCTTATCTCTACACAATGAGTTTATTAAAAGTATGCATCATGAAATTACTTAGAACTGAACACAAGTGCTTTTCTTGAACAAGACTACAGGACACCACAGAAAAGATAACAAGATGAGAGGGAAACATTCCTTATATCTTTAAACACCAGAGGCACCAAATTTTAGGAGACAGTAGAAGATACAAATACGTAAAGGAATGAATTTGCTTAGTCCTTTTCCCAAAGACAGTAGAAACAGTGATAAGATTACTCAAATTTTAATACATTCCTTGGCTCTGAGGTGCTATTTTTCTCACAGAAAGTATGTTTCTTCACTGTATAGATCATCACAGGGGGTGGGGGTTGATATTTACTCAAATACTATAACCTGAGGCAGATTTTGGTGGCTCTACAATAGGCAAACCAAACCTATGTACAGTAGACATCCTACCATAGTGTGGTACACAAAGTAAGGATTCCAAAAAGATGCCCACATTCTAATCTCTGGATCCTGTGAATATTTCATTTTACACAGAAAAAAATGGACTTTCCAGATAAAATTAAGTATTGTAAATGGAAAGTGAGGCAGTGTAATGAAAAAAGGTCTTTTTAAGGGAAAGAGGAATGCAGGAAAGTTGAAGAGAGCAAGGGAGATACAATGACAGAAGCAAGGGAGAGAGAAAGAGTGTGTGTGTGTGTGTGAGAGAGAGAGAGAGAGAGAGAGATACAGTTGAAGATGCTGCACTGTAGGCTTTGAAAGGTGAATAGAGTGAGGGGTTACTAGCTAAGGTATGCAGCCAGCCTCTAGGTGCTGGAAGAAAACAAGAATTAAAACTTTCCTCAAGTCTCCAGAGGGAACTCAGCTATGCTGACACCTTGATTTTACTCCCATAAGACCCATTTGAAACTTTAAACTTCTAGATATGTAAGATAAATGTTTCTGTTTTTTTAAAGATTTACTAATTTCTTTTATTTTTTAATAATAAATTTATTTTTATTGGTGTTCAATTTGCCAACATACAGAATAACACCCAGTGCTCATCCCATCAAGTGCCCCCCTCAGTGCCCGCCACCCAGTCATCCCCAACCCCCGCCCTCCTCCACCCCTAGTTCTTTTCCCAGAGTTAGGAGTCTTCATGTTCTGTCTCCCTTTCTGATATTTCCACCCATTTCTTCTCCCTTTCCCTCTATTCCCTTTCACTATTATTTATATTACCCAAATGAATGAGACCATATAATGTTTGTTTTAGAGAGAGAGGGAGTACAGTGGGAGGGGAAGAAGGAGAGAGAATCTCAAGCATACTCAATGCTGAGCACAGAGCCTGATGTGGGGCTTGATCTCAGGATGCTGAGTTCATGACCTGAATTGAAATCAAGAGTCAGATGCTTAACCAACTGAGCCACCTAGGCACCTTTAATGTTTATGTTGTTTTTAGCAGTAGGTCTGTGATAACTTGTTACAATAGCAATAGGAAACTAATACAAAGAATCCATGTGGAAATACCCATTTACTGGAATTCCAGAGTGAGAGAAGCTCAGATACTATTTAGGGACTCCTAGGGATTAGCTTCCAGGAATGAAGATTGGCCTTGCTGAGGACTGGCTGACACCAAAAACATGGAGGGTTAAGTACTATTAGCATTCCCTAAACAGAAAGATGTGGACTATCTGTTACATTCTTGCTGAATAACTGCAAGCTCCCAGTGGGACAAGGCTGTGATACAGCCAGAATGGAACATCTCAGATCTGTGTGACCTGCCCCTTATGTGATGGCATCAGTTGTACTAAGGGATGTTGCATTAGCTCCCAGTTAGGTGGATATGGTTACATTCCCCATCCTTGGCTGAATCAACATCTACAGTGTATGTGGGAGATATTCAGCCCCCCTCCCACCAATGCATGACCCACCTGAAAGCCTACATAAGGAATCCAGCAATTAGCTCCAATTCAGTGATTCTAAGACAACTGTCTCATGTGTAAGGAAGAGAAAGAGGAGGCAACGGAAGATATAAAATGTGTGGCAATTTGACCCAGTTCATATAGCAAGCACTTGGGAGAGTGGGATTTCATTCCAGACCTGTTTCAGTCCAGACCTGTTTCAGTCAGTGTATCTACACAATGCTCTTGGATCATAAGGAAATACTTGGGTCTTAATAAGTAGATGTGAAGGTCACTAATAAAACCACAAGGCTGAGAAAAAACTTGAAATTTGCGAGAAAGGGGGCATCATTACCGAATCAGTAGTTTATTCTACTGTCTTATTACCCTCCTGGTCAGGCAATTCATTCTATTATGTATCCCTTCACTTATTTGCTCTCTAGACCATTAATGAGCACTGGGAAAGTTAGAAAGAGATTGATGAGCAAGACAGTTCCTGCACCTTCTGCAGCTGCACTCTGTGAATTTAATTTAAATAGTCATGCAGCAGTTGTATCAAGCATTTCTATGTGCCTGGCATCATGTGAAATGCTGCGGATACATTAGAGGGAAAAACCAACATGGCACCTGTTGGGTCTGAAATCTACAGGGAAGACAGATACAAAGCAAATAGTGAAAACCAAGACTAAAATGACTCTGACAAATGCTCTGCAGGAAAGGCACAGGGGCCATCAGGGTGAAAAACAAGAGAACCCGACCTAACCTAAGCAGGAAGAGAAGGCTTCTTGGAGGAATGAACACGTGAACTGAGATGTGAAGGCTGACATACTTTTGAGTCAAGGAAAACAAAAGAGTGTTTCAAGGACAAGGAATATGTGCAAAGCCTTTGTACCAAAGAAGCACAGTGAATTTAAAAAATTGAAAGAAATCTGATCTGGCCAGACTGATGGTACATTCATAATAGACGAAGCTGGAGAGGTGAGCAGGAGACAATCCAAGCAGGTCCTCATTGATTTATAGATTTGAGGTTTGATCCTACATGTAATGAGTTTAACAAAGGGGTGACACGATTTTATTTGTGTTTTGAAAAGATCCCTCTGATTTGTATGTAAAGGTGCACAGGAAGGTGACAAGACTAGAAAGGGGTGGTCAGTTAGGTGGATACTGCAGCTATTTAGGCAAGTAAAGATAGCAGTGTCCTAAGGAGGGGTGATGAAGATTGAGCCTGCTGGACACACTGGGAACATATTGAGAACATAAAACAAGGATTGTATAATGGATAGGCTGTGCTGGGAAATAAGATCATTACTGAGGATAACTTGTAAAGAGTCCAAACTTGTGCCACAAGATGAATGTAGTGCATCCAGAGAGAGAAAGACATCATGGGAAAGGACTAAATTGGGGTAAAGATTGCAAGTCTTTTACTAGAAGGCTGAGTTAGTTCTAGATATGAGAAATAAGAAACTGGAAATATTCATCTAGATCTCAGAGATCAGGGAGAGAAATGTACATGGCTGTCATTTGTATTTAGATGGTAATTGAACCTAAAGGATAGATGCTATTGTCTAGGAGGAAAGAACTTAATGAGAACTGAAGTGCTTCTGGAACTGATCCATTGGATGGAGCTATAAATGAAACAAAGAGAAAAACGCTAGAGAGAGTGGAAGAAAGATGTAGAAGTCTGTATGAGTAGAATCTAGAGAAGATAAGGATGGAGTGTTCCATCAGAAAAGATGAATAGTGTCCCCAGTTTCTGAGAAAATTTTTAGGGACATGGAGATCATTGTAAGTCTAAGAGATGTTTGTTTGGGTGGCATGATAAGGGAAAGAAACCACACTTGCAAAGGTTGGGGAAGTAGGGAGTACGTTTAAGCAGAGAGAAGTCAACACTTGTCTGGTAGCTAAAAGTGGGGCAAGTCGCACACGTTTTTTTAACACAGAAGAGAACCAGAGGGAGCAGGATGGTGGAAGAGTAAGGTCCCCAAGTCACTGTCCCCACCAAATTACCTAGATAACTTTCAAATCATCCTGAAAACCTACCAATTCAGCCTGAGATTTGAAGAGACAACAGGTGGCATGCTACAGTGAGAAGAGTTCACACTTCTGTAGGAAGACGTAAAAAAAATAAAGAAAAAAAAGGCATCCAAGGGGGAGGGGGCCCCGCGAGAAGCCGGGCTAAGGCTGCCCCGAGTGCCCCCAGGACAGGAAAGCCCAGGCCCGGAGAAGCAGGAGGTTTACCAACCTTCCCAGAGGGAAAGGCACTCGCAGGGAGCTCGAACAGGACCCCAGGAGGGTGGGGATGCCCTCAGGCTCCCTGGGACACTAACAGAGGACGTGCGCCCCGGGGGAGAGCATGCCACACCCCGCAGCCGAGCTCCGGAAAGGGTGCAGCACATGCCGGGCTGAACCCGGGAGCAGCTCGGAGGCGGCGGCTCCGCGCAGAGGGGGCTGCGGCCCAGGAGTGCGATTCCAGCAGCGCAGGCCTGGGAGCCCAGGGTGCGGGGGGACACAGCCCAAGATCCGGACAGGCAGAGGCCGGGATAGCCCAGGACAGCCAGGATGCTCCTGCCCATGAGCGGCACCGAACTGTGCAGATCAGCAGCCCGCCCCCAGAGCATCCAGGCCCCTGCAGACTGAGAGCTCCAGAGTTACTGCAGGAGTTGACACCAGGGCTGGAGAGCTGGCCGCTGCCACTGTTGTTGTTCCTCCTGGGTCCTCACAGGATAAACAACCCCCACTGAGCCTCACAGTGGCCCCACAGAATAAACAGAAAAACAACTCCACTGAGCTCCCCCAAGTGCTCACACCTCAGAATCAGCACAGCAAGCCCCTCCCCCAGAACACCAGCTAGAAGGACAGGGGAAAAGCAAGTTATTGACCAAGCAGCACTGGAAAGTTCCAGGGGGAAGTCGAAGGATTTACAATATATACAATCAGACGATACTCCCCCTTGTTTTTTGGTTTCTGTTTGCTTCCACCTCTCCCCTTTTTTCTTTTCTTTTCTTCTCTTTTTTATTCTTCTTTTTTTTCTTTTTCTTTATTTTTTCCTTTCTCACTTTTTCTCCTTTTCCCAATACAACTTCCTTATGGCCACTCTGCACTGAGCAAAATGACTAGAAGGAAAACCTCACATCAAAAAAAAGAAACAGAAACAGTCCTCTCTCCCACAGGGTTGCAAAATTTGGATTAAATTCAATGTCAGAAAGCCAATTCAGAAGCACTATTATAAAGCTACTGGTGGCTCTAGTAAAAAGCAAAAAGGATTCAGGATACTTCATGACTGCAGAATTTAGATCTAATTGGGCAGAAATTAAAAATCAATTGAATGAGATGCAATCCAAACAAGAGGTCCTAACAATGAGGGTTAATGAGGAAGAAGAAAGAGTGAGTGACATAGAAGACAAGTTGATGGCAAAGAGGGAAACTGAGAAAAAAAATAGACAAACAATTAAAAGACCATGAGGATAGATTAAGGGAAATAAATGACAGCCTGAGGAAGAAAAACCTACATTTAAATGGGGTTCCCGAGGGCGCCAAAAGGGACAGAGGGCCAGAATATGTATTTGAAGAAATCATAGCTGAAAACTTTCCTAATCTGGAAAGGGAAATAAGCATTCAGATCCAGGAAATAGAGAGACCCCGCCCCTAAAATCAATAAAAACCGTTCAACACCTCAACATTTAATAGTGAAGCTTGCAAATTCCAAAGATAAAGAGAAGATCCTTAAAGCAGCAAGAGACAGAGATCTCTGACTTTTATGGGGAGGAATATTAGGGTAACAGCAGACCTCTCCACAGAGACCAGGCAGGCCAGAAAGGGCTGGCAGGATATATTCAGGGTCCCAAATGAGAAGAACATGCAACCAAGAATACTTTATCCAGCAAGGCTCTCATTCAAAATGGAAGGAGAGATAAAGAACTTCCAAGACAGGCAGGAACTGAAAGAATATGTGACCTCCAAACCAGCTCTGCAAGAAATATTAAGGGGGACTCTTAAAATTCCCCTTTAAGAAGAAGTTCAGCGGAACAATCCACAAAAACAAGGACTGAATAGATATTATGATGACACTAAACTCATATCTGTCAATAGTAACTCTGAACGTGAACGGGCTTAATGACCCCATCAAAAGGCGCAGGGTTTCAGACTGGATAAAAAAGCAGGACCCATCTATTTGCTGTCTACAAGAGACTCATTTTAGACAGAAGGACACCTACAACCTGAAAATAAAAGGTTGGAGAACCATTTACCATTCAAATGGTCCTCAAAAGAAAGCAGGGGTAGCCATCCTCATATCAGATAAACTAAAATTTACCCCGAAGACTGTAGTGAGAGATGAAGAGGGACACTATCTCATACTCAAAGGATCTATCCAACAAGAGGACTTAACAATCCTCAATATATACGCCCCGAATGTGGGAGCTGCCAAATATTTAAACCAATTAATAACCAAACTGAAGAAATACTTAGATAATAATACACTTAGACTTGGTGACTTCAATGTAGCTCTTTCTATACTCGCTAGGTCTTCTAAGCACACATCTCCAAAGAAACGAGAGCTTTAAATGATACACTGGACCAGATGGATTCACAGATATCTACAGAACTTTACATCGAAAATCAACTGAATACACATTCTTCTCAAGTGCACATGGAACTTTCTCCAGAATAGACCACATACTGGGTCACAAATTGGGTCTGAACCGATACCAAAAGATCGGGATAGTCCCCTGTATATTCTCAGACCATAATGCCTTGAAATTAGAACTAAATCACAACAAGAAGTTTGGAAGGACCTCAAACACGTGGAGGTTAAGGACCATCCTGCTAAAAGATGAAAGGGTCAACCAGGAAATTAAGGAAGAATTTAAAAGATTCATGGAAACTAATGAGAATGAAGATACAACCATTCAAAATCTTTGGGATGCCGCAAAAGCAGCCCTGAGGGGGAAATACATCGCAATAGAAGCATCCATTCAAAAACTGGAAAGAACTCAAATACAAAAGCTCACCTTACACATAAAGGAGCTAGAGAAAAAGCAGCTAATGGACCCTACACCCAGCAGAAGAAGAGACTTAATTAAAATTCGAGCAGAACTCAATTAAATCGAGACCAAAAGAACTGTGGAACAGATCAACAGATCCAGGAGTTGGTTCTTTGAAAGAATTAATAAGATAGATAAACCATTAGCCAACCTATTTAAAAAGAAGAGAGAGAAGACTCAAATTAATAAAAACATGAATGAGAAAGGAGAGATCACTACCAACACCAAGGAAATACAATCAATTTTTAAAAAATATTATGAGCAGCTATGTGCCAATAAATTAGGCAATCTAGAAGAAATGGAAGCATTTCTGGAAAACCACAAACTACCAAAACTGGATCAGGTAGAAATAGAAAACTTGAACAGGCCCATAACCAGGGAGGAAATTGAAGCAGTCATCATTAACCTCCCAAGATACAAAAGTCCAGGGTCAGATGGCTTCCCAGGGGAATTCTATCAAACGTTTAAAGAAGAAACCGTATGTATTCTACTGAAGCTGTTTGGAAAGATAGAAAGAGATGGAGTACTGCCAAATTCATTCTACGGGGCCAGCATCAACTTAATTCCAAAACTAGACAAAGACCTCACCAAAAAGGAAAATTACAGACCAATATCCCTGATGAACATGGATGCAAAAATTCTCAACAAGATACCAGCCAATAGGATCCAACAACACATTAAGAAAATTATTCACCATGACCAAGTAGGATTTATCCCCGGGACACAAGGCTAGTTCAACACTCATAAACAATCAATGTGATTCATCATATCAGCAAGAGAAAAACCAAGAACCATATGATCCTCTCATTAGATGCAAAGAAAGCATTTGACAAAATACAGCATCCATTCTTGGTCAAATCTTCAGAGTGTTGGGAAAGAGGGAACATTCCTCAGCATCTTAAAAACCATCTATGAAACGCCCACAGCAAATATCATTCTCCATGGGAAAACACTGGGAGCCTTTCCGCTAAGATCAGGAACAAGACAGGGATGGCCACTCTCACCACTGCTATTCAACATAGTACTGGAAGTCCTAGCCTCAGCAATCAGACAACAAAAAGACATTAAAGGCATTCAAAATAGAAAAGAAGAAGTCAAACTCTCCCTCTTCGCCGATGACATTATACTCTACATAGAAAACTCAAAAGCCTCCACCCCAAGATAGCTAGGACTCATACAGCAATTTGGCAGTGTGGCAGGATACAAAATCAATGCCCAGAAGTCAGTGGCATTTCTATACACTAAAAATGAGACTGAAGAAAGAGAAATGAAGAAGTCAATCCCATTGCACCCAAAAGCATCAGATACCTAGGAATAAACCTACCAAAGAGGTAAAGGATCTATACCCTAAAAACTACAGACACTTCTGAAAGAAATTGAGGAAGACACAAAGAGATGGAAAAATATTCCATGCTCATGGATTGGCAGAATTAATATTGTTAAAATGCCAACGTTACCAGGCAATTTACACGTTTAATGCAATCACTATCAAAATACCATGGACTTTCTTCAGAGAGTTAGAACAAATTATTTTAAATTTGTGTGGAATCAGAAAAGACCCCGAATAGCCAGGAGAAATTTAAAAAAGAAAACCATAGCTGGGGGCATCACAATGCCAGATTTCAGGTTGTACTACAAAGCTGTGGTCATCAAGACAGTGTGGTACTGGCACAAAAACAGACACATAGATCAATGGAACAGAATAGAGAACCCAGAAGTAGACCCTGAACTTTATGGTCAACTAATATTCGACAAAGGAAGAAAGACTATCCACTGGAAGAAAGACAGTCTCTTCAATAAATGGTGCTGGGAAAAAATAAATAAATAAATAAATGGTGCTGGGAAAATTGGACATCCACATGCAGGAGAATGAAACTAGACCACTCTCTTGCACCATACACAAAGATAAACTCAAAATGGATGAAAGATCTAAATGTGAGACAAGATTCCATCAAAATCCTTGAGAACACGGGCAACATCCTTTTTGAACTTGGCCACAGCAACTTCTTGCAAGATCCATCCATGAAGGCAAGAGAAACAAAAGCAAAAATGAACTATTGGGACTTCATCAAGATGTGGAGCTTTTGCACAGCCAAAGATAAAAAACTCAAAGACAACCTACAGAATGGGAGAAGATATTTGCAAATTACATATCAGATAAAGGGCTAGTATCCAATATCTATAAATAACTCTTTAAACTCTCCTATCTCTGGGAAATGAACTAGGAGTGGTGGAAGAAGAGGTGGGCCGGGGGTGGGGATGACTGGGTGGCGGGCGCTGAGGTGGGCACTTGACAGGATGAGCATTGGGTGTTATTCTCTATGTTGACAAATTGAGCACCAATAAAAAACAAATTTATTTTTTAAAAAAATAATAAAAATTATAATAAAAATTAATAATCAAAGAAAAACAGAACTTCTTAAACTCAACAGCAAAGAAACAAACATCCAATCATGAAATGGGCAAAAGACATGAACAGAAATCTCACAGAGGAAGACATAGACATGGCCAACATGCACATGAGAAAATGCTCTGCATCACTTGCCATCAGGGAAATACAAATCAAAACCACATTGAGATACCACCTCACACCAGTGAGAATGGGGAAAATTAACAAGGCAGGAAACCACAAATGTTGGAGAGGATGTGGAGAAAGGGGAATCCTCTTGCACTGTTGGTGGGAATGTGAACTGGTGCAGCCCCTCTGGAAAACTGTGTGGAAGTTCCTCAAAGAGTTAAAAATACATCTGCCCTATGACCCAGCAATTGCACCGCTGTGGATTTACCCCAAAGATACAGATGCAATGAAACGCAGGGACACCTGCACCCTGATGTTTCTAGCAGCAATGTCCGCAATAGCCAAACTGCGGAAGGAGCCTCAGTGTCCATCGAAAGATGAATGGATAAAGAAGATGTGGTCTATGTATACAATGGAATATTACTCAGCCATTAGAAACGGCAAATACCCACCATTTGCTTCAACATGGATGGAACTGGAGGATATTATGCTGAGTGAAATAAGTCAATTGGAGAAGAACAAACATTATATGGTCTCATTCATTTGGGGAATATAAATAATAGTGAAAGGGAATAAAGGGGAAAGGAGAAAAAATGACTGGGAAATATCAGAAAGGGAGACAGAACATAAAGACTCCTAACGCTGGGAAATGAACTAGGGGTGGTGGAAGGGAAGGAAGGCGGGGGGTGGGGGTGACTGGGTGATGGGCACTGAGGTGGGCACTTGACGGGATGGGCACTGGGTGTTATTCTATGTGTTGGCTAATTGCACACTAATAAAAAATAAATTTATAATAAAATATTTAAGTTAAATTAAATTTAAAAAGAAAGGACAAATACCCACCATTGACTTCGACGTGGATGGAACTGGAGGGTATTATGCTGGGTGAAATAAGTCAATCAGAGAAGGACAAACATTATATGGTCTCATTCATTTGGGGAATATAAATAATTGTGAAAGGGAATAAAGGGGAAAGGAGAAAAAATGAGTCGGAAATATCAGAAAGGGAGACAGAACATGAAAGTCTCCTAACTCTGGGAAACGATCTAGGGGTGGTGGAAGGGGAGGTGGGCAGGGGGTGTGGGTGACTGGTTGGCAGGCACTGAGGGGGGCACTTGACGGGATGAGCACTGGGTGTTATGCTAAATGTTGGCAAATTGAACACCAATAAAAAGTAAATTTATTATTAAAAAAAAGATGTTGATGTGTAAGATGAACACAATACCCTAAGGAGCAAAATATAGTCTTAAACAAACCTTTAAAAAGAGACTATTGCTAACAGTTAAAAATAATGGATAAGGCATGAAGATGGGATCCAAAGAACAGGTGGAAGCACCGTCTTTATAGAGGAGTCAGAAAGTTAATAATTAATTAATAACTAAATTGTTAACATTAAATTAATAGATAAAAGATGGGCATTTAAGGGGGCACTTGACAGGATGAGCACTGGATGTTATAGTATATGTTGGCAAATCGAACTCCAATAAAAAAAAATATACAAAAAAAAGCAAATCAAGTGTGAGCCACTGAAGGGCCTATTCTGTTGCACACTAACGTGCTCAATGGGGTAAGCATATGGTACTTAAGCAGATCACTTAATGAAGTGCTCTGGGAGCAATGCCTGATCTTACCATGCTTTATTTGGAGGCTTCAGAGGTGGCCCTGCTGGACACTGTGTATTTCTCTGACTCAGCTCCTGTCCTCCTGATCCCTTTGAACCATTTCCTATATTGCTCCCGCACCTGCAAAGGCAAAGTATGCTCTGAATCAGTTCACTGAGATGAGTGAGGATAGGAAGCGTCCCAGGTGAGAGCTGGGCAGTAGTACCTGCTGGCTGAGGAGGCAGTACACCAGGAAGATGAAGACACCCTGCAGGCTGTTGATGATGGTGAACAGGTAAGCCATGACGTGGGCAGCTGGACCCACCTGCAGGATGCCCAGGCACCATGTGCAGCCCAAGATGAGGAGCTGAGCTGTGGCTTTAAATGCCAGCATCCTGGGTAGGAAGAGAAAGAAGGCTCATGATTCACCCAGGACAACACAATGAAAGCCATTCTCATCTCTAGCCATGGAAGCTCCTGTCTTCCCCTGATGGTGATGAGTTCTCAAGCTGACTGGTGATCAACTTTGATCTTTACTCTCAATGATTTCCTACAGTACAGATGCCACTTGGACCACGATGGCATCTTGATTTGGATTGAGGAGGACAGTGATATTTCACAATATAAGTTTCAAAAATTTTATGATGCTCCTTGGAGACCCTGAATTTCATCCAGCACTACTGAGGAGGCATTTTGCATCAGGCTCTGTGCTGGGATCTGGGCATTAAAAATAACAAAGGAGGGACCCGTGGGTGGCTCAGCAGTTGAGCATCTGCCTTTGGTTCAGGGCATGATCCCAGGGTCCAGGGATCGAGTCCTGCATCATGCTCCTTGCAGGGAGCTTTTCCCCCTGTCTATGTCTCTTCCTCTCCTCTCCTCTTCTCTCTCTCTCTCTCATTAATAAGTAAATAAATAAATAAATAAATAACTCTTTAAAAAATAACAAAAGCAAGATTTCTATTTTCATTTGGAAAGGATAATGATAAGAACATGGAAGAAACAGCATTAAATTTGCACAAAGGTTGCTAGAGCAAAGGACCATCCAAGCCTCCCAGCAGATTTGACATGGACTAGGAGAAGAATGCAAGAGGTATCAGTAGAAGCCTGAACTGACATGGAGTATGGAAGTGTAGGCTGAGTTGTGGGAAAATTCACAGGTTTTTCTAAGTGTTTTGTGGAAACATAAAGATTTCCTGCACATTTGTCAGAGGACTGATGGAAAAAGTCCAAAGAATGTTTATTAACCAATGTCAATTCTTCCAGTTGCTGGGGGAGTCACAAACTTGGGTTAGGAATAGAACAGGAGCATCTGGGTGGCTCAGTCATTTATGCATCTGACTCTTGATTTCAGTTCAGATCATGGTCTCAGAATCCTGGGATCAAGCCCCAAATCAGGCTCCCCACTGAATGTGGAGCCAGCATAAAATTCCCTCTCTCCCTCTCCCTCTGCACTCCCCTCCCCGATGCTCTCACTCTCTCTGGAAAAAAAAGGATCAACAGAAAATTTGGCCAAGTTGTTAGCTGCACCTACTGAATCTGAGCCAGCTGCCATAGAAGGGTAGCTGCCTCTCTCTACTCAGGTTCCCTAAAAAGACCCCGAGAAGAAGCATCAGGGACTGCTGAAGCACATGGCTTTGTCCTTAGGATCACATATGTCTATGGGGTTGGTCACTCTCTTCTCCATCTTACCTTGTGTTCTGGAAGGTAGATACTTCGCTGTTGAGGGAAGACAGCTTGCTTTTCAAAATCCAGAGGGTCATCAGAAAGAAAGCTAAATTGACCTTTGGGAAACCACAGAAGACTTACTAAATAAAATTTCAATCTGTTCTCTGCATCCTAGCCTGTCCAACATCAATTCCACATTTAAGTCATCTTCATATTAAATAAGAGTGGAGTTTATAGTTTTAGGAGCAGGTTTAGAAAACTAAACAAAGCCATGACAATCCAGTGACATGCCTGCCACTGTCACCCTGCTTAAAATTCTTCTCTTCTAGTGACCCCCAGCTGAGCATTAGGGATACTCTGATGTCATCACTCACAGAGAAGATGGCACAGACTGGCCCAAGGAAGCTCCATATAAATCTCTTTTCTTGGTTGAGCCAGCAGCTGAACAAGAGAGAAAGCAAAAAATTCATTGGTTCTTAAGAATATAGAAAGAACTATTCTATAAATCATTAAATCATTCATTCATTCATCAACAAATAATGAATGACTCTTTTGTGATAGGCTTTGTGGTTGGGTCTGAAGATAACGTTAAAAAGAAAGTAAACATAGTTTTAAAACCACATATCTCACCTGGAGTAGGATACACACAAATATATGGTAACAATAAAACAAAAAGTGGGAGTCAATGAGCTGTATCATTGGTTGTCATGCTTACTTTGGAATCAGAGGGATTAGGATGGTTAAGGAAGGTTCTCTAAAGAAATTATATTTTTAGCTGAGATATTAACAGTGAATAATGTTACTGAGATAAATGGTGTTGAAGCAAAGGAGAAGCCCACACACGTGTTAACAACTTTTCAGAATCCTGGGAAACTAACATGGTTAGGGGCCTTTCTTGCACTGTTCAATTTATTTTTTTTTTCCATCGGCTTCACAACCCATCCACTTGGTCTTACATTGTTTCATGGCATTATTCAGATATATTTTACAGACTATAAAATCCACCCATCTAAACTATATAGTCCAGTGATCTTTAGAATATTCCCAAGAGACACCTGCACCCTGCTGTTTATAGCAGCAATGTCCACAATAGCCAAACTGTGGAAGGAGACTCGGTGTCCATCGAAAGATGAATGGATAAAGATGTGGTTTATGTATACAATGGAATATTAGCCATTAGAAACGACAAATACCCACCATTTGCTTCGACGTGGATGGAACTAGAGGGTATTATGCTGAGTGAAGTAAGTCAATTGGAGAAGGACAAACATTATATGGTCTCATTCATTTGGGGAATATAAATAATAGTGAAAGGGAATAAAGGGGAAAGGAGAAAAAATGAGTGGGAAATATCAGAAAGGGAGACAGAACATGGACAACTCCTAACTCTGGGAAACGAACTAGGGGTGGTGGAAGGGGAGGTGGGTGTGGGGTGTGGGTGACTGGGTGACGGGCACTGAGGTGGGCACTTGACGGGATGAGCACTGGGTGTTATTCTGTATGTTGGCAAATTTAACACCAATAAAAAATAAATTTATTATTTAAAAAATAGAATATTCCCAAGAGTTGTGCACCAGCACTAAAATCTAACTTTAAGATATTTTCAACCCCACAAAGAGAAATTTCATTCACACTAGCAGTCATGTGTTCCCACTTCGACACACTCCACTCCTCCTCTTCCCCCAGGACACCATTACTCTGCTTTCCCACATGACAGATTCGCCTATTCTGAACATTTTACATAAGTGGTATTATGTGATATGTGGTCTTTCATGACAGGATTCTTTCATTTAGCATCATGCTTTCAACTTTCATCCACATTGCAGCATGTTTTTATGGATGAGTAATAATCCTACTCTTTTCCATGGCCAAATAATATTCTGCTGGATAGATATGTTGCATTTGTTTATCCATTTATCACTTGATGGATATTCCAGTTATTTCCAATTTTGAATAATGCTGCTACAAGCATTCAGGTACAAGTTTTGTGTGAACATATGTTTCCATTTGTTTGGGGTATATACCAGCATGCAGTAGCTATATACTGAACTTTGTGACAAACTGTCCAACTGCGTTCCAAAGCAGTTGCACCATTTTACATTCAAACCAGCAAAATATGAGTGTTCCAAATTTTCCACACTCTTCCATGCACTTTTTATTGCCTGTATTTTTTAGCCATTTCAACTAATGGTTATAAAGTAATATCTCATTCATGGTTTTTGACTTGTGTTTTCCTAATTACTAAGGTTGTTGGGCACCTTTCCATGTGCTTATTGGTTATTTACATATCTTCTTTGGAGAAATGTCTATTAAAATATTTTGTCCACTTTTTAAATTATTTTATTTATTTAAGTAATCTCTACACCCCACATGGAGCTCGAACTCGAACCCTGAGATCAAGAGTCTCATACTCTTCTGACTGAGCCAGCCAGGCACCCCTGTGTTGTCCTTTTTTTTAATTTTTTATTTATTTATGATAGTCACACAGAGAGAGAGAGAGAGAGGCAGAGACACAGGCAGAGGGAGAAGCAGGCTCCATGCACTGGGAGCCCCATGTGGGATTCGATCCCAGGTCCCCAGGATCACGCCCTGGGCCAAAGGCAGGCACCAAACCACTGCGCCACCCAGGGATCCCTGTGTTGTCCATTTTTAAATTGAGTTATTTGTCTTTGGTTATTGAGATATTTGATTTAATTTTAACAACAGTATAAAACAGACATTCTCTTATGATCACAGATTGTTAATAATTCATAGAAAGCTTCGGTCTATTGCTGAAGGTGTTACTGATACACAGTGATAGAATTCACTTTTGATCCTACATTAAAGTGGAGTGTGCAGGGTACTTCAGAACAATGGAAAGTGTGTAAGGCCATTTCAGGACAGGTAAAGTATAGACTAAGAAGAATGTAAGCAAGGAAGAACTGAAGTGCCCAGGAAAAACAACCTGGAAAGAGTTCAGTTGATGTAGATGAATGTAAGCTTTAGCAGCAAGTTGTGGTTTAGAGTGCACATTCTGGGAACCAACTTCCTGAATGAAGGAGTAAGGACATTGGTGAACTTGCTCTCCTTCTAAGACAACAAAAATACAAGCAAAATAATGACAACCAACCATTTCAAGACTCTGGCAATTACCCAAAACCACAGAACAAATTGAAGATAGTCTGTCCAAGAGAAATTCCTGAACCTCAGTAAGACTGAGGATAAAGGAATCTGTGATGCTTTAACTTAGAGCTTAGTGGTGCATCAGGTGCACAAGTTGAGAGCACTGAAGACAATGGAGAGATCTGACTATTTTTGGAGTTCCATTAAAAGCATCATCATCACACATACCCCCAGAACACAACCAATATTTTTTTACTCCAGTTCCCCAGCTCTTTATTCTATAAATTTGGTGGCTATTTGATTTGACTGAGAACTCATGGGTAAGGAACCTACTTTAGAGAATTGCCAATATAATTGCAAACTACTCTCACATCACCAGCAGCCTAGGCTTATGATTTTAGATGGGATCAACAAGAACTTGTCCATCATTTTGAAGGAAATACTAGAGGGGCATCTGGGTGGCTCAGTTGGTTAAGCATCTACCCTTAGCTCAGGCCATGATCTCAGGGTCCTGGGATTGAGCCCCTGCTGAGAAGGGAGACTGTTTTTCCCTATTCTACATACTCATGCTCTCCCTCTCTCTGTATCCCTCTCTCTCAAGTAAATAAATAAAATCTTAAAAAAAATAAAAGGAAATATTGTAGAACCAAAGGATCATAACAAATTTTGAAAATCTCTGAAATACTCCTGTAAGTATAAGGATGTATGAGGATATGCCTCATTCAAAAAAGGCATGAGGATGTACCCCAATGTTTTGTTATTTTTAATTTTAATTTATTTATGATAGTCACACACACACACACACACAGAGAGAGAGAGAGAGAGAGGCAGAGACACAGGCAGAGGGAGAAGCAGGCTCCATGCACCGGGTGCCTGATGTGGGACTCGATCCCAGGTCTCCAGGATCGTGCCCTGGGCCAAAGGCAGGCGCCAAACCGCTGCACCACCCAGGGATCCCTGTACCCCAATGTTTATAGCAACAATGTCCACAATAACAAAAATATGAAAATATCTCAGATGTCCATTGACAGATGAATGGATAAAGAAGATGTGGCATATACACACAATGGAATATTACTCAGCCATCAAAAAGAAAGAAATCTTATCATTTGATATGACATGGATGGAAATAGAGAGTACTATGCTAAGTGAAATAAGTAAGTCAGTGAAAGACAAATCTCAGGTGATTTCACTCATATGCATAATTTAAGAAACAAAACAGATGAATATTGGGGAAGGTAAGGAAAAATAAAATAAGACAAAATCAAAAAGGGAAAGGAACCAAAAGAGACACTCAGCGCAGGGTTGCTGGAGGGAAGTGGATAGGGAGATAGGGTAACTGGGTGATGGCATTAAGGAGGGCATTTGATGCAATAACACTGGGTGTTACTTACAACTAATGAATCACTAAATTCTACCTCTGAAACTAATAATACACTACATTTTAATTCAATTCAATATAAATTTTTTAAAAATAGAAAGGCATGGGGGAAAAAAAGCACTAGTTTCTCACTTCTGACTGACCTTGAGCCTTTGTGCAATCAGAAAGTGAAAGCTAAGACTATTATGTAAACTACCCAAAGTTTGGAGGTGTGCCTTCTCACACAGATACCTTTGAAAAAGAATGCAAAGCATATAGGCAAAGCACTAAGGAAATCTGAACAAACAGTGGGTAATCATTAAATTATACTGACCCAGATGTGACCAAAACCCTAACAACCCAGAACTAGGAATAAAAATAAGAACCTTAATAAAACTAACAGAGAACTCAGAGGTCACACACTACAAGGAATCAACAGAATTAGCCCAAAAAATTTACCTACAAACAAACAAAAACACCAAAAATCAGAAACAGCACATTATCTTGGAGGATAGACAAGTCTGAAAACAGAAGTGTCACAATATATTATCTTAAATGTTGAGTTTTAACCAATAATTTATGATCTAGCCAAAGACAGGAAAATGTGTAACATACACAGGCAAAAAAAAAAATCAGTCAAAAGAAAATGTCTCTGAGAAGGCACAGATTTCAAGCTCTGTAGATAAAGTCTTTAAATCAGTTATATATATATATATATATGAAAAACAAAAATATATATACATATATATATGAAAAACACTAAACCATGTATAAAAAACTTAAAGGAAAATATGACAAAAATATCTCACCAAATAAATAATCTAGATAAAGCAGTAGATATGATGTAGGGAACCAAACAGTAATCCTAAAGTTGAGAAGTACAATAACTGAAATAAAGATTCACCAGAAGGTCTCAACAATAGATTGTAACTGGTATAAATCCCCAGCAGTGCAATTACTGGGTCATAGGGCAGATGTATTTTTATTTCTTTGAGGAACCTCCACACAGTTTTCCAGAGTGGCTGCACCAGTTTACATTCCCACCAACAGTGCAAGAGGATTCCCCTTTCTCCACATCCTCTCCAACATTTGTGGTTTCCTGCTTTGTTAATTTTCCCTATTCTCACTGGTGTGAGGTGGTATCTCATTGTGGTTTGGATTTGTATTTCCCTGATGGCAAGTGATGTGGAGCATTTTCTCATATGCTTGTTGGCTATGTCTATGTCTTCCTCTGTGAGATTTCTGTTCATGTCTTTTGCCCATTTCATGATTGGATTTTGTTTCTTTGCTGTTGAGTTTAGTAAGTTCTTTATAGATCTCAGAAACTAGCCCTTTATCTGATATGTAATTTGCAAATATCTTCTCCCATTCTGTAGGTTGTCTGTTAGTTTTGTTGACTGTATCCTTTGCTGTGCAAAGCTTCTTATCTTGATGAAGTCCCAATAGTTCATTTTTGCTTTTGTTTCTCTTGCCTTCGTGGATGTATCTTGCAAGATGTTACTATGGCCGAGTTCCAAAAGGGTGTTGCCTGTGTTCCCCTCTAGGATTTTGATGGAATCTTGTCTCACATTTAGATCTTTCATCCAGTTTGACTTTATCTTTGTGTATGGTGCAAGAGAGTGGTCTAGTTTCATTCTTCTGCATGTGGATGTCCAATTTTCCCAGCACCATTTATTGAAGAGACTGTCTTTTTTCCAGTGGATAGTCTTTCCTCCTTTATCGAATATTAGTTGACCATAAAGTTCAGGGTCCACTTCTGGGTTCTCTATTCTGTTCCATTGATCTATGTGTCTGTTTTTGTGCTAGTACCACACTGTCTTGATGACCACAGCTTTGTAGTACAACCTGAAATCTGGCATGGTAATGCCCCCAGCTATGGTTTTCTTTTTTAAAATTCCCCTGGCTATTCGGGGCCTTTTCCGATTCCACACAAATCTTAAAATAATTTGTTCTAACTCTCTGAAGAAAGTCCATGGTATTTTGATAGTGATTGCATTAAACGTGTAAATTGCCCTGGGTAACATTGACATTTTCACAATATTAATTCTTCTAATCCATGAGTATGGAATATTTTTCCATCTCTTTGTGTCTTCCTCAATTTCTTTCACAAGTGTTCTATAGTTTTCAGGGTATAGATCCTTTACCTCTTTGGTAGGTTTATTCCTAGGTATCTTATGCTTTTGGGTGCAATTGTAAATGGGATTGACTCCTTAATTTCTCTTTCTTCAGTCTCAATGTATAGAAATGCCACTGACTTCTGGGCATTGATTTTGTATCCTGCCACACTGCCAAATTGCTGTTTGAGTTCTAGAAATCTTGGGGTGGAGTAGCAGCAATGTCCACAATAGCCAAACTGTGGAAGGAACCTCAGTGTCCATCGAAAGATGAATGGATAAAGAAGATGTGGTTTATGTATACAATGGTATATTACTCAGCCATTAGAAACAACAAATACCCACCATTTGCTTCAACATGGATGTAACTGGAGGGTATTATGCTGAGTGAAATAAGTCAATCAGAGAAGGACAAACATTGTATGGTCTCATTCATTTGGGGAATATAAATAATAGTGAAAGGAAATAGAAGGGAAGGGAGAAGAAATGGGTAGGAAATACCAGAAAGGGAGACAGAACATGAGAGACTCCCAACTCTGGGAAATGAACTAAGGGTGGTGGAAGGGGAGGAGGGCGGAAGGTGGGGGAAACTGGGTGATGGGCTCTGAGGTGGGCACTTGACAGGATGAGCACTGGGTGTTAATCTATATGTTGACAAATTGAACACCAATAAAAAATAAATTTATAAAAAAATAAAATAAAATAAATATTTAAACTGAAAAAAAGATTGTAACTGGTAAAAGAAAAAATTGATAAATTTGAATGTAGGTCAATAGAAATTATGCCATCTGAGGAACAAAAGAAAATAGAATGAAGAAAAATATACAGACCTCAGAGACTTATGGCACAGGACCAAGTGCACCAACATACACATAATTAGAATCCCAGAATAAGACAAAGCAAAAGAACAGAATAAGGCTAAAAGAAGAATGAAAGGCTAAAAACTTCCCAAATTTTAATAAAAATATTGAGCTAAGCATCTAAGAAGCTCAATGAACTACAAGTAGAATAAATTCAAGTAGATCCTGAAACACTGAAACATCTCATAGACCTTCTAACAAAAGACAAAATCTTTAAAGTGGCAAGAGAAAACTGATTTTTGTGTCAAAAGATCTCAATAAGATTAAGGAGTGATTCCTTGTCTGAGATCATGGAGGTCAAAAAGCAGTGGAATAACATCTCCAAAGTGCCCAAAAATATATATGGTCAACCAAGACCTCCATATCTAGTTAAATTCCCCTTGAAAACTGAAGAGGGATCCCTGGGTGGCTCAGCGGTTTCGCGCCTGCCTTTGGCCCAGGGCGTGATCCTGGAGTCCCGAGATCGAGTGCCGCGTCGGGCTCCCGAAGCAGGGAGAAGCCTGCTTCTCCCTCTGCCTGTGTCTCTGCCTCTCTCTCTCTCTCTCTCTCTCTCTCTCTCTCTCTCTCTCTGTCTATCATAAATAAATAAAAATAAATCTTTAAAAAAAAAGAAAACTGAAGAAATTAAGGCACTTCAAGATAAACAAAAATAAGATAATTCTTGCTTGCTGAACAGTCAGTCCTAAGGGAAATACTCAATGAGTCCTTCAGGCTAATAGGAAAGGACACTAAAAAAAAAAAAAAAGGAAAGGACACTAGATGGTAATGTGACTCCAAAGAAATAAAGAGCACCAGTAAAAGTACCTAGGTAGGTATAAGGAAAGACACTGTAAGTATGTTTTTGTTTGTGGTTTTCCTGTTGCAAAAGATACATCTGGATGGCAGAGTCATTTAAGCATCCAACCCTTGGGCAGCCCCAGTGGCTCAGCGCTTTAGCGCTGCCTATAGCCTAGGGCGTGATCCTGGAGACCCAGGATCGAGTCCCACGTTGGGCTCCCTGTATGGAGCCTGCTTCCCCCTCTGCCTGTGTCTCTGCCTCTGTGTGTGTGTGTGTCTCTGATGAATAAATAAATAAAATCTTTTTTAAAAAAAAAAAAGGCATCCAACCCTTGATTTCAGTTCAGGTCATGATCTCGGGGTCATGAGATCAAGCCCCAGGTGCGCTCCGTGCTGAGCACAGAGCCTGCTTAAGATCCATCTCTCTTTCTCTCTGCCCCTCCAAAGGCATTTTCCTAAGAACTCCAGATAGTCCATAAACACAAGAAAAACTGCTCAATCTGGTGTGAGGTGGTATCTCTTTTTTATGGGTTTTTTTTTGGTATATTCTTTTATTGGAGTTTGATTTGCCAACATATAGTATAACACCCAATGCTCATCCTGTCAAGTGCCCCCCCTCAGTGCCCATTACCGAGTCATCCCATTCCCTGCCCACCTCCCCTTCCACTACCCCTTGTTCATTTCCCAGAGTTAGGGGTCTCTCATGTTTTGTCACCTTCTCTGATTTTTCGCCACTCATTTTCTCTCCTTTCCCCTATGATCCCTTTCACTATTTTTATATGCATTGGAATTGCATATAAAAGTGGATTAAGTGAGTTAACACATATAGAAATGGGTAGAAATGCATGGCATAAAGTAGGTACCATGAAAACTATGATGGAACCTATTACTTGATTATTTATTTAAATCAACTCTCTTTTTCCAAATAAAAATATTGGAACATCCTAAAGGATTTTGACAAAGTAGATTACATTTTTTTCAAAATGATGTTCCAAGCACTTATTTTGGCTTCAGTTTTACTATTCAGAGAACAGAGCTTTATTTTTTTTTTAAATTTTTTTTTATTATTTATTTATGATAGTCACAGATAGAGAGAGACAGGCAGAGACACAGGCAGAGGGAGAAGCAGGCTCCATGCACCAGGAGCCTGACGTGGGATTCGATCCCGGGTCTCCAGGATCACGCCCTGGGCCAAAGGCAGGCGCCAAACCGCTGCGCCACCCAGGGATCCCCGACAACAGAGCTTTAAAGACATTCTGCTTGATTATAATTTTCCACCAGAAAGATGTTCTAAGAATTCTTACTTCCTGTGCCTTCTTTGCATTACGTTCTGGCATAATTAAAAACTGCTACTCTGGTTCTAGTCATGGCCATGATCGTGTAGAGAACTTGCACTTACCGGGTGGGTGTTCCATAAAGGTGAGGCCTGGATGCAGCAGAAATAGCCATAATTATGGCTGGGACTCCATATCCCACAGGGAACATGAGCTTCTTCATTAACCTGTTCACACTGGAGTAGTTGACCACCTTCAGGTTGCGTGCAGTGAGGAAGAGGTGTAGACCCTCCAGCAGCATCCAGGTGAAGGAAGCCAGGTAGAGATAGTGTAAGGCACCTGCAATGATGGAACACAGCACCTGGGGGGTGCCACAAGGAGGGATTTTCAGAGAGGAGGTGGCCCCAGGACCTGTCCCATATCTCGCCATTGGAGTGAACTCTCATGTGTATAATAAAGGACTTGTCAAAAGAGGGTTTTTACCTAGTTGTGTCAATGTGAAATAGGCTACATATCATTAAAAACTTCTTTGGGACCCAAGGCCATTTTATTAAGGTACCAATGTAGCACAGGTCCATAAACTGAGGATCCCCTATTGCAGGGCAGGGGTATCTCTGTCACATGTCAGTACCTTGATTTCAGTCCGGTCAATGGCCACGAGGAAGAGCAGGTGAGCCAGGAACAAACAGATTGAGAGCTGCAGGTGGAGGGAGGTGCTGGTGTTCTGGATGGCTTTGCACAGCAGGAAGGTGAGGGCTGCCAGGAGGAGGCACATCAGAGAAAGGCCCAGCCCCACATACGTGATCATAACCAGCACGGGATCATCATCCTGGGACCCAGCCAAGAGAAGCAAAGAATACATCGAAGTCACATTTTCCTGCTCTGGGGTAGTGACTCTTTCATCATTTATAATTTTATTTATTGACATAGTAACATCAAGAATATAGGAACCAGGTAAATTTACTCTGTTGTTGGGTATGTTCCTCCAGGTTCAGAATGCTATAATTTTATGGAATTCTGATCTGATTAGTTCAGATCCTGTAAGAATTGAGGGGGAAAAAGTCCTTTTTTAATAATAAATTTATTTTTAATTGGTGTTCAATTTGCCAAAATACAGAGTAACATACAGTGCTCATCACGTCAAGTGCCCCCCTCAGTGCCCGTCACCCATTCACCCCCACCCCCACCCTCCTCCCCTTCCACCACCCCTAGTTCGTTTCCCAGAGTTAGGAGTCTTTATGTTCTGTCTCCCTTTCTGATATTTCCTACCCATTTCTTCTCCCTTCCCTTCTATTCCCTTTCACTATTATTTATATTCCACAAATGAATGAGAATATATGTTTGTCCTTCTCCGATTGACTCATTTCACTCAGCATAATACCCTCCAGTTCCATCCACGTTGAAGCAAATGGTGGGTATTTGTCATTTCTTTTTTTTTAATAAATTTATTTTTTATTGGTGTTCAATTTACCAACATACAGAATAACACCCAGTGCTCATCCCATCAAGTGCCCACCTCAGTGCCCGTCACCCATTCACCCCCACCCACCCCCCGCCCTCCTCCCCTTCCACCACCCTTAGATCATTTCCCAGAATTAGGAGTCTTTATGTTCTGTCTCCCTTTCTGATATTTCCCACACATTTCTTCTCCCTTCCCTTCTATTCCCTTTTACTATTATTTATATTCCCCAAATGAATGAGAACATATAATGTTTGTCCTTCTCTGATTGACTCATTTCACTCAGCATAATACCCTCCAGTTCCATCCACGTTGAAGCAAATGGTGGGTATTTGTCGTTTCTAATGGCTGAGTAATATTCCATTGTATACATAAGCCACATCTTCTGGATAAGAAAGTCCTTATTCAAGACAAAGCCCTGGAGCTTACAGGGATTTGTTTTACTTTACAGATCGCCTAAGTCTTTGGAGTGGTGATCCAGAGGAAGTAACAAGCTCACATGGCTGGGGAGAAGTCAAACAGTTCCTAACCCCCCTGCACTCACTGGCTTTCCTGGCCCCCTTTGACCTCTGCCACCACCAAATCTTCCTTTCTACAGTCCTTGAGAGCCCCTGCCTACAGCCTTCTAGTCCTGATGACTCCTGTGATAAGCAGAATTCTAATTTGGCAATGAATGATGAACATGCACACACACTTTCTTCCAAATTTTCAGTTAAATGCCATTTTAGGTGCTGCTGTGAAGGGATTTTTCAGATGGAATTCAGATCCTATACCTGCACCTCAATGTTTATAGCAGCAATTTCTACAACAGCCAAACTGTGGAAGGAGCCTTGATGTCCTTTGACAAATGAATGGATAAAGAAGATGTGGTATACATATAAAATGGAATATTACTCAGCCATTAGAAACGATGAATACCAACCATTTGCTTCAACGTGGATACAACTGGAGGGTATTATGCTGAGTGAAGTAAGTCAATCAGAGAAGGACAAACATTATATGGTCTCATTCTTTTGGGAAATGTAAAAAATAGTGAAAGGGAATAAAAGGGAAAGGAGAAAAAATGAGTGGGAAATATCAGAAAGGGAGACAGAACATGAGAGACTCCTAACTCTGGGAAACGAACAAGGGGTGGTGGAAAGGGAGGTGGGCGGGGTGTGGGGGTGACTGGGTGACAAGCACGGAGGGGGGCACTTGATGGGATGAGCACTGGGTGTTATGCTATATGTTGGCAAATTGAACTCCAATAAAAAAATAAAAATAAAATAAAAAAGATGATGTGAGATAGATATAGATATAGATATAGATATAGATTATTACTCAACCATCAAAAAATGGAATATTAGGCAGCCCTCAAAAAGAATGAAATCTTGTCATCTTCAATAATCTGATTGGGAATAGAGGGTATAATCCTAAGCAAAATAAGCTAATCAAAGAAAAATAAATACCATATGATTTCATTCATATATGGACTTCAAGAAACAAAATATGAAAATAGGGGAAAGGATGGAAAAACAAAATAAGATGAAAATAGAAAGGGAGACAAACTGTAAGAGATTCTTAACTCTAGGAAACAAACAGGGTTGCTGGGGGGAGGGGCGGTGCATAGGGGAATGAGGTAACTGAGTGATGGGCATTACACAGGGCACTTGATGTAATGAGCACTAGGTGTGATATGTGCAACTGAAGAATCACTAAATCCTGCCCTTGAAACTAAAAATACAGACACATTGACTAAACTCAATTTAAGTTTAAAAATTAGAGAAGAAAAAGGAATGCTGATATCTGTGTGAGGGTCTGAGAGAGAAGGAATGGAGGTACCCCCTAGGAGCTGAGCACAGTCCCCTGCTCACAGCTAGCTAGAAAGTAGAACCCCAGTCTTATGACTGAAAGGAACTGAATCCTGCCAGTAACCAGGGAGCTCACAGGAGGATCCTGAGCCTCAGAAGAGAATGCAGCCCTAGCAGATTCAAGGATTTCAGGCTTGTGAAGATCCTGAATAGCAATTCAGCCATACCATGCCTGACTGCTTCCCGAAAGAAAACACAAGACACAGATTTCTGTTTTTTAAGCTCCTACATGTGGGGAAATGTGTTACTGAGAAATAGACATGGGATGCAGCCCCTCTCACCTGCACATCGTGGTGGGCCAAGAGGACAGCAAAGCTGCTGAGGTGGGTGCACTGGCAGGTGGTGCTGGTATCTCCACTATTCACCAAGGTACAGCCTCTGGTGGACCAATGACCAGATCCATCCTGACTGTGCTCCCAAAAGACACAGAACACCTTTTGTGTTGGCCCAGGGGTCACTGACTGTAGGAAAAACATAGGTGGGAGCTGGTGGTTCTGGTGCTCAGAAATGCTTATCCAAAGCTGGCTTGCAAAGAGCTTTCCTGGGGTAATGACGTACTCGTGGGGGAGCCCTCCAGAACCTCAAGGCTGAGGTAGGCAGTGAGGCTGTACTCAGGACCCAGGCTCTTCCACATCCACAGCCCCATGCCACCAGCACTCACATGGTGGGATAAGATGTAGGTGATGGGGGAGCTGAGCTTCTTGTTGCTCATAAAGGCCGAGATAACATCTGAGAGCAGAACAGGGGAGACTCCTTGCAACAAGCTTTTGTGTGCCCCATGCAGAACAGCCTGCTTCTCAGGCTCCAGGACCAGAGGGGCTTCAGCCAGCAACTTGCCCATACCCGGAGTGGTGATGAGGCCCACCACAGAAGGACCTGCAGGGAAAGACCAATGTTGATACCTTGGGAAGCCCAACAGGGCCCCTTTCTCTTCAGATGGATTCTTTGTGGTCCCACTATATCCCCCCTTCCCTTTAATCTTCAGTTCCCTGTTTGTCACATCCTTAGGCATCTCATGGCCTTCCTCCCATCTCAGCCATTACCTGAGTCACCAGATTCATGCGCCACATCCCATTTCAACAGCATCTTTGCCTGATTCTGACTCAAAGTGACATTACTATGTCCTTGCTCCTGCACCTCCAGGGACAGATCTACAAGTTGTAGGAGTTATATAAGGAAGTTAGGTTAGTAATTCTGCCTGGAATGGTTGCTATAACACCATTATTTTATATATGTGTTTACACATACACACAATTTACAAAGGTTTATGAGAAAATACTATGAGCATTTGGACACCAACAAATGGATGGATAACCTAGATGAAAGTGACAAATTCCTAGAGACATACAAACTACAAAAGCAATAGAAGAATAAAGTTGAACAGACCCATCATGGGCAAAGATAATGGAACAGATAAAAATTCCCCAAAATAAAAAGCTTAGACCAGATGGCTTTACTGCTGAATTCTCCCAACTATTTAAGTAAGAATTAACAAGAATCCTTTGTAAATTCTTCCAAAAATAGAAAGGGAAGGAATGATACCTAAATAATCTTATGAAGCCACCATAACCATGATAACAAAACCAGATAAATTCGTTATAAGAAAATTACAGACCAATATTTCTTATGAACATAAATGTATTTTTATATATTTTATATGCCAGTTTGATTTGCCAACATATAGTATAACACCCAGTGCTCATCCCATCAAGTGCCCCCCTCACTGCCTGTCGTAAATGTAAAAAAATTAGCAAAACATTAGGAATAATTTAACCCAAGGGGGGTCAAGACTTGTACACAGAAAACTACAAAAAAAATTAGAAGTGAAATACCCTAAGTAACTGGGAAAACATTCATTATTCATATATTAAAAGGTTTAATATTATTAAGATAGCAATATTTCCCAATGAGCTCTACAGATTAAATACAATTTATATCATTTTCCAACAATAATTTCCTTTTTTTCAGTGTGTGTTTCTTTTTTTAATAAATTTATGTTTTATTGGTGTTCAATTTGCCAACATATAGAATAACAGCCAGTGCTCATCCCGTCAAGTGCCCCCCTCAGTGCCCGTCACCCAGTCACCCCCACCCCCCGCCCATTTCCCCTTCCACCACCCCTAGTTCGTTTCCCACAGTTAGGAGTCTTTCATGTTCTGTCTCCCTTTCTGATATTTCCCACTCATTCTTTCTCCTTTCCCCATTATTCCCTTTCACTATTTTTTATACTCCCCAAATGAATAAGACCATATAATGTTTGTCCTTCTCTGATTGACTTATTTCACTCAGCATAATACCCTCCAGATCCCTCCACATAGAAGCAAATGGTGGGTATTTGTCATTTCTAATGGCTGAGGAATATTCCATTGTATACATAGACCACATCTTCTTTATCCATTCATCTTTCGATGGACACCGAGGCTCCTTCCACAGTTTGGCTATTGTGGACATTGCTGCTAGAAACATCAGGGTGCAGATGTCCCGGTGTTTCATTGCATCTGTATCTTTGGGGTAAATCCCCAGCAGTGCAATTGCTGGGTCGTAGGGCAGATCTATTTTTAACTCTTTGAGGAACGTCCACACAGTTTTCCAGAGGGGCTGCACCAGTTCACATTCCCACCAACAGTGCAGGAAGGTTCCCTTTACTCCACATCCTCTCCAACATTTGTGGTTTCCTGCCTTGTTAATTTTCCCCATTCTCACTGGTGTGAGGTGGTATCTCATTGTGGTTTTGATTTGTATTTCCCTGATGACAATTGATCCAGAGCATTTTCTCATGTGCTTATTGGCCATGTCTATGTCTTCCTCTGTGAGATTTCTGTTCATGTCTTTTGCCCATTTCATGATTGGATTGTTTGTTTCTTTGGTGTTGAGTTTAATAAGTTCTTTATAGATCTTGGAAACTAGCCCTTTATCTAATACGTCATTTGCAAATATCTTCTCCCATTCTGTAGGTTGTCTTTTAGTTCTGTTGGCTGTATCCTTTGCTGTGCAAAAGCTCTTATCTTGATGAAGTACCAATAGTTCATTTTTGCTTTTGTTTCTTTTGCCTTTGTGGATGTATCTTGCAAGAAGTTACTGTGGACGAGTTCAAAAAGGGTGTTGCCTGTGTTCTCCTCTAGGATTTTGATGGAATCTTGCCCTCCTGTGCCACCTCAGGGGATGGACTCTATGAGGGGCTCACATGGTTAACCTCTAACTACAAATCCTAATGAGCATTCTCCACCTATCCCCCGGAAGGAGAGAAATCAGAAACCCATTCATAGGATTATCGCCACCATCACCTCTTTCAATTGCCACTTTCTCTTCTTTTGAATTTGAACTCTGGAGTTACTGTTCTATGGTTGGGGGGGGAGGGGTTTAGGGGTTTCCTTTTTTGTTTCTCTTTCTCCCCCCCCCCTTTTTTTTTTTGCTTTGCATTAGGATGCTCCGATCTGACATTTGACATGACCACAAAGTGCTAGATGCTCTTACTGACTTCCAGCAAATGGGATGGGGGAAATATAGCAGTTTTTGGTAAAGTCCTTTATAATAATGGTTTGATTTTTTTATTTCGAGAGAATCTTTTTTGCAATGTATGCTTTTTTCCTTTTTGCCCAGTTTCCTTATCACTTGCTGTAGATGGCTTATTTTGCATTCATGCAGACTATGTTGCAAGTCTGTTTCATCTAGTAAACTGAAAATCTCACATTTAGATGTTTCCTCCATTTTGAGTTTATCTTTGTGTATGGTGAAAGAAAGTGGTCTAGTTTCATTCTTCTGCATGTGGATGTCCAATTTTCCCAGCACCATTTATTGAAGAGACTGTCTTTTTTCCAGTGGATAGTCTTTCCTCCTTTATCGAATATTATCCAAAAATAATTTCTTTACAAATGGACAAGTCAGGGCAGCCCAGATGGCTCAGAGGTTTAGCATTGCCTTCAGTCCAGGGCATGATCCCGGAGACTCAGGATCGAGTCCCACGTCAGGTCCCTGCATGGAGCCTGCTTCTCCCTCTGCCTGTGTCTCTGCCTCTGTGTGTGTGTGTGTGTGTGTGTCTCCATGAATAAATAAAATCTTTAAAAAAAAGAAATGGACAAGTCTATCCTAAAATTCACAGGACATTCCAAGGGGCCCAAATACCTAAAACAATCCTGAAAATGAAAACCAAAATTGGAATACTTACACCTCCTGATTTCAAAACTGACTACTAACCTATAATAATCAGAACAGTAGGTTACTGACATAAGGATGAACATATAGGAGAGAAAATGAGTGGGGAATATCAGAGAGGGTAACAGACATGAGAGACTCCTAACTCTGGGAAATTAACAAGGGGTAGTGGAATGGGAGGTGGGCAGGGGGATGGGGTGACTGGGTGATGGGCACTGAGGGGGGCACTTGACAGGATGAGCACTGGGTGTTATACTATATGTTGGCAAATTGAACTCCAATAAAAAATGCCAAAAAAAACCCATATAGAGCAATAAAATGAAATTGAATGTCCAAAAATAAACCCATACTTCTGTAATCAATTGATTTTCTTTTTTTAAAAATATTTTATTTATTTATTCATGAGAGGCACAAAGAGGCAGAGAAAGAGGAAGAAGCAGGCTCCCTGTGGAGAGCCCAATGTGGGACTCAATTCCAGGACTCTGGGATCATGACCTGAACCAAAAGCAGACACTCAACCACTGTCACCCAGGTGCCCCGATCAATTGATTTTCAACAAAGGATACCAAGACTCTTCAGTGGGAAAAGAAAACTCTCTTCATCAAATGGTGTTGGCACATGTGGATATCCACTTGCAGTAGAAGGAAGCTGGAACTCTACCTCGCACAAGACACAAACATTAACTCAAAATGTATCAAAGGCACTTGATGGAGTGAGCACTGTGTGTTATACTGTACGTTGGAAAATTGAATTTAAATTTAAAAATGTAAAAAAAAATGTATCAAAGACCTAAATTTATGAGCTAAAACTAGAACAGTTAGGGGAAAAAATGCAGATGTAAATCTCCATGGCCTTGGATTTGGCAATGGATTCTTACAGAAGACCCCAAATGCACATGCAACAAAAAGGACTTCATCAAAACAGAAGCATTTGTTCATTAGAGCAAAAAGACCATCATAAAGTGGAAAGACAACCTATGAAATGAAAAAAATTAGCAAATCACATGTCTCATACAGTCTACTATAGAATATATAAAGAATTCTTACAGCTTAAAACCAAAAGTTAAACAAAGAATTATTTTATAAAGGCAAAGGACTTGAATAGACATTTCTCAAAAAAAATACTGATATTCAACAATCACATGAAAAGATGTTAAATATCATTAGTCATTTGGAAAATGCAAATCATAACCATAACCATAATAGTGTATAGACATACACTATAAAGGCTATAAGAAAAAAATGTTAAGTACCAAGTGTTGCTGAGAATGTGGATATTGGAACTCTGTGTGTTCTAGGTGGGGATGTGAAATGGTGCCTCCATTTTGGAAAGAATTTGGTGGTTCCTCAAAAAGTTGTTTGAACACAGAGTGACCTCAATGCTGAGAAATTCCACTCCTATGTATATATGCAAAATGCTGAGAATAGTTATTCAAAAAAACCTTGTCCACCAATATTCATAGTAACACTATTCAAAATAATCAAATGGTAACAACAACACAAAAGTCCGTCAGTGGATGAATGGATATACAAAAGGTGCTGTATCCACAATGCTGGAATATTATTCGACCATAAAAAAGAAAGAAATACTGCCACATGCTACAACATGGATTCACCTTGAAGCCATGATGCTGTGTGAAAGAAACTATGATTCTTTTGTATAGATATGAAATGCCCAAAAAAGGCAAATCCATATACATAGAAAACAGACTGGTGGCTGTCAGGGGCTGACGGAGGAGAGATGAGAAGGGACTGCATAGTGGATACATTATTTACATTTCGGGTGATGAAAATATTTTCGATGGAGATGATGATTGTACAACTCTGGGTGTATGAAGTACAACTAAATGGTACACTTTGTTCAAAATGGTGAATTTTATGTTACATGAATTTACCTCAATAAAATAAGTCATACTTAAATATCAAATAATAGCAAATGTATATTCTTAAAATTTTTTAATTATCTCCTTTTGAAGATATTTCTCTTTGGTTATCTTAAATTCCTCAATATAATTATTTCATCTGCTGATAATTTACATTAAAATGAAAATGTATTTGTCATTTCTAATGGCTGAGTAATATGACAAATACCCACCATTTGCTTCAATGTGGATACAACTGGAGGGTATTATGCTGAGTGAAATAAGTCAATCGGAGAAGGACAAACATTATATGGTCTCATTCATTTGGGGAATATAAATAATAGTGAAAGGGAATAGAAGGGAAAGGAGAAGAAATGAGTAGGAAATACCAGAAAGGGAGACAGAACATAAAGACTCCTAAGTCTGGGAAACGAACTAGGGGTGGTGGAAGGGGAGGAGGGCGGGGGTGGGGGTGAATGGGTGACGGACACTGAGGTGGGCACTTGACAGGATGAGCACTGGGTGTTATTCTGTATGTTGGCAAATTTAACACCAATAAAAAATAAATTTATGATTAAAAAAATAAAATAAAATAAATAAAAATGTCTTTAAAATTCAAAAAATAAAAAATAAAATGAAAATGTATATGATTCAAGGTTTATTCATTTCTTTTTAACCTCTTAATTGGTTTATAATGCTATACACATGTTCACTCCCTCCAGTGAGGTTGGGGGACAAATGAGGTGGGGAACAGGCAGAGCAGGAGCCTGAGGCAGACCCCAGCACTTACCTGTGCCTGCAGATGAATTGAAGGTCAACAGCCCATTGGGCAGGGCCTGGCTTATATCTCTCAGGACATCTTCCAGGCCAACCAGCAGGTTAGTGGCCACATAGTGCTGTTTTGAGCGAGGCAGGGCCTCCAGATCTCCCGGAGTCTTCAGCAGCTCATCCACCCCCCATATGAGTTTCTAGGGGGATGGGGACACAGTGAGCCATGAAGACCCTGCCCACTCAGCCCAAGAGCAGACCCTGGAGATTCATTGGTAGACAAAGGTGGTACTGGATCAGATTCCCTGGGTCTTTGCCCCTGCAATCCAGCCACACACAGTCAACCCTTTCTCACAAATTCCAAGAATTAAATTAGCCCAATGTTCACAAACAGCAGGAAGAAAAGCCATTTATGGGCGCAGGTGGGTGTTAACAATGAGTACCAATGTCTGCATGTCTGCTCTTCCCACCCACTCTGGGAGAGACGAGGCCTCAGAGAGGCAGCATTTTGTTGGGGCTTCCTGCTCCCAGGCCTCTATGGGATGCCTCCACCTTGCCTCTCCTGAGGTGTACCCTTACCTGGATGGTTTGCTGAGCCAAGGCTGGCTTGAAGTCTCTGCGCAGCTCTTGGACTCTTTCAAAGAAATTAGAGAGTCTCTAGAATAGAGATGAGAGAGGTCAGAGATCATCACGTGTGGATGTGGGAGCCTAGGGGAAATGGGTGAATCAGATGGGCTGCACAGAGGGATGCCTGCCTCCTGGTCCCTACTGGGGCCACTCACATGGCTCTTGATTCCAGGGGGTGGGGTCCAGGTGGGGAAGGATATCTCTGCAGGGGATAGAACAGATGTTCATTAGGTGTGAGAGTGTCTGTGTTTATGTCTGTATCAGGGGCAGGTCTGGGGTCAAGTGAGACCAGGTACCTTCACAGGTAGTGTTCAGTTGCTTATCCTGGAATCCAGGTTTGGGCTCCCAGCCCCGGCGGCAGTGGCACTGGTAGGAGCCCACAGTGTTGACGCAGACGGTGGAGTAATGGCACATATGCTGCCCAGAGCTGCACTCGTCCACATCTGGGGGCACAAAGATGGGAATCAGAACACCTTTCCTCTCCATGCCCTGCTCCTGTTTCCTGTGTTAGTGTCTCCCATTGATGGGAGGTGATATCACCTGCTGACCCCACATCCTGGTGATGCAGGGCTTATGGGAAGTGTGTGGAAGCCTGACACCTAGCATGTGATCCCTGTACTGATGTGCAGGTTGTGAATATAGAAATACCTTTGTCCCAGTTAGTAATTAGCTGCTGCCTGGGGTCTCCAAGGAGCCTGCTCTTCGGTACCCCAGCTCCTTCCCTGGGAAACCCCAGATCTTTTCCCATCCAGCCTCAAAGGAATTAATGCCTGGTAGGGTAGGACGCCCCCAGGGTTCATGCTGCTTGGTTTGTGTGGGTGTCACTGAATATGTGATCAGATGTTCTGAGTGTGGGATTCCAGGATGTGGCATCTGAGCTCTGGACCTTCACAGACGGTGTTGCTTGGGCCATTGGGGGATCCAGGAACCGGCTTCCATCCCAGGTGGCAGCGGCACTCATAACCACTGATGCTGTTGAGGCAGTGGGTGGAGCTGTGGCATGAGTTCTGCCCCGAGGTACATTCATTCACATCTGAGGAAAGCCAGAGGGTCATAGTGTCCCCCCCTCACTGAACCCATCCTTCCTGTTCTTCTTTCAGACTCTTTAGCACTTCACATCAAGAATACCACACACACGTACCAGCCACCTAGCCTGTCAATATAAATGTAATGATAGCATTTTCCTCTGTAAAAACTCCATAATTTCCTTGCAAAGTGGACATGGGACAACCAGGAATATGTGTCATTCCAGACAAAGCTGAGTCTCTTCACATATGGTGCAGATTGTGGGGGTAGATAAAGGGGGGAGGCTGTGATGGGAGGTTGTGGGAGGTTGTGACACTGAGATGCCCTTGTGTTGACTGATGGGGGCTCGGGAATGGCACCAATGCTGTCCCAAGCTGCATCCCTGTCCTTATTAGAACATATCCCAGAGGGTCAGCCCTGCCCTACCCAGGCCAGGTTTCCTGTCTCCTCACTGCCTGCACTGAGCACGCACCATTCCTGAAAGTATGGCTGCCTCTCCACTGCCAAACCTCCTCATGGCAGCTTCCTTTAAGATGGGCTCAGCAGGGACGTTATGTTGGAACATACATGCTCTCAGATTGTGAAGTACCTTGATGCCATCTCTCTTTTGCTTTATGAAAATAAAATGCCAACTAGATATTTGCACAAAGGATACAAAAACATGATTCAAAGGGATGCATGCACCTTGGCGTTTATAGCAGCATTATCAACAATAGCCAAACTATACAAGAGTCCAAATGTCCATCAACTAATGAATGATTAAGGAAGATGTGGTGTATATATCAATGGAATATTACTCAGCCATAAAAAAGAATGAATTCTTGCCATTGCAGTGATGTGGATGAAGCAAGAGTATATGATGCTAACTGAAATAAGTCAATCAGAGAGAGACAAATATCATATGATTTCCCTGATATGTGGAATTTAAAAAACAAAACAGATGAACATTAGGGGGGAAAAGAGAGAAAACAGACTCATAAATATAGAACACAATCCTCTGGTTGTGTCCCTCCAGGTGGGATGTGAATGGGAGGATGAGCTAAATAGGTGATGGGCATGAAGACAGGCATGTATCCTAATGAGCACTGGGTGTTGTATGGATGTGATGAATCACTAAATTCCATACCTGAAACTAATATACTAGTATGTTGACTAAAAGGAATTTAAATTAAAACTTGAAAATTTAAAAACAATTAATTAATTAAATAAGAGGGAAGAAAAGAAAAGAAGATGCCAAGTGGCAAGGAGGATATTTAAAAATTACAGGAGTGACCCTCTCGAGAAAGTACTGACTCTGGGAATTTGGAAAGGGACATTATACCAGGTAGATGCCCAGGATGTTCTCTGATGCCTGGAGAAAGTGGAGTGAGTGATCCAAACCTCACTGATGGGCAGATGGAAGGTGTGGGTGGTTCATACCTCGACATGTGTTCTCACTCTCATTCATGAATGTCGTTGCCCCAGAAGCAAGCTCATATCCCAGGCTGCACATGCAGTAGTAGCTCCCCTCTGTGTTCTGACAGTCTGCTAACCGTCCACAGGACACTAACAGGGGTGGTCCACACTCATTGATGTCTGGAACACAACAGGGGAAAGGGTCACCTCCCAAAGGTGTGAGTTCATGCAGGGCAGAGGCCTGACCTCCAGCCTGACTCTGCCAACGGGACTGGAGAAAACTCAGCTTGCAGGTGGCATTCCTGGAGCAGATCTGAGCTGAGCCAGCTGCTCTAGAAAGCCTGCTACCTGCTCTGCTCATCTCTACTCTCTGGTTGGGTCTGAGGGCACCTAGATTCAGATACTCTGTTGTTTTAGAATGGGAGCTACGAGGAGGTCTGCATCCCCTTCTGCAGGCCTTGTGAGGTGGATGAAAAGCACTATAAGTCTGCTTACACTATTGGGGATGTGGAGTTGGGCTCCAGTCAGGGTAACAGTGGCACTGAAGCCCACTATCAATGCTAAGTCAGTGAAGGGAACCCTGGCTGGGTGGTACACATCATTCAACCTGAGGATGAAGCCAGGTGGTCAGGCCCCTGCCCATTGATAGTTTCCACCTCCAATTACTCATGGTGACCTTAGTACACCTCAGAGTACTCATCACCTGCTCCCCCAAGCTCTCAATATCAGGCATTTTCAAGAAGCCTGAGGACGTTTCTGGAGGAGACTTGCTACCTCCAACCCTGGAGGAAGTTCTTCTTATCAGAGCCCATCGCAGATATGAAATGAGGAAGCAGCATGCAGTTCTCACAGCTGAGTCACTGCAGGCATTTCTGGAATCTTATCTCTGTCTGTTCTCTAAACATGAGAGCAAAGATTCCCTCCAGCAAGGTTTTCTTTGAGTAGCTTCAGGACCCACAGAGCTGGGGCTACACATCACTGGCTAAAAATAACTGTTCTATAAGAATCTACAAGACAGGAATGTATCAAAATGCAGAGACAGAATGTTTCTTCTGTACATTCCAATCAGGAAACCAAAGACTTTCAGAGCCTGAAAGGACTCCTGGCATCACGCTGAGTCAGGGCAGGCAACTTGTCTCCCCCAGAGCAGTTTCCCACCAGAACTCCTAGACTTCCCTTCTAAGGTCCCAGGTCCAGGCTTGAGTGTCAACACCAGGATATGGCAGGATGTGGGAAGACACACCTGACACATTCATGTTCACCCCCACCTGGGGAATGAGACTGACCTCTTCTCCTCTCAGATGGTGGCAATGGCTGGACATCTGCCTTCAAGGTTGTTGGGTGGGGTGGGGTGGAGTGGGAGACAGGTGAGAATGAGGTGTGCAGGAGGGGAAGACACAATGATGAGAAACCCTCAACCTGACAGGTGTGCTCCCAGAAAAGACCTGGGATCCAATCACACCAGCCATTTTCCTTTGTTATTAATACGTATGCATCCAAGATCATTTTAATTAATGAAGAGTATTTTTTGTATAAATACAGTGCAATTTGCTTTTCCCCCATTTTTATTGTAAAGTTCACATAACATACAATTTATCACCTTAACCATTTTTTGTATTAATCTCCTTTTATAATTTGTGTTGTTGAAGAATAAAATCTGTTTTCAACCCAGATCTAGTTCTACCACCTGACTAACTATGGGAACTTGGACAGGTCAGTCAATCTCTTTGAGTCCAAATTTGATCATTTAAAAAACCACGTAGCTCTGCTTCTCTCATTGGTCTACTGTGAGGAGGAAGGTGGAAAATCTTGACTGTGAGAGGGAGGCACATGTTCCACACAAGTTCATGCTAGGAGGAGAGCCTGAGCTTCCAGGCCTTGGCAGTTTCTTCCCTCTCCTTACTTTCACAACCTCTCGCCTTTCCTTGTGCTATGAGAATCATAAATTAATAACAGCAGTGACCATGATAATAGCTTGTGTTTAACAGTCTGCTCTGTACTAGTCTTTACCTGTCCTTCTCACACATAAATTTTAAATCTGATTCCATCCATGGGGGGTAGGTACAATGATTATCCCCAACTTACAGGCAAGCAAACTGAGGCATAGAGAGGAGAACACCTTCCCCCCATCACCTCCCTCCACCATCTCCATCCCCCTCCAACACTCCAGGCCCCTTTACCATCACAACTCCCCCGGCCACGCAAAATCTTCCCAGACGAAGAACTGAATCCCGGAAAGCAGAGACAAGCATCACCCTTGAAAATATTGGATTTCGGAGGGCAGTGGCGAACAGAGTCTGTGGAGACAGAGGGTGTGGGGACAGAGACACGGTCAGAAGCCTCAATAAATGGAGGGAACTAGCTGCCAGCTGGGGGTCCAAGAGCAGGGGAAGGTGAGTGGAGGAAGAAGAGGGATAGCTGCTACTGGAAGAGGAAAAGACAGACAACTCTGGACATTTGAGAAAATAGAAACAATTTCTGTTATCTGCGAAACGCCAGAGCCTCAGTGGGGCTGGCTAGGATGACTTACCACTATTTATTTGGGCTCCAACACCCAATGCCAACAGCAGCAGCAGCAAGAGTCCTAGAGCAGAAAAAAACAGAAAGATGACAAAAAGAGGAGTGGAGCTCCAATTTCAGTTCATGTCCGCATGGTCATTGCATTATGGTTGGTGGCTCTGATGCTGCAGCCTATGTCTCTTCCAAGGCTCTTGTAATTTATGAAGATTTCAGGACCAGTTCTCTACCCTCCCTCTCCCCAGATTCTGCAAGGAGTCAGTCACCAACAGACACCATGCCTATGGAACCTCCATGCTAAAAGTAAAGGGACAGAATAAACACAGATGATATCAAGGACACAACTTAGAAATTCCAGCCTCTCCCAGGGACACGTGGGTGGGTCACTAGGTTTAATGTCCAACTTTCACTTTCAGTTCAGGTCATGATCTCATGCCTTGGGAGATCAAGCCCTGCATCAGGCTCTCTGCTCAGTGGGGAGTCTGACTGGGATTCTTTCCCTCCTCTTCTAACCCTCCTTCCCACTCAAGTATATAAACCATTTTAAAAAGAGAGGGAGAGGGAGAGAGAGAGAGAGAGAAGTTCCAGCTTCTCCCAATGGAGGCAGTACACCTTGAAGCACAAACTACTCAGATTGTTGTGTTATGCCCATACCCAAGTTCTTGGTTCTCTGGCAATGGCAGAAATCTACCCTGAGCATTTCTCTTCCAGGATCAATCCCCCCTACTTAATATACATATTTCAGGGAACACCAGAAGAGTGTGGGTTGGAGGATCAGACAGCCCCAAGTCTGAGTCCCAGCTCATAGTGGTTTTGGCCAGGCAGAAAGCCTGGAGTCGCGAGACGGGGACTTGATGACAGGTAAGGGGTGAGAACTATACCACTGGCAGGTCAAGACACAATCTCCTGGTTAAGTGGCCTCTCCAAGTGGAGCACCCATGGCTTCTATGGTTCCTTCCTAGTGAGCTCCTAGCCCTCCTACAGCACACTGAGGACACAGCCTTTCCCTTTCTCTCCCAGGCTGGTCCTGAGCAATGGGTCACCGGACAGTCCTCATGGTATGAAAACCGTTGCAGGTAGGAAGGAATCTACCCCACAGGCAATCATCACATGGCCAGCTGTTAGAGTCTGTCTTTCCATTCATGGGAGGCATGATGTTGCTGTGAAGGTGGGTTTTTTAAATAAGAGTAACACTGAAGTCAGTAGACTCTGAGTCAAGTGGATTACCCTCCATCATGTGAGTGGGCCTCGCCCAATCAGTTACAGACCTTAGGAGGAAAAAGACTGACCTCCTCCAAAGAAGAGAGAATTCTGCTTCCAGACTGACTTCAAACTCGAGATGCAACATCAGCATCCCTGAAAATATGCCTGGGTTTCCAGCCTGCCCTACAGATTTTAGACTTTCCAACTTTAACAATCTCATAACTAACACATTCTCTCTCATCTCTCTCTCCCTACATACACACACACACATACATATATATCTACACACACATTTACATCTCTATACATATGCGCACATATACACATATAGATAGACCAAAACTTGGTTCTGTTTATTTGGAGAACCTGGTTTAATACAGGCCGTACAATGAGAAAGGTCTGAAAAGTATCCGAGCGTACCTAGAAAAAAATTTCACCAACTTCCTTCCTTGAGAACTTAGTATAATTAAATTAATACCATTCCTCAAATTTTATCCCTGTTCTCCCTTACAGAGATAGTAGAAACAAACAGTGAAAAATAGAGCAAAAACCAGAAATAAAGCAAAGAACAGAGAAAATTCTCATGCTGCATAGAGTTCTGGGTTGCTTTAGTTGCCTTATGCCAATTGTAATTCTGCCTACCTGGCAGCAACCTTGGATGCCCATTTCTCTTGGTGCAGACACCAGTGAGCACAGCCACAGAGGATGCCATCTGGACTTGGTCTGTGTGTGCTAAAAAGACTTCTGTTTACTTGTGCGCTAGATGAACTGACTTAGTAAACTGCTGGTCTGGAGGTTTCTTTCCCCTGTTTCCTCATGATGAACATCTCTGAAACTCATACTTCTCTTTTTAAGTATTTCCTTCGCATTACCAATATTCACGTAGAAAGCTTCCTTGATGGCTGTTCTATCTTTTTGATATAGGAAGACCTCTCATACACGAAGACTCATTCCACTAGTGTCTTTGCCCCTACAAGGTTTGTTTTTTTATCTATTTATTGTCTATTCACAGATGTCTTTAAGTCTTTATTTTGAAATAAGTGTAAGTTGACAAGAAGTTTCAAAAACTATAACCAGAGGTCCTTCACCTGGTTTCCTGAAAAAGATACATTTTAAATATATATGTATTTTTGTAATGATACTCAAATATCTAAATCATGAACAAGGGGTAGTGGAAGGGGAAGTGGGCGGGGGGTTGGGGTGACTGGGTGATGGGCACTGAAGGGGGCACTTGGCGGGATGAGCACAGGGTGTTATGCTGTATGTATGGCAAATTGAACTCCAATAAAAAAATTTAAAATAAAATAAAATTCTGATAAAATGGGGAGAAAAAACTTGACAACAGCATGATACACATGTACTCTTCTGTGGCATTTTATCACATGTGTAGATTCCTGTAACTGTCACTGCAATAAAGTAGATAAGTATCCTGTCAACACAAAGCTCCTTCTCATGTGACCGCAAGATCCCTAAGCCCTGTCTGGTCTAGAAACAAGATGTTTTTGCTCTTCAGCAAAACTCAACACAGACTGAGATTCTTATTTCTTTTTTGTATATTTTTTATTGGAGTTCGATTTGCCAACATATAGAATAACACCCAGTGCTCATCCTGTCAAGTGACCCCCTCAGTTCCAAACACCCAGTTACCTCATCCCCCTGCCCACCTCCCCTCCCACTGCCCCCTGTTCATTTCCCAGAGTTAGGAGTCTCTCATGTTCTGTCACCTCACTGATATTTCGCACTCATTTTCTCTCCTTTGCCCTTTATTCCCTTTCACTATTTTTTATATTCCCCAAAAGAATGAGACCATATAATGTTTGTCCTTCTCTGATTGACTTACTTCACTCAGCATAATACCCTCAAGTTGTATTCACGTTGAAGCAAATGGTGGGTATTTGAAATTTCTAAAGGCTGAGTAATATTCCATTGTATACATAAACCACATCTTCTTTATCCATTCATCTTTCAATGGACACTGAGTCTCCTTCCACAGTTTGACTATTGTGGACATTGATGCTATAAACATTGGAGTGAAGGTGACCTACCGTTTCACTGTATCTGTATCTGTATAGCATACAGTAGTGCAATTGCAGGGTCATAGGGTAGTTCTATTTTTAACTCTTTGAGGAACCTCCACACAGTTTTCCAGAGTGGCTGCACCAGTTCACATTCCCACCAGGAGTGCAAGAGGGTTCCCCTTTCTCCACATGCTCTTCAACATTTGTGGCCACCCGTCTTGTTCATTTTCACCATTCTCATTGGTGTAGGGCGGTATCTCATTGTGGTTTTTTTTTAATATAAATTTATTTTTATTGGTGTTCAACTTGCCAACATATAGAATAACACCCAGTGCTCATCCCGTCAAGTGACCCCTCAGTGCTCACCACCCAGTCAACCCACCCCCCTTCCACCACCCCTAGTTCGGTTCCAATAGTTAGGAGTCTCTCGTGTTCCGTCTCCCTTTCTGATATTTCCTACCCATTTCTTCTCCCCTCCCCTATATTCCCTTTCACTATTATTTATATTCCCCAAATGAATGAGAACATATAATATTTGTCCTTATCCGATTAATTCATTTCACTCAGCATAATACCCTCCAGTTCCATCCACGACGAAGCAAAGGTGGGTATTTGTCGTTTCTAATGGCTGAGTAATATTCCATTGAATACATAGACCACATCTTCTTTATCTTTTTATTATTTTTATCTTTTTATAATAAATTTATTTTTATTGGTGCTCAATTTGCCAACATACAGAATAACACCCAGTGCTCATCCCGTCAAGTGCCCCCCTCAGTGCCCGTCACAATTAAGATGTTGAGAAATGTTAAGGAGTCAATCCCATTTACAATTGCACCCAAAAGTATAAGACACCTAGGAATATACCTAACCAAAGAGGTAAAGGATCTATACCCTAAAAACGATAGAACGCTTCTGAAAGAAATTGAGGAAGACACAAAGAGATGGAAAAATATTCCATGCTCATGGATTGGCAGAATTAATATTGTGAAAATGTGAATATTACCCAGGGCAATTTACACATTTAATGCAATCCCTATCAAAATACCATGGACTTTCTTCAGAGAGTTAGAACAAATTATTTTAAGATTTGTGTGGAATCAGAAAAGACCCCGAATAGCCAGGGGAATTTTAAAAAAGAAAGCCATAGCTGGGGGCATCATAATGCCAGATTTCAGGTTGCACTACAAAGTTGTGGTCATCAAAACAGTGTGCTACTGGCACAAAAACAGACACATAGGTCAATGGAACAGAATAGAGAATCCAGAAGTGGACCCTGAACTTTATGGTCAACTAATATTCGATAAAGGAGGAAAGACTATCCATTGGAAGAAAGACAGTCTCTTCAATAAATGGTGTTGGGAAAATTGGACATCCACATGCAGAAGAATGAAACTGGACCACTCTCTTTCACCATACACAAAGATAAACTCAAAATGGATGAAAGATCTAAATGTGAGACAAGATTCCATCAAAATCCTAGAGGAGAACACAGGCAACACCCTTTTTGAACTTGGCCACGGTAACTTCTTGCAAGATACATCCACAAAGGCAAAAGAAACAAAAGCAAAAATGAACTATTGGGACTTCATCAAGATAAGAAGTTTTTGCACAGCAAAGGATACAGTCAACAAAACTAACAGACAACCTACAGAATGGGAGAAGATATTTGCAAATGACATATCAGATAAAGGGCTAGTTTCCAAAATCTATAAAGACTTATTAAACTCAACACCAAAGAAACAAACAATCCAATCATGAAATGGGCAAAAGACATGAAGAGAAATCTCACAGAGGAAGACATGGACATGGCCAACATGCACATGAGAAAATGCTCTGCATCACTTGCCATCAGGGAAATACAAATCAAAACCACAATGAGATACCACTTCACACCAGTGAGAATGGGTAAAATTAACAAGGCAGGAAATAACAAATATTGGAGCGGATGCGGAGAAAAGGGAACCCTCTTACACTGTTGGTGGGAATGTGAACTAGTGCAGCCACTCTAGAAAACTGTGTGGAGGTGCCTCAAAGAGTTAAAATTGGACCTGCCCTATGACCCAGCAATTGCACTGTTGGGGATTTACCCCAAAGATACAGATGCAATGAAATGCCGGGACACCTGCACCCCGATGTTTATAGCAGCAATGTCCACAATAGCCAAGCGGTGGAAGGAGCCTCGGTGTCCATCGAAAGATGAATGGATAAAGAAGATGTGGTTTATGTATACAATAGAATATTACTCAGCCATTAGAAATGACAAATACCCACCATTTGCTTCAACGAGGATGGAACTGGAGGGTATTATGCTGAGTGAAATAAGTCAATCGGAGAAGGACAAACATTATATGTTCTCATTCATTTGGGGAATATAAATAATAGTGAAAGGGAATAGAAGGGAAGGGAGAAGAAATGGGTAGGAAATATCAGAAAGGGAGACAGAACATAAAGACTCCTAACTCTGGGAAATGAACTAGGGGTGGTGGAAGGGGAGGAGGGCGGGGGGTGGGGGTGAATGGGTGTCGGGCGCTGAAGGGGAACTTGACGGGATGAGCACTGGGTGTTATTCTGTATGTTGGAAAATTGAACACCAATAAAAAATAAATTTGTTATTAAAAAAATAAATAAATAAATCTCTTGTTTCTTTGGAGATGTTGTGCTTAGAAACCTGTCGATAGTCTTCTTGTCTCTTGCTGCTTTAAGGATCTTCTCTTTATCTCTGGAATTTGCAAGTTTCACTATTAAATGTCAAGGTGTTGAGCGGTTTTTATTGATTTCAGGGGGGGGATCTCTCCATCTCCTGGATCTGAATGTCTGTTTGTCTTCTCAAGTTAGGAAAGTTCTCAGCTATGATTCGTTCAAATACATATTCTGGACCTCTGTCCCTTTCGGCATCCTCGGAACCCCAATTAAACATAGATTTTTCCTTCTGAGGGTGTCATTTATTTCCCTTAACCTTTCCTCATGATCTTTTCATTGTTTTTCTCTTTTTTTCCTCAGTTTCCTTCCTTGCCATCAACTTGTCTACTATGTCACTCACTCGTTCTTCTACCTCGTTAACCCTCGTCTTTAGGACCTCTAGATTGGATTGCATCTCATTTAATTGATTTTTAATTTCTGCCTGATTAGATCTAAATTCTGCAGTCATGAAGTCTCTTGAATCCTTTATGCTTTGTTCTAGAGCCACCAGTAACTTTATAATTGTGCTTCTGAATTGGCTTTCTGACATTGAATTGTAATCCAAATTTTGTAACTCTGTGGGAGAGAGGACTGTTTCTGATTCTTCCTTTGAGGTGAGTTTTTCCTTAGTCAGTTTGTTCAGTGCAGAGTGGCCAAAAACAAGTTGTATTGGGAAAAGGAGAAAAAGAGAGAAAAGAAAAAAGAAAAGAAGAAGGAGGAGGAGGAGGAGATGAAGAAGAATGAAGAAAAGAAGAAGAAGAAGAAGAAGAAGAAGAAGAAGAAGAAGAAGAAGAAGAAGAAGAAGAAAGAAGAAGAAGGAGGAGGAGGAGGAGGAGGAGGAGGAGGAGGAGGAGAAACGACAAATACCCACCATTTGCTTCAATGTGGATGGAACTGGAGGGTATTATGCTGAGTGAAATAAGTCAATCGGAGAAGGACAAACAGTGTATGTTCTCATTCATTTGGGGAATATAAATAATAGTGAAAGGGAATATAAAGGAAGGGGAAAGAAATGTTGGGAAATATCAGGAAGGGAGACAGAACATAAAGACTCCTAACTCGGGGAAACGAACTAGGGATGGTGGAAGGGGAGGAGGGCGGGTGTTGGAGGGGAATGGGTGACGGGCACTGAGGTGGACACTTGACGGGATGAGCACTGGGTGTTTTTCTGTATGTTGGTAAATTGAACACCAATAAAAATTAATTTAAAAAGAAGAAGAAGAAGAAGAAGAAGAAGAAGAAGAAGAAGAAGAAGAAGAAGAAGAAGAAGAAGAAGAAGAAGAAGAAGAAGAAGAAGAAGAAGAAGAAGAAGAAGAAGAAAGAAGAAGAAGAAGAAGAAGAAGAAGAAGAAGAAGAAGAAGAAGAAGAAGAAGAAGAAAGAAGAAGAAGAAGAAAAGAGAGAGAGAAAGGGGGGGAAGCAAACAGAAAATAAAAAACAAGGGGGAATATCCTCTGATTCTATATACTGTAAATCCCTCGACTTCCCATGGAACTTTCCAGTGCTGCTTGGTCAACAACTTGCTTTTCCCGTCTGTCTAGCTGGTCTTCTGTGGGAGGGGCCTGCTGTGCTGATTCTCAGGTGTGAGCACCTGGGGGAGCTGCTCACCCCCCTGCCTGGTGCACAGCTCAGTGGGAGTTGTTTATCCTGTTTATCCTATGAGGCCGCTGTGAGGCTCAATGGGGGGTTGTTTATCCTGTGAGGCCCCAGGAGGAACCACAACAGTGGCGGTGGCCAGCTCTCCAGCCCTGGAGTTAGCTCTAGCAGTAACTACCGCAGCTCTCAGTCTGCAGGGGCCTGGATGCTCCGGGGGCGGGGGCTGCTGATCTGCACAGTTCGGCGCCAGGGCAGGAGCGTCCTTGCTCTCCTGTGTCCTCCCAGCCTCTGCCTGTCCCAGGGGGAGCGCCGGATCCTGCGCCATGTCCCCCAGCACCCTGGGCTCCAGGGCTTGCACCGCTGGAATCGGGCTCCCGGATCGCACAGCCCCCTCTGCAGGGCCACCGCCGGAGCCGCCTCTGAGCTGCTCCCGGGTCCAGCCATGCGCTAGCTGCAGCCCCTTAGGGAACTCGGCTGCGGGGTGTGGCGTGCTCTCCCCTGGGGCACAGGTGCTCTGTTAGTGCCCCTGGGACTCTGAGGGCATCCCCGCCCCTCCTGGGTCCTGCCCAAGCTCCCTGCAAGTGGGCCTTTCCTTCTGGGATGATTGGTGAAGCTCCTGCTTCTCTGGGCCTGGACTTTCCTGTCCTGGGGGCACTCGCTGGGCGGCCTCAGCCAGGCTCCTGGCGGGGCCACTCCCCCTCGGATGCTTTTTATTTCTTTATTTTTTTTCCTACCTTGAAAGAAGCGCAAACTCTTCTCACTCTAGCATTCCAGCTGTTCTCTCTTTATATCGCAGGCTGAATTCATAGGTTTTCAGGATGATTTGAAAGTTATCTAGGTAATTTGGTGGGGACAAGTGACTTGGGGACCCTACTCTTCGCCATCTTGCCCCCTCCTCCTGGAGTATACATTTTTAAACAGGCAAAAAAAATCAAAAGAAGAATGATATTTTGTGTTATATGAACATTCCATGAAATTTAAATTCAGTGTCTAAAAATAAAGTTTTATTAAAACACAGTCATGATCGTCATTTCTGAGTGTCTACGGCAGTTTTCATGCTACAATAGCAGTTAAATTGTTGCTACAGATCGTAGCAGAGATGGTTAATTTTATATGTCAACCCAACTAGGCCAAAAGTTGCCAGATAGCTGGTTAACATGAATTTTGGGTGCATCTGTACAGGTTTTCAAGAAAGGATTACCATTTCCGTGGACTAGATAAAACAGAAGCCCCTCTCCAATGTGGATGGCTATCATCCAATCCCTTGAGGGCCTGAATAAATTTTTTTATTTTTATTTTTTTAAGATTTTATTTATTTACTCATGATAGAGAGAGAGAGAGAGGCAGAGATACAGGCAGAAGGAGAAGCAAGCTCCATGACGGGAGCCCAACGTGGGACTTGATCCTGGGACTACAGCGCCAAAGGCAGGCACTGAACTCCTGAGCCACCCAAGGATCCCCTAAATCCTTTTTAAAATGTGGAGGAAGTTTGAGTTAATTCAGTCTGGTAAATTGACTGGGCCATACATCATCTACAATCAACAGACTCAAATCTCAGGACTTCAGACACAGTGTGGAATCTACACCATCAGTTCTCAGGCTCTCAGGCCTTTAAACTAAACCACTAACTTTCCTGGGTCTCCAGGTTGCAGACAACAGACTATGGGACTTAAATCCATAATCATGTGAGCCAATACCTCATTATAAATCCCTTCATAAAAACACGCGTGTCCTGTTGGTTCTATTTCTCTGGATAACCTTGACTAATGTCTAATGTGACTAATGTAGTGACTAATACACTAGCCCACAAAGCCCAAAATATACATTTCATGATCAGAGTTTTCCATTTATATCATCTATGAGGATAAAACAAGATGGTGACTGAAATGGTCTATGCTTCAGTTATCCAGGTTTAGAGACAAGATTTGTAGGAATCTTTCAGTCTCTGAGTCCACTATAGCTCCAAAAATCACTTATTTTCTCCTGAAATCTCAATGAAGGTTAAACCTATGTCTCTCATGATCACTCCCTTGGACCTAGTGAGAAATCAATATCTTTGAAAGCATGAATAATTAAGCCCACAGAACACAGAACAAAGAAATTTCAAAATCCAGACTCTGGGGTGAACATGTCCATTCTCATGGTTGCTGTGGGTAGGAAAATCCATTGAGGTAGGTTTTCCTGCTCATAGACGTTCAGCATCTAGAAGCATCTTTGTAGGAAGAAGAGGCTTCAGAAAAGGTTGTAAACAAAGTGACCAAGAAATTGGTCCACAGATGGCTCTTTACATGTTGAGAGTTTTCTAAGCACACAAATTCCAGATTTTGCAGGCATTGTGTATCAAGCAAGATTGACTTCTTTCACACTGTTGACATGGTGAATTTCTTGAAATACACACACAATGAAGTCTTGTTTATCCTCTTTCAAGGGCTCAGAGATTAACAGTTCCAATTTTCCATGGGATAAGAGGATATAATTTAACAGATATTTTAATTAACCTAGAAAAAAACAATATTTTAGAAATGAAATACAAGACTACAGAAAGAGAATGTTACATTTTCCTTTGGTGGACCTGGGTGGCTCAGTCAGTTGAGCACCTGACTCTTGGCTTTGGCTAGGGTCTTAATCTCAGAGTCATGTGATCAAATCACATTTAAGAAGATCTCAATCACAATGTTTCCTTGCCAGATGGATATTTCAGATTAAAACAAAAAGCCACATCAGATTACATTTCGCAACACCCTGGTCTTCTTTTACTCTATACTTCCTAATCCCCAAAATACAGAAGGTAAGAGCAATGGAATGTGTGATAGAAAAAATGATCTGTTTCAAGGTATTGAGATTATATATATATATATATATATATATATATATATATATATATATATACCCACCCTAATTCCTCTGCTTCTGGATTTGTGAAATATTGCTTTACACATAGAGAAATAAAGGAGGTCGGTGGTAAGTTAACACAAGGTGGGACACATCACCTGTTTTCAATCACCAATGATGTAAAGGAGAAAAATACAAAATTCTCCTTGTTATGCCTTATCCTTTCCATTTCCAATATGAGGTAGTTGTTTCCGGGTCCATAGTGCGATTTCTGATGTTTGAGTTAGGCAGCTTCACATGCTTATCTTTACACAATAAGCTTACAAAACTTGTGCCTCGTGGAAATATTCAGAACTAAACACAAGAGCAAATATTGTGCTTTTCTTGACTAAGGCTTCAGGAAGCCACAGAGGACATGACAGGATCAGGCGGGGGGGATGGGGAGACACTAATATCTTTAAACACCAGACACACAAATTTGAGGAGACAGGAGAGGACACACCACATTAAGGAATGGATTTCCTTTCCTTGGCCTTTTGTGTACAGAATGTATATGAAAGAGTTGATCAGATGATTCACACTTTAGATACCTTCCTTGGCTATGTGTGTGTATTTTTCTCACAGAGAGTATGTTCCTATAATGTGTATATCATCTCAGGAGGAGGGAGTGATACTTACTCAAATACCATCTATCATGAGGCAGATTTTGGTGGTTCTACAATAAGCAAACCAAACCTATGTACAGTAGTTATGGTAGACAGAATAATGATTCCCCCAAAGATGCCTACGTTCTAATCTCTGGATCCTGTGAATATGTAACATTACATGGGGAAAAAATGGACTTTGTAGAAAAAATTAAGTATCTTAGATGGGGTGTGAGAATGTAAAGACTACAGTCTTCATAAGAGAAAGAGGGAGACAGGAGAGGAGGAAATACAGGAAAGAAGATACAATGACAGAAATAGGAGAATGATGCCGGGTGCTATGGTTGAGTGTTTGTCTTTGCCTCATGTCATGATCCTGGGGTTCTGGGATCAAGTCCAGCATCAGGCTCCCCACAGAGAGCCTGCTTCTCCCTCTATGTATATCCTTTCAGGTCTGGTCCGGTCTTTCAGTCCAGACCTGTTTCAGTCAGTATATCTACACAATGCTCTTGGATCATAAAGAAATACTTGGGTCTTAATAAGTAGATGTGAAGGTCATTAATAAAACCACAAGGCTGATGGGAAGCCTGGGTGGCTCAGTGGTTTAGCGCCTGCCTTTAGCCCAAGGCGGGATCCTGGAGGCACTGGATTGAGTCCCACATTGGGCTCCCTGCATGGAGCCTGCTTCTCCCTCTGCCTGTGTCTCTGCCTCTCTCTCTCTCTCTCTCTCTCTCTCTCTCTCTCTCTGTCTCTCATGAATAAATAAATAAAATCTTAAAAAAAAAACACAAGGCTGAGAAGTAACTTGAAATTTGCAAGAAAAGGGGGCATCATTACCAAATCAGTAGTTTAGGGATCCCTGGGTGGCGCAGTGGTTTAGCGCCTGCCTTTGGCCCAGGGCACGATCCTGGAGACCGGGGATCGAATCCCACGTCGGGCTCCCGGTGCATGGAGCCTGCTTCTCCCTCTGCCTGTGTCTCTGCCTCTCTCTCTATCTCTCTGTGACTATCATAAATAAATACAAAAAAAAAAATTAAAAAAAAAAAACAAATCAGTAGTTTATTCTCCTGTCTTATTACCCTCCTGGTCAGGCAATTCATTCCATTATTTATTCCTTCACTTGTTGGCTCTCTAGACCATTAATGAGCACTGGGAAAATTAGAAAGAGACTGATGAGCAAGACAGTTCCTGCACCTTCTGCAGCTGCACTTTGTTCATTTAATTTAAACAATCATGCAGCAGTTATGTATCGAGCATTTCTATGTGCCTGGCACCATGTGAAATGCTGGGGATACATTAGAGGGAAAAACCAACATGGCACCTGTTGGGCCTGAAATCTACAGGGAAGACAGACACAATCAAATAGTAAAAACCAATACTAAAATGACTCTGACAAATGCTCTGCAGAAAAGGCACAGGGGCCATCAGAATGAAAAATAAGAGAACCTGACTTAACCTTAGCAGGAAGAGAAGGCTTCTTGGAGGAATGGACACGTGAACTGAGATGTGAAGGCTGGCATACTTTTGAATCAAGGAAAACAAGAGTGTTTCAAGGACAAGGAATATGTGCAAAGCCTTTGTACCAAAGAGGGATAGTGAATTTAAAAAATTGAAAGAGGGAAAATTGCTTAGCAGGGAAATCAAGCAGAATCGCAGGAGGGGCAGTGGAGCCTCCATTCTCCCAGAGTCACTAATAGAGGAAGTGCCCCAGGGGGAGAGGGCACCGCACACCGAGGGCCAATCTCGGTTAAGGGCTGGAGCCCGCACCCAGCGGGGCCTCGGGTAGAAGCCAGTGGGTCAGGCGGGAGCTCCAGACGGAGGGGTCTGTACCCTGCTGCCGTCGGGAGCCACGGCCCAGGAGGGCAATTCCAGCAACACAGGTCCCGGATCCCAGGTGCCCAGTGGACAAAGTGACAATCCTGCGCTCCCCCTGGCACAGGTGGAGGTGGGGAGGGCACAGGACAGCAAGGACCCTCTGCCACCTGGCGCCCCCAAACTGTGCAGAGCAGCACCCCCGCCCCGGGAGCATCTAGGCCAGTGCGGACTGGGAGACTGCAGTAGTTACTGGGGGGGGAGCTGACCCCGCCAGAGCTGGAGACCTGGCTGCCACCAGTGTTGTTATTCCTCCTTGTGTCACCTGTGCCTGAGAGGGGCGGGGCCTCCAAGGAACAGAGGCCTCACAGGGTAAACAGCTCCCACTGAGCCCAGCACCCGGCGGGGGGCGGAGCAGCTCCCCCAGGTGCACACACCTGAGAATCAGCACAGCAGGACCCTCCCCCAGAAGACCCGCTAGAAGGGCAGGGGAAGAGCAAATTCTTGACCAAGCAGCCCTGGAAAGCTTCAGGGGAAGTCGAGGGATTTACAGTACAAAGAACTAGAGGGTACTCCTATTTTTTTTTCATTTTTCCAGTACAACTCATTTTTATATCAGACTATAAATTTCCAATATTTTTTTCTTTTCCCACCTTAACTACAATATTTTACCACCTTTTCATTTTTAAGTTTCTTCCTTTTTGACTTTCATACTTCTACAATTACAGGTTTTAGATATATTTTCACTTCTAGATTCCCTTCAACATATTCAACTTATTTTGGGGAGATATTTTGTTGTTGTTGTTGTTGTTGTTGTTGTTGTTATTTTGTGTTTTTTATTTTCTCTGCCTCATTTTGTTCTACAATGGCAGAAGTTAATACCTTCTAAAACAAGGCCAGCATGCACCCAGAATCAAGTGGTATACCATACTGGTTCATTCTGTGAGATTCCTCATTCCCATTCTGCACCCCCCCCCCCCGTTTTATCTTATTTATGTTTTGGTGGTCAATGTTGGGGCTTTCTACAAGTGTTTCTGGTTTATATAAATTTGGGACTGGGCATCTTCTAACATACAGAACTTAATATACTCAGAACCAAGAGGATCACCCTCTAGGACCCCTCAGGGAGACTACATTCTCCCTCCACTACAACTTTGTCACTACCACCATCTCCCAGTCCCCCCTTTTTTCCTTCTCATTATTTTTTTCTTATTTTTTCTCTTTACATTTGTTTTTTTCTCTTCTTTTTTCTCTTTTCTTTTTTTTTTTCTTCTTCTTTGGGATTCTTGGCCTTTTTTTACTACTTTGTTTTATTTTTTAGGTGTATTAATTGGCAACTTTAATATTAATGAAGTACTTAAGATATTTTATATGACATTAAATATTATTAAATATTTAGCAATTTTTAGTTCTGTAGCATTTAAGATCTGTTACTACAAAAATATAATTACATATAACAAATGAAGAAGGATTTTTATAAAAACTAACTTCATAATTCGCTTTAAGAATTTGTGGAATTCTACATATTGTTTACCTCATCTATGCAAATAACTTTTCCTTATTTCTGGGAAATCATTTCTTTTTATTTCAATTCCACAAGCAGCTTTATTTTTATATATATAAATTTATTTTTATTGGTGTTCAATTTGCCAGCATATAGAATAACACCCAGTGCTCATCCTGTCAAGTGCCCACCTCGGTGCCCATCACCCAGTCACCCCCAACCCCTGCCCACCTCCCCTTCCACCACCCCTAGTTCGTTTCCCAGAGTTAGGAGTCTTTCATGTTCTGTCTGGGAAATCATTTCTCATAACATGGATCACTTCTCATAACAAATGCTTTTTTACTTACTTTTTGATTTAAAAATATTTCATTACTAAAAAATGTTAGCCATGATCTGAGATTTCAGTGAATTGTAATCACTGATCACAGATCACTGTAACAAATAAAATAATAATTGAAAAATTAAAATATTGTAAGAATTACAAAAATGTGGCACAGAGACACGAAGTGAGTAAATGCTATTAGAAAAATGGCAGCAATAGATTTTTTTGACATAGGGTTGCCACAAACCTTCAGTCTGAAAAAAACACAGTATCTGAGAAAGGCAATAAAGTGGCATGAAATAAAACAAGGTATGGTTGTACCTAAGAATAGAATTACTGGGTCATGTAGCTCTTTGCTTAACATTTTGAAGAACTACCAAACTGTTTTCAAAAGATACTGTACCATTTTATGCTCCAATCAACAAGGTATGAGAATTTTCATTTCTCCATATTCTCACTACTGCTATGTTTATTTTTAATCAGTAACATTAGAGACATATCTTTACTGTCTATCTAAAGGTATTCTTGGCATTGTCATTGTATGAGTTAATAAAATAAATCTCTGGTTTTGTACCAGGAGACGAATATCTTTGGTGAGGTTATCCACCCTTGGTCTACCTTTTCCATGTGCCATGATCAAAACAAGATGGCTCACTTCAAAATAATGCTTTATAAACTAAATGATGAACTTTTGTGTATGAAGTGAAAGGGAAAGAAAAACGGAGTGGATTGTAAAAGTTGATCTGAACAATAATTTTTTTAGCACCAAATGCTTAAAAAACAGTAAAAAAAAAAAAAAATTTGTGGAATTCTGATGTTAATTTTTTTATTGGAGTTCAATTTGCCAACATATAGCACATCACCCAGTGCTCATCCTGTCAAGTGCCCCCCTCACTGCCCGTCCCCCAGTCACCCCAACCGCCCACCCACCTCCCTTTCCACTACCCCTCTTGTTTCTCTTCAGATCATATAAATCTTTCACCTTTTATGACTTTGTTTTAAAATTTGTTTTTCTTTAGTGGTCCTTTTGTTTTATTTCAGTCTGATATTTGTTTTCAATTTCTGGTCTCTGACCTTGTCAGAATAATCTGGGGTGAAATTTATTAGATTGTGTTTGATATTCTGGACTCAGCCCGCTCATACAACCACTCTGTACTGAGCAAAATGACTAGAAGGAAGAACTCACCACAAAAGAAAGAATCAGAAACAGTCCTCTCTGCCACAGAGTTACAGAATTTGGATTACAATTCCATGTCAGAAAGCCAATTCAGAAGTACAATTATCAAGCTACTGGTGGCTCTGGAAAAAAAGCATAAAGGATTCAAGAGACTTCATGACTGCAGAATTTAGATCTAATCAGGCTGAAATTAAAAATCCATTAAATGAGATGCAATCCAAACTGGAGGTCCTAATGATGAGGGCTAATGAGATGGAAGAAAGAGTGAGTGACATAGAAGGCAAGTTGATGGCAAGGAAGGAAGCTGAGGGAAAAAAAGAAAAACAATTAAAAGACCATGAAGAAAGGTTAAGGGAAATAAATGATAGTCTCAGAAGGAAAAATCTACATTTAATTGGGGTTCCCAAGGGCGCTGAAAGGTACAGAGGGCCAGAAAGCATATTTGAACAAATCATAGATGAGAACCTCCCTAAATTGAGGAAGATAACAGGCATGAATGCCTGAACAAGACCCAGGAGATAGAGAGGTTTCCCAAAAAAAATTAGTAAAAACCATTCAGCACCTCAACATTTAATAGTGAAACTTGCAAATTCCAAAGATAAAGAGAAAATCCTTAAAGCAGCAAGAGACAATAAATCCCTAACTTAAATGGGGAGAAATATTAGATTAACAGCAGACCTCTCCTCAGAGACCTGGCAGGCCAGAAAGGGCTGGCAGGTTATATTCAAGGTCGCAAATGAGAAGAACATGCAGCCAAGAATACTCTATCCAACAAGGCTCTCATTCAGAATAGAAGGAGAGATAAAGAGCTTCCAAGATAGGCAGAAACTGAAAGAATATGTGACCACCAAACCAGCTCTGCATGAAATATTAAGGAGGACCTTGTAAAGAAAGAGGAAGCCCAAAGAAATAATCCACAAAAACAGGGACTGAATAGGTATTACAATGACACTAAATTCATATCTTTCAATAGTAACTCTAAACGTGAATAGGCTTAATGATCTCATCAAAAGGTGCAGGGTTTCGAACTGAATAAAAAAGCAAGACCCATCTATTTGCTGTCTATAAGAGACTCATTTGAGACCTAAGGACAACTACAGCCTGAAAATGAAAGGTTATAGAACCATTTATCATTCAAATGGTCCTCAAAAGAAAGCTGGGGTAGCAGTCCTCATATCAGATAAATTAAAGTTTGTCCCAAAGACTGTAGTAAGAGATGAAGAGGGACACTATATCATACTCAAAGGGTCTATCCAACAAGAAGACCTAATAATCATGAATATTTATGCCCCTAATGTGGGAGCTGCCAAGTGTATCAATTAATAACCGAAGTTAAGACATACTTAGATAATAATATACTAATAGTAGGAGACTTCAACACTGCCTTTTCTGCAAATGACAGATATTCTAAGCACAACATCAGCAAAGAAACAAGAGCTTTGTTTTTTTTAAGATTTTATTTATTTATTCATGAGACACACACACACATACAGAGAGAGAGAGAGAGAGAGAGAGGCAGAGACACAGGCAGAGGGAGAAGCAGGCCCCACGCAGGGAGCCCGACATGGGACTCGATCCAGGGTCTCCAGGATCACACCCTGAGCTTCTGCTAAGGTTGTGCTAAACTGCTGAGCCACCCAGACTGCCCAAAACAAGAGCTTTTAAATGATACACTGGACCAGATGTATTTCACAGATATTTACAGAACTTTGCATCCAAACGCAACTGAATACACATTCTTCTCAAGCACACAGGGAACTTTCTCCAGAATAGACCACATAATGGGTCACAAATCAGGTCTCAACTGATACCAAAAGATTGGTATTGTCCCCTGCATATTTTTAGAACATAATGCTTTGAAACTAGAACTCAATCACAGGAAGAAATTTGGAAAAACTCAAACATGTGGAGGTTAAAGAGCATCCTGCTTTGGTGAATGGGTAATTAAAAGGAAATAAGAGAAGAATTGAAAAGATTCATGGAAACTATAAAGGGCTAGTTTCCAAATCTATAAAGAACTTATTAAACTCAACAGCAAAGAAACAAACAATCCAGTCATGAAATGGGCAAAAGACATGAACAGAAATCTCACAGAGGAAGACATAGACATGGCCAACACACACATGAGAAAATGCTCTGCATCACTTGCCATCAGGGAAATACAAATCAAAACCACAATTAGATACCACCTCACACCAGTGAGAATGGTGAAAATTAACAAGGCAGGAAACCACAAATGTTGGAGAGGATGCGGAGAAAGGGGAACCCTCTTACGCTATTGGTGGGAATGTGAACTGGTGCAGCCACTCTGGAAAACTGTGTGGAGGTTCCTCAAAGAGTTAAAAATAGACCTGCCCTATGACCCAGCAATTGCACTGCTGGGGATTTACCCCAAAGATACAGATGCAATGAAACGCCAGGACACCTGCACCCCAATGTGTATAGCAGCAATGTCCACAATAGCCAAACTGTGGAAGGAGCCTTGGTGTCCATCAAAAGATGAATGGCAAAAAAATGAAAGATGAATGGATAAAGAAGATGTGGTTTATGTATACAATGGAATATTACTCAGCCATTAGAAACGACAGATACCCACCATTTGCTTCGACGTGGATGGAACTGGAGGGTATTATGCTGAGTGAAATAAGTCAGTTGGAGAAGGACAAACATTATATGGTCTCATTCATTTGAGGAATATAAAAAATAGTGAAAGGGAATAAAGGGGAAAGGAGAAAAAATAAATGGGAAATATCAGAAAGGGGGACAGAACACGAAAGACTCCTAAGTCTGGGAAATGAACTAGGGGTGGTGGAAGGGGAGGTGGGCGGGGGGTGGGGGTGACTGGGTGGTGGGCACTGAGGTGAGCACTTGACGGGATGAGCACTGGGTGTTATTCTGTATGTTGACAAATTGAACACCAATAAAAATAAATTTATTTTTTAAAAAAAGATTCATGGAAACTAATGAAAATGAAAATGCAACCACTCAAAATCTTTGGGATACAGCAAAAGGAGTCCTAAGAGGGAAATACCTCGCAATACAAGCATCCCTCACAAAACTGGAAAAAACTCAAATACACAAGCTAACCTGGCACCTAAAGGAACTGGAAGAAAGAACAGCAAATAAAACTTACACCAAACAGAAGAAGAGAGTTAATAAAACTGAGTTAGAGGTGTCTTCACGATATAGGAAATAAGCTATAAATACTCATCTAGATCTCAGAGATCAAATGGAGAAATATATATTGCTGTCATTTGTATCTAGGTGGTAACTGAACCTAAAAAATAGATGCTATTGTCTAGGTGGAAAGGACCTAGTGAGAACTGAAGTCATTCTGGAACTGATCCATTGGATGGAGCCATAAACGGAACAAAGAGGTAAAAGGTTGGGAGAATGGAAGAAAGACATAGAAATAAATGTATGTGAGTACAATCTAGAGGAGATAATGATGGAGTGTTTCATCAGAAAAGATGAGGGCAGGGGATCCCTGGGTGGCTCGGCGGTTTAGCACCTGCCTTTGGCCGGGGGCGCGATCCTGGAGTCCCGGGGTGGAGTCCCGCATCGGGCTCCCTGGGTGGAGCCTGCTTCTCCCTCTGCCTGTGTCTCTGGCTTGCTCTCTCTCTCTCTCTCTCTCTTTGTGTGTGTGTGTGTGTGTGTGTGTGTGTGTGTGTGTGTGTGTGTGATGGATAAATAAATAAAATATTTTTTAAAAAAAGAAAAGAAAAGATGAATATTGTCCCAAGTTTCTGAAAAAACTTTTTAGGAACATGGAGATCATTGTAGATCTAAGAGATGTTTGTTTGGGTGGCATGATAGGGTAAAGAAACCATATTTGCAAGAGGTGCAGGAGGAGGAAGTGAGTATAAGGCAAGGAAATGGAGACAGAGAAAGAAGTCAACTCTTGGCTGATAGCTAAAAAGGAAACAAGTAGTACATGATTTTAAGATGGGACAGAACCAAACATGTTTGCAGAACTGTGAAAGAATACTTTAAGACTGTGACATAAGGAGAGCAAGAGAGAGGGAGAATGTGTGAAGAATAACTTAAAGATAATTACCTTTAAGCCATGAAGAATGGGATTAAAGAGTAGGTGGAAGCACTCGACGTAGAGGTGGAGAGAAATTGCACCAATGATAAGGGACTGTGGACAGGATGCATGCTGACGTTTGGTTGGTATGGCCAACGGCATAGACTTCACCGGGTGTCATCAGATGACTCTGAATTCTCTATGAAATAGGTGGTAAGACATTTACTGAGGAAGGGGGAGGAGACAGAAGATTCAGCGGCAGAACCAGTGCCAGTGGAGGCTGGGAGAACAAGGTAATGAGAGAAATACAGGAAGACTTCCTGGCAGGAGAGTAGGTTCCTTTAGATGGGAAGGGAGACTCATGGGAGTCTTTTACAGACAATAGAAGAGTTTAGAAACAATAGGTAAATACTCAGTTAAATCTAAACTAGTAAGTGTTGGTTCCTAATAACCATAGCCATGAATTATCCTATGGTATTATTGTTTATCTTCCTGCTTTCCTGGTGGCTACAGGGTACTGAAAATATCAAGCTCTCTGACAAGGTTTCAAAATGCCAGATAACACTTTTTCTGTTTAATTTATAAATATGTACATCAACTTCCCCCATGCTTGCATTTATGTGACTTGCTGCTCAGTGAGATATAGGTGGAGAAAAAAAAAAGAGATATAGGTGAGGTAGAGAAAAAGGATAGGGTAACATGGCTTTAAGTAGAATGTGCGTCACTGCTTCAGATCACTGAGTCTTGTTTACCGAGTGGGCATGTCTGGCATACAGCAGGTGCTTCATTAGAGTGTTGATGTGTAAGTGTTAACATGAACACAGCTCCCTAAGAACAAAAAAATATTCTAAAACAACCCTTTATTTTTTTAATTTTAATCTTTTTAAATTTATTAAGACTAGCTTGTGGTCCAACATATAATCAATCCTTTTATCTTTTTTTAAATTTTTTATTGGAGTTTAATTTGCTAACATATAGCATAACACCCAGTGCTCATCCCACCAAGTGCCTCCCTCAGTGCCCATCACCCAGGCACCCCAATCCCCTACCCACTTCCCCTTCCACTACCTCTTGTTCATTTCCCAGAGTTAGGTGTCTCATGTTTTGTCACCCTCACTGATATTTTCACTCATTTTCTCTCCTTTCCCTTTATTCTCCTTCACTAATTTTTATATTCCCCAAATGAATGACACCATATAATGTTTATCCTTCTCCAATTAACTTATTTCACTCAGCATAATAACCTCCAGTTCCATCCACATCGAAGCAAATAGTGGGTATTTGTCTAAAACAACCCTTTAAAAATATGTCATTGTTAACAGTTTATGAGTCACCATATATTGGCTAATTGAATTCAAATTAAAAAGCAATAAATAAAAATTTTTTAAAATAGTAAATGAGTCAAAAACAAAGTAAGTGAGAGCACTCTAAGGCATATTTTGCTGCACACTAACATTGCTAAATGGAGTGAGCATATGGTACTCAAGCAGATCACTTAATGAAGTGCTCTGGGAGCAATGCCTGATCTTACTTACCATCATGGGTTTGTTGACACCAGACATGGCCCTGCTGGAAAGTGTGTATTTCTCTGACTCAGCTCTTGTTTTCCTGATTCCTTTGAACCATTTTCCATATTCCTCCCGCACCTGCAGTGGCAAAGTATGCTCTGGATCAGTTCACTGAGATGAGTGAGGATAGGAAGCATCCCAGGTGGGAGCTGGGCAGTAGTACCTGCTGGCTGAGGAGGCAGTACACCAGGAAGATGAAGACACCCTGCAGGCTGTTGATGATGGTGAACAGGTAAGCCATGACGTGGGCAGCTGGACCCACCTGCAGGATGCCCAGGCACCACGTGCAGCCCAGGATGAAGAGCTGAGCTATGGCTTTAAATGTCAGCATCCTGGGTAGGAAGAGAAAGAAGGCTCATGATTCACCCAGGGCAACACAATGAAAGCCATTTCTCACGTCTTTAGTCCATCGATGCTTCGTCTTCCCCTGCTGGTGATGAGTTCTCTGACTGGTGATCAGCTTGAAATTCATTATCAATGATTTCCTATAAAACATGCCACTTTGACAAGGATGGCATTTTGATTTGGATTGGGAGGAGAGGGACATTTCCAAAAGTAATTTTCAAAGGTTTTATGATGCTATATAGAGATCCTGAATTTCATCCAACACTATGGAGAAGGCATTTTGCATCAGGTTCTGTGCTGGGACCTGGGCATTAAAAATAACAAAGGCAATATTTCTATTTTCATTTGGAAAGGATAATGATAGGAAAATGAAAGGACAACATTAAATTTGCACAAACGTTGCTGGAGCAAAGGACTGCCCAAGCCTCCCAGAAGATTTGACATGGAATAGGATTTTCTCCAGAGAGAGGAATGGAAGAGAGGTCAGTAGGAGCCTGAATTGAGGGTGGGGTGTGGAAGTGTAAGCTAGGATGTGGAATTAGTCACAGGCTTTTCTAAGTGCTTCATAGAAAAATAAATGGTAAAAAAAATAAAAATAAAAAATAAATGGTCTCTGCACATTAGTCATAGGACTGATGGCAAAAGTCCAAAGAATGTTTATTAACAAATGCCAATTCTTCCTGTTTCTGAGGGAGTCACAAACTGGGGTTAGAAATAGAACAGAGGCAACTTGGTGGCTCAGTCAGTTACATGTCTGACTCTTGATTTCAGCTAGATCATGATCTTAGGGTCTTGGGATGGATCCCCAAGTCAAGCTTCCCACTGAATGTGGAGCCTGCAAAAGATTCTCCCCCTCCCTTTCCCTCTTCTATCCCCTCCACCTCTCTCTCTCTCTCCCTCTCTCTCTCTCTCTCTCTCTGAAGAAAAGAAAAAGCATAGCACATTTGCCCAGGTTGTCAGCATCACACCAGTGAATCTGAGCTATCTTCCATAGAAGAATAGCTTCATCTCTCTACTCAGGTCCCCTCAGAAGACCCCGAGAAGAAGCATCAGGGACTGCTGAGGTACACAGCTTTGCCCTTAGGATCGCACGTGTCTGTTGGGTTGTCACTCTTTTCTTCATCTTACCTTGTGTTCTGGAGGGTGGATACATCACTGTTGAGGGAAGACAGTTTGCTTTTCAAAATCCAGAGGGTCATCAGAAAGAAACCTAAATTGACCTTCAGAAAACCACAGAAGGTTTACTGAATAAAATTTCGATCTGTTCTCTGCATCCTAGCCTGTCCAACACCAGTTCCATATTTAAGTCATTTTCATATTAACTATCAATGGTAGAGTTCGTAGTTTTAAGAATAGTCTTAGAAAACTAAGCAAATCCAGTGACATGCCTGCCTCTGTCACCCTCCCTTAAAATTCTGCTCCTCTAATGACCCCCAGCTGAGCATTAAGGATGCTTTGATGTCATCACTCACAGAGAAGATGGTGCAGACTGGCCCAAGGAAGCTCCATATAAATCTCTCTTCTGGGTTGAGCCAGCAGCTGAGCAAGAGAGCACAAAAATGCATTGGTCCTTAGGAATGGAGAACTATTATGTAAATTCATTCACTCACCAACATTCATTCATTCATCAACAAATACCGAGTGACTCTTTTGTGACAGGATCTGTGGTTAGCTCTGAAGATACATGATAAAGAAAGTAAATACGGTCTTAAAACCCACAAATCTCACATGGAGCAGAGACACACAATTTGACACTGCAACAATAAAACAAAAATGTGAGGCTGTAATGTCCACAATAGCCAAACTGTGGAAGGAGCCTCAGTGTCCTTCGAAAGATGAATGGAGGGGGGAGGGGCAAGATGGCGGAGGAGTAGGGTCTCCAGGTCACTTGTCCTCAACAAATTACCTAGAAAACCATCCAATCATCCTGAAAATCTACGAATTCGGCCTGAGATTTAAAGAGAGACCAGCTGGAACGCTACAGAGAGAAGAGTTCGCGCTTCTATCAAGGTAGGAAGACGGGGAAAAAGAAATAAAGGAACAAAAGGCCTCCAAGGGGGAGGGGCCCCGAGGAGCCGGGCTGAGGCCGGGGCGAGTGTCCCCAGGACAGGAGAGCCCCGTCCCGGAGGAGCAGGAGCTGCACCGACGGAAAGGCCTCCCGGGGAATTGGAGCAGGATCCCCAGAAAGGCGGGGATGCCCTCGGGCTCCCGGGGACAGTAACAGAGGAACTGCGCCCCCGAGAGTGCACCGAGCTCCCTAAGGGCTGCAGCGCTCGGCGGGACCCGGAGCAGCTCGGAGGGGCTCGGGCGGCGGCTCCGCGGAGGGGGCTGCGCGGCTCCGGGAACAGCTCGGCGGCGGCGGCTCGGGCAGAGGAAGAAGCTCCGCGGAGGGGGCGGCGCGGCTCCGGGAACAGCTCAGCGGCGGCGGCTCGGGCGGAGGAAGAAGCTCCGCGGAGGGGGCGGCGCAGCTCCGGGAACAGCTCGGAGGGGCTCGGGCGGCGGCTCCGCGGAGGGGGCTACGGGGCGGGAGCGCGAATCCAACAGCGCAGGCCCCGGAGCACAGGGCGCCGGGACACAGCCCAGGATCCGGCCTCCCCCGGGACAGGCAGAGGCCGGGAGGGCCCAGGACAGCAAGGACGCTCCTGCCTGGAACTGAGCAGATCAGCGGCCCCGCCCGGGAGCCCCCAGGCCCTGCAGAGGGAGAGCCCCGGAGCTACTGCGGGAGCTGACCCCAGGGTCCCAGAGCTGCCCCCGCCACTGTGGCTTCCTCCTGGGGCCTCACGGGGTGAACAACCCCCACTGAGCCCTGCACCAGGCAGGGGCAGAGCAGCTCCCCCAAGTGCTCACACCTGAGAGTCAGCACAGCAGGCCCCTCCCCCAGAAGACCAGCGAGACGGACCAGTTCCAAGGGAAGTCAAGGGACTTAAAGTACACAGAATCGGAAGATACTCCCCGTGGTTTTTGCTTTTGGTTTTTTTTGTTTTTGGTTTTGGTTTTTTTTTTTGTGTTTTTTTTTATTTGTTTGTTTTGTTTTGTGCTTTTTTTTTCTTTCTTTCTTTCTTCTTGATTTCTGATTGCTTACCCCGCCCCACCCCCCCTTTTTTTTCTTTTATCTCCTTTCTTTCTTTTTCTTTCTTTTTCTTCTCCTTTCCCCCCCCCCTTTTTTTTTCCTCTTTCTCTTTTTTCTTTTTCTCTTTTCTTTCCTTCTCTCTCTTTTTCTCCTTTTCCCAATACAACTTGTTTTTGGCCACTCTGCACTGAGCAAAATGACTAGAAGGAAAACCTCACCTCAAAAAAAATAATCAGAAACAGCCCACTCTCCCACAGAGTTACAAAATATGGATTACAATTCAATGTCAGAAAGCCAATTCAGAAGCACTATCTTACAGCTACTGGTTGCTCTAGAAAAAACCATAAAGGACTCAAGAGACTTCATGACTGCAGAATTTAGATCCAATCAGACAGAAATTAAAAATCAATTAAATGAGATGCAATCCAAGCTAGAAGTCCTAACGACGAGGGTTAACGAGGTGGAAGAACGAGTGAGTGACATAGAAGACAAGTTGATGGCAAAGAGGGAAACTGAGGAAAAAAGAGACAAGCAATTAAAAGACCATGAGGATAGATTAAGGGAAATAAATGACAGCCTGAGGAAGAAAAACCTACGTTTAATTGGGGTTCCTGAGGGCGCCGAAAGGGACAGAGGGCCAGAATATGTATTTGAACAAATCATAGCTGAAAACTTTCCGAATCTGGGAAGGGAAACAGGCATTCAGATCCAGGAAATAGAGAGATCCCCCCCTAAAATCAACAAAAACCGTTCAACACCTCGACATTTAATAGTGAAGCTTGCAAATTCCAAAGATAAGGAGAAAATCCTTAAAGCAGCAAGAGAAAAAAAGTCCCTGACATTTATGGGGAGGAATATTAGGGTAACAGCAGACCTCTCCACAGAGACCTGGCAGGCCAGAAAGGGCTGGCAGGATATATTCAGGGTCCTAAATGAAAAGAACATGCAACCAAGAATACTTTATCCAGCAAGGCTTTCATTCAAAATGGAAGGAGAGATAAAGAGCTTCCAAGACAGACAGCAACTGAAAGAATATGTAACCTCCAAACCAGCTCTGCAAGAAATTTTAAGGGGGACTCTTAAAATTCCCCTTTAAGAAGAAGTTCAGTGGAACATTCCACAAAAACAAGGACTGAATAGATATGATGACACTAAACTCATATCTATCAGTAGTAACTCTGAACGTGAACGGGCTTAATGACCCCATCAAAGGGGCAGGGTTTCAGACTGGATAAAAAAGCAGGACCCATCTATTTGCTGTCTACAAGAGACTCATTTTAGACAGAAGGACACCTACAACCTGAAAATAAGAGGTTGGAGAACCATTTACCATTCAAATGGTCCTCAAAAGAAAGCAGGGGTTGCCATCCTTATATCAGATAAATTAAAATTTACCCCAAAGACTATAGTGAGAGATGAAGAGGGACACTATCTCATACTCAAAGGATCTATCCAACAAGAGGACTTAACAATCCTCAATATATATGCCCCGAATGTGGGAGCTGCCAAATATTTAAACCAATTAATAACCAAACTGAAGAAATACCTTGATAATAATACACTTATACTTGGTGACTTCAATCTAGCTCTTTCTACCCTGGATAGGTCTTCTAAGCACAACATCTCCAAAGAAACGAAAGCTTTAAATGATACACTGGACCAGATGGATTTCACAGATATCTACAGAACTTTACATCCAAGCTCAACTGAATACACATTCTTCTCAAGTGCACATGGAACTTTCTCCAGAATAGACCACATACTGGGTCACAAATCGGGTCTGAACCGATACCAAAAGATCGGGATAGTCCCCTGTATATTCTCAGACCATAATGCCTTGAAATTAGAACTTAATCACGACAAGAAGTATGGAAGGACCACAAACACGTGGAGGTTAAGGACCATCCTGCTAAAAGATGAAAAGGTCAACCAGGAAATTAAGGAAGAATTAAAAAGATTCATGGAAACTAATGAGAATGAAGATACAACCGTTCAAAATCTTTGGGATGCAGCAAAAGCAGTCCTGAGGGGGAAATACATCGCAATACAAGCATCCATTCAAAAACTGGAAAGATCTCAAATTCAAAAGCTCACCTTACACATAAAGGAACTAGAGAAAAAGCAACAAATAGACCCCACCCCCAGCAGAAGAAGACAGTTAATTAAAATTCGAGCAGAACTCAATGATATCGAGACCAAAAGAACTGTGGAACAGATCAACAGAACCAGGAGTTGGTTCTTTGAAAGAATTAATAAGATAGATAAACCATTAGCCAACCTTATTAAAAAGAAGAGAGAGAAGACTCAAATTAATAAAATCATGAATGAGAAAGGAGAGATCACTACCAACACCAAGGTAATACAAACGATTTTAAAAACATATTATGAACAGCTGTACGCCAATAAATTAGGAAATCTAGAAGAAATGGACGCATTCCTGGAAAGCCACAAACTACCAAAACTGGAGCAGGAAGAAATAGAAAACCTGAACAGGCCAATAACCAGGGAGGAAATTGAAGCAGTCATCAAAAACCTCCCAAGACACAAGAGTCCAGGGCCAGATGGCTTCCCAGGGGAATTCTATCAAACGTTTAAAGAAGAAATCATACCTATTCTACTAAAGCTGTTTGGAAAGATAGAAAGAGATGGAGTACTTCCAAATTCGTTCTACGAGGCCAGCATCACCTTAATTCCGAAACCAGACAAAGACCCCACCAAAAAGGAGAATTACAGACCAATATCCCTGATGAACATGGATGCAAAAATTCTCAACAAGATACTAGCCAATAGGATCCAACAACACATTAAGAAAATTATTCACCATGACCAAGTAGGATTTATCCCTGGGACACAAGGCTGGTTCAACACTCGTAAAACCATCAATGTGATTCATCATATCAGCAAGAGAAAAACCAAGAACCATATGATCCTCTCATTAGTTGCAGAGAAAGCATTTGACAAAATACAGCATCCATTCCTGATCAAAACCCTTCAGAGTGTTGGGATAGAGGGAACTTTCCTCGACATCTTAAAAGCCATCTACGAAAAGCCCACAGCAAATATCATTCTCAATGGGGAAGCACTGGGAGCCTTTCCCCTAAGATCAGGAACAAGACAGGGATGTCCACTCTCACCACTGCTGTTCAACATAGTTCTGGAAGTCCTCGCCTCAGCAATCAGACAACAAAAAGACATTAAAGGCATTCAAATTGGCAAAGAAGAAGTCAAACTCTCCCTCTTCGCCGATGACATGATACTCTACATAGAAAACCCAAAAGCCTCCACCCCAAGATTGCTAGAACTCATACAGCAATTTGGTAGCGTGGCAGGATACAAAATCAATGCCCAGAAATCAATGGCATTTCTATACACTAACAATGAGACTGAAGAAAGAGAAATTAAGGACTCAATCCCATTTACAATTGCACCCAAAAGCATAAGATACCTAGGAATAAACCTAACCAAAGAGGTAAAAGATTTATACCCTAAAAACTATAGAACACTTCTGAAAGAAATTGAGGAAGACACAAAGAGATGGAAAAATATTCCATGCTCATGGATTGGCAGAATTAATATTGTAAAAATGTCAATGTTACCCAGGGCAATTTACACGTTTAATGCAATCCCTATCAAAATACCATGGACTTTCTTCAGAGAGTTAGAACAAATTATTTTAAGATTTGTGTGGAATCAGAAAAGACCCCGTATAGCCAGGGGAATTTTAAAAAAGAAAACCATAGCTGGGGGCATCACAATGCCAGATTTCAGGTTGTACTACAAAGCTGTGGTCATCAAGACAGTGTGGTACTGGCACAAAAACAGACACATAGATCAATGGAACAGAATAGAGAACCCAGAAATGGACCCTGAAATGTATGGTCATCTAATATTCAATAAAGGAGGAAAGACTATCCATTGGAAGAAAGACAGTCTCTTCAATAAATGGTGCTGGGAAAATTGGACATCCACATGCAGAAGAATGAAACTGGACCACTCTCTTGCACCATACACAAAGATAAACTCAAAATGGATGAGAGATCTAAATGTGAGACAAGAGTCCATCAAAATCCTAGAGGAGAACACAGGCAACACCCTTTTGGAACTTGGCCACAGTAATTTCTTGCAAGATACATCCACAAAGGCAAAAGAAACAAAAGCAAAAATGAACTATTGGGACTTCATCAAGATAAGAAGCTTTTGCACAGCAAAGGATACAGTCAACAAAACTAAAAGACAACCTACAGAATGGGAGAAGATATTTGCAAATGACCTATCAGATAAAGGGCTAGTTTCCAAAATCTATAAAGAACTTATTAAACTCAACACCAAAGAAACAAACAATCCAATCATGAAATGGGCAAAAGACATGAAGAGAAATCTCACAGAGGAAGACATGGACATGGCCAACAAGCACATGAGAAAATGCTCTGCATCACTTGCCATCAGGGAAATACAAATCAAAACCACAATGAGATACCACCTCACACCAGTGAGAATGGGGAAAATTAACAAGGCAGGAAACAACAAATGTTGGAGAGGATGCGGAGAAAAGGGAACCCTCTTACACTGTTGGTGGGAATGTGAACTGGTGCAGCCACTCTGGAAAACTGTGTGGAGGTTCCTCAAAGAGTTAAAAATAGACCTGCCCTACGACCCAGCAATTGCACTGTTGGGGATTTACCCCAAAGATTCAGATGCAATGAAACGTCGGGACACCTGCACCCCGATGTTTCTATCAGCAATGGCCACAATAGCCAAACTGTGGAAGGAGCCTCGGTGTCCATCGAAAGATGAATGGATAAAGAAGATGTGGTTTATGTATACAATGGAATATTACTCAGCGATTAGAAACGACAAATACCCACCATTTGCTTCAACGTGGATGGAACTGGAGGGTATTATGCTGAGTGAAATAAGTCAGTCGGAGAAGGACAAACAGTGTATGTTCTCATTCATTTGGGGAATATGAATAATAGTGAAAGGGAATATAAAGGAAGGGAGAAGAAATGTTGGGAAATATCAGGAAGGGAGACAGAACATAAAGACTCCTAACTCTGGGAAACGAACTAGGGGTGGTGGAGGGGGAGGAGGGCGGGTGTTGGAGGGGAATGGGTGACGGGCACTGAGGTGGACACTTGACGGGATGAGCACTGGGTGTTTTTCTGTATGTTGGTAAATTGAACACCAATAAAAATTAATTTAAAAAAAAAAAGAAAGATGAATGGATAAAGAAGCTGTGTTTATGTATACAATGGAATATTACTCAGCCATTAGAAACGACAAATACCCACCATTTGCTTCGACGTGGATGGAACTGGAGGGTATTTTGCTGAGTGAAATAAGTCAATCAGAGAAAGACAAACATTATATGGTCTCATTCATTTGGGGAATATAAAAAATAGTGAAAGGGAATAGAAGGGAAGGGAGAAGAAATGGGTAGGAAATATCAGAAAGGGAGACAGAACATAAAGACTCCTAACTCTGGGAAATGAACTAGGGGTGGTGGAAGGGGAGGAGGGCGGGGGGTGGGGGTGAATGGGTGACGGGCACTGAGGGTGGCACTTGACAGGATGAGCACTGGGTGTTATTCTGTATGTTGGCAAATTGAACACCAATAAAAAATAAATTTATTATTAAAAAATAAAAAATTAAATAAATAAATAAATAAATAAATAAATAAATAAATAAAATGTGAGGCTGTGAGAATGTATCATTGGACGTCATGATTAGATGGAAGTCTAAAGGATTAGGATGGCTAAGGATGATTCAATAAGGAAATTATATTTTTGGTTGAGATATGAAGAGTGAATGCTGTCACTGAGATAAACAGTGTTGAAGCCAAGGAGAAGCCCACACACCTGTTAACAGATTTAGAGAGTCCTGTGAATCTAACATGGTTTTAACGGTCTTTTTTGTACTGTTCAATATAATTTTTTTCCATCAGCAAAAGCCCCACCTTGAACCCCACCTCTGCAAAACCCATCCACTTAGTTTTGTATTTTTTTCATGGCATTATTCAGATATATTTTACATACCATAAGTTCACCCATCTAAACTATCCAGTTCAGTCATCTTTAGAATATCCACAGTGTTGCGTGCCTGCACCAAAATCTAACTTAAGGTTAGATTAGTACCTTAAGATAATTTCAGTTCTTAAAGGGAAACTTCATTCACTTCATGTGTTCCCCACCTCCACACACTCCATTCCTCCCCTCCCCCCAGGGCACCATTACTCTGCTTTCTCATTCAACAGATTTGCCTGTTCTGAACATTTTACATAAGTGGTATCATCCAATATGTGGTCTTTTATGACTGGATCCTTTCATTTAGCATCATGCTTTCAATGCTATCTGAATTGCAGCACGTATTTATGGATAGGTTATACTCCTGACTTTTCTTCATAGCTAAATAATATTCTGCTGGATGGATATCCGGCTGCATCTTGGTTATCTATTCTTCACTTCATGGACATTCCAGTTATTTCCAATTTTGAAGAGTATGCTATTAGTATTCAGGTACAAGTTTTTTTGTATATTTTTTAAATTTTTTATTGGAGTTTGATTTGCCAACATATAGTATAACACCCAGTGCTCATCCCATCAAGTGCCCCCCTCAGTGCTCAGGTACAAGTTTTTGTGTGAACATACGATTCCATTTGTTTTGGGTAGATATCCTAGCATGTGGTAGCTATACTTTGAACCCTGTGACAAACTGTCCAACCAAGTTCCAAAGTGGCTGCACCATTTTACATTCCAACCACCAATGTATAAGTGTTCCAAATTTTCCACATTGTTACAAACACTTTTTACTGCCTTTTTTAACCATTTTAACTAATGGGTATGAAGTAACATCTTATTTGTGGTTTTTGACTTGATTTTCCTGATGACTATGGTTGTTGAGCATCTTCTCATGTGATTATTAGTCATTTACATATCATCTTTGGAGGAATGGGTATTAACATATTTTGTCCATTTTTCATTTTTTATTTATTTAATCTCTACACCCCACATGGGGCTCAAACTCATGACCCCGATATCACGAGTCATGTGCTCCAACTGAGCCAGCCAAGTACCCCCATTTTTAAACTGAATTATTTGTCTTTTGTTGTTGAGTTGTTTGATTTAGTTTTAACAACAGTGCAAAACAGATGTTCTCTTATGATCACAGATTGGTAATTAATGTATAAAAATCTTAAGTCTATTGTTGAAGGTATTACTGACACACAGTGACAGAATCTACTTTTGATCCAACATTCCGGTAGAGAGTGAGCAAGGCACTTCAGAACAATGGAGAGTGTGAAAGGCCGTTTCAGGACAACTAAAGTATAGGCTAAGAAGAATGTAAGCAAGAGGCACCTGGATGGCTCCATCTGTTAAGTATCTGCCTTAAGCTCAGGTCATGATCCCACGGTCATGAGATCAGTCCCCACATTGGGCCCACTGATTCCCTTGTTTGTGCTCTCTCTCTATCTCTGTCAGATGGATGAATAAATCTTTTTGAAAATATAAAAAAAAGAAAATGTCTCTAAGGAAGCACTGATTAGAAACTTTGTAGATGAAGTCTTTATATCGATTGTTATGAATATATTAAAAACACTAAATGTCTAAAACACTAAAGGAAGGGGCACTGTGTGGCTCAGTCAGTTAAGTATCCAACTCTAGATTTTGGCTCAAGTCATGATCTTGGGGTCATGGGATGGAGCCCCATGTTGGAATAAGTATGATGCCTGCTTGGGAATCTTTGTTTCTCTCCCTCTGCCCACCGCCACTCATGCTTGCACACTCCCTATCTATCTGTGATTATTCTAAAAACACTAACTTGTATGCCTCTAAAGAGTCTATTTTATGGTGTGTGAAATACATGTCAATAAGAGTAAAAACACAAAACTGAGCGTTAAAGGTGAAGATAAGAGAGTACAAGTTCTACAGCTTGACTCTCTAGATTTGAATCCCACCTCTGCCACTTACTAGCCATGCACTTGGGGCATTTAATTAAACTATCTGTGGCTCATTTTATTCATCTTTAAAATGGGGCAAAGGACTGTACCTACTTCATAGTATTAGTGTAAGGATTAAGATAGTTACCACATACAGAAATGGTTGGAAAAATGCATGGCATAAAGGAAGTACCTCATAAATCTTAACTATAATATAATCTATTATATGATTATTTAAATCAACTCTACTTTTGAAATAAAAACACTGTAATATCCTGAAAGATCTGGACAAAGAGTAGATTCAATTTTTTTAACTGATGTCCTAAGCACTTCTTTCAGCTTCAGTTTTGCTATTCAAATGACAGAGCTTTAAAGACATTCTCCTTAACTCTTATCATTTTCCACTAAAAAGATTTCCTAAGAATTCTTACTTCCTATGCCTTCTCTGCATTATTCTCTGGCATAATAAAAAGTGCTACTTTGATTCCAGTGGTGGTCATGATCATGTAGAGAATCTGCATTTACCGGGTGGGTGTTCTATAGAGGTGAGGCCTGGATGCAGCTGAAATGGCCACAATTAAAGTCGGGACTCCATATCCCACAGGGTACATGAGCTTCTTCATAAGCGTGCTCACACTGGAGTAGTTGACCACCATCAGGTTGCGTGCAGTGAGGAAGAGGTGTAGACCCTCCAGCAGCATCCAGGTGAAGGAGGCCAGGTAGAGATAGTGTAAGGCACCAGCGATGATGGAGCACAGCACCTGGGGGAGGAGAAAAGTGCCACCAGGAGGGATTTTTCAGAGAGGAGGTGGGCCCAGGACCTGTGCCATACCTTGCCATTGAAGTGAGTGCTCCTATATATGGTAGAGTTCTCAGCAGAAGGTTTGTCTTCTAGTTCATTAGTCAATGTGGAATAGGCTACTTACCCCCTCTAACCTCCCCAGAACCCAAGGCCATTTTATTAATGTACCAATATAGTATGGTACTGTGAACTGAGCGATCCTTGGGGCGGGACAGGGTCTCCTCTGTGAACATGACACTACCTTGATCTCGGTCCGGTCGATGGCCATGAGGAAGAGCAGGTGGGCTAAGAAGAGGCAGATCGAGAGATGCAGGTGGAGGGAGGTGCTAGTGTTCTGGATGGCTTTGCACAGCAGGAAGGTGAGGGCTGCCAGGAGGAGGCACAGCAGAGAGAGGCCCAGCCCCACATAGGTGATCACAGGCAGCACAAGATCCTCTTCCTGGGACCCAGCCAAGAGAAGCAATGAAGACATTATACTTATATTTTCCCTATATGGGGGAATGACTCTTCCATCATTTTTAATTTTATTTATTGACATAGCAACGTCAAGAATGGAGGAACCAGGTAAAATTGTTATGTTATTGAGAGTAGTTCCTTTGGGTTCAGAATGTTACAACTCTATGGGATTCTGACATGATTAATTCAGAGCCTACAAGAATTGAGGGATAGGAGGGTCCTCACTCAAGACAAAGCCCCAGAACTCACAACAGTTTATTTTACTTTACAGATCACCTAAGTAAGTCTTTCGTTATGGTAATCCAGAGGAAGTAACCAGCTTACCTAAACAGGGGAGCAGGCAAACATAGTTCCTAACCCACCTACACTCACTGGCATTCCTGGCCCCCTTGGACCTCTGCCACCACAAAATCATCCTTCTGCAGCCCCTGAGAGCCCTTGTCTACAGATTTCCAGCCCTAAAGACTCCTGTGATAAGCAGAACTCTAATTTGGCAATGAATGATAGAATGTGTACATACACTTTCTTCCAGATTTTCAGTTAATGCCAGATTGGGTCCTGTGGTGAAAGGATTTTGCAGGTGGAATTTGGGTCCTATGTCAGTTGACTTTAGGGAGGCATTTTATCCTGGGAAGGATGGCCAAATCAGTGAGCCCTCAAAAGCTCTGAGCTCTCCTGAAGAAAAAGACTAAAGTATGAGAGCATTTGAGGTGAGGGAGCTTCTCCTCCTGGCTACAGGTTACAAATGCTAATATGCTGAAACAGAATACAGAACCCAAAAATGGATTCTCGACTCTATGGCCAACTTATTTTGACAAAACAGGAAACAATATCCAATGGAAAAAAATATTCTCTTCAACAAAATGTGTTGGGATACATGGACAGCCACATGCAGGAGAATGAAACTGGACCACTTTCTTACACCATATGCAAAAATAAACTCAAAAAGGATGAAAGACCTCAATGTGAGACAGGAATCCATCAATTCTAGAAAACACAAGAAACTACCTCTTGGATCTTGCTGCAGCAACTTGTTGCTAGACAGTCTCCAAAGGCAAGAGGAAAAAAAATACCAAAAATGAACCTTTGGTACTTCATCAGAATAAAAAGCTTTTGCACAGCAAAGGAAACAGTCAACAAAATTAAAAGACAACCTACAGAATGGGAGAAGATATTTGCAAAAGACTTCTCAGAGGGCTAATATCCAAAATCTATAATGAACATATCAAACTCCACACCTGAAAAACAAACAATCCAGTCAAGAAATGGGCAGAACACATGAACAGACATTTCTCCAAAGAAGACATATATGGCCAACAAGCACCTGAAAAAATGCTCCACATCACTCGCCATCAAGGAAATACAAATCAAAACCACAAGGAGATACCACCTCATGCCTGTCAGAATGGCTACAATTAACGACTCAGGAAACAACAGATGTTGACAAAGATGTGGAGAAGGAGGAACCCTCTTACACTATAGTGGTTATGGAAATTGGTGCAACCACTTTCAAAAACAGTGTGGAGGTTCCTCAAAAAGTTAAAGTTATACTACCACCCAGCTATGGCACCTCTAGATATTATCAAAAGTATACAAAAATAATGATTCAAAGGGTCACATACACCCCAATGGTTATAGCAGTAATGGCCAAAATAGCCAGAATATGGAAAGAACCCAGATGTTCATCAACAGATAAATGGATAAGGAAGAGGAGGGTTATATAAGCAATGTAATGTTTACCCAGCCGTCAAAAAGAATGAAATTTTGTCATTTGCAACAACATAGAGGGAACTAGAGGGTATTAGGCTAAACAAAATAAGTCACTCAGAGAAAGATCAATAGCATGTGATTTCACTAATATCTGGAATTTAAGATACAAAACAGATGAACATAGGCGAAGTGAAGGAAAAATAAAATAAGAGGAAAATAGGGAGGCAAACAGCAAGAGACTCTTAACTATAGGAAACAAACAGGGTTGCTGGAGGGGAGATGTATAAGGGAAAGGGGTAACTGAGTGATGGGCATTAAGGAGGGCACTTGATATAATGAGGACTAGGTGTCATATACAGTTGATGAATCACTAAATTCTAACCCTGATCATGAAACGCCAGGAGACCTGCACCCCGATGTTTATAGCAGCAATGTCCACAATAGCCAAACTGTGGAAGGAGTCTCAGTGTCCATCGAAAGATGAATGGATAAAGAAGATGTGGTTTATGTATACAACGGAATATTACTCAGCCATTAGAAATTACAAATACCCACCATTTGCTTCAACGTGGATGGAACTAGAGGGAATTATGCTGAGTGAAGTCAATCAGAGAAGGACAAACATTATATGGTCTCATTCATTTGGGGAATATAAATAATAGTGAAAGGGAATAGAGGGGAAGGGAGAAGAAATGGGTAGGAAATATCAGGAAGGGAGACAGAACATAAAGACTCCTAACTCTGGGAAACGAACTAGGAGTGGTGGAAGGGGAGGGTGGGGGGGTGGGGGTGACTGGGTGGCGGGCACTGAGGGGGGCACTTGACAGGATGAGCACTGGGTGTTATTCTGTATGTTGGCAAATTGAACACCAATAAAAAATAAATTTATTATTAAAAATAAATTAATTAATTAATTAAATACTATCAAAAAAAATTCTATCCCTGAAACTGAAAATACAGTGAATGTTAATAAATTCAATATAAATAAAATTAAAAAAAAAAAAGAAATGCCGATACACTCTAAGAGCCCATGAGAGAAGGAATGCAGGTAGCCCCTAGTTGCTGAGCATGATCTCCTGCTCAGAGATTGCTAGAAAGTGGAACCCCAGTCCTACAATTGCAAGGAACTGAAACCTACCAGTAACTAGGGAGCTCAAGGAGGAATCTGAGCCTTAGAGGAGAATGCAGCTCTGGCTTATTTCAGGCTTATAAGACCCTGAACAGCAACTGAGCCACACCATACCTGACTGCTGCTCTGAAGAAACCACAGGATATAAATTTCTATTTTTCTAAAGCCCCTACATGGAGGAAATATGTTACAAAGCAATAGACAAGGGATGCAGTCCCTCTCAGGGCTCTCACCTGCACATCATAGTGGGCCATGAGGACGGCAAAGCTGCTGAGGTGAGTGCACTGGCAGGTGGTGCTAGTGTCTCCACTGTCCACCATTGTGCAGCCTCTGGTGGACCAATGACCGCATTCATCTTGAGTGTGCTCCCAGAAGACACAGAACACCTTTAGTTTTGGCTCGTGGGTCACTGACTGTAGGAAGAGTATAGGTGGGAGCCAGTGGTTCTGGTGCTCAGAAACGCTTATCCAAAGCTGGCTAGCAAAGGGCTTTCCTGGGGGAATGATGCACTCATGGGGGACCTCCCTGCAGAACCTCAAGGTTGAGCTAGGCAGCGAAGCTGTGCCCAGGACCCAGGCTCCTTCCAGGCTCCTTCCATATCCACAGCCTCATGCACCAGCACTCACATGGTGAGAGAAGATGAAAGTGACAGGGGAGCTGAGCTTCTGGGTGACCTTGTTGCTCATAAATGCAGAGATGACCTCTGAGAGCAGGACAGGGGAGACTCCCTGCAGCAAGCCTTTGGGTGCCCCATGCAGAACTGCCTGCTTCTCAGGCTCCAGGACCAGGGAAGCCTCCGCCAGCAACTTGCCCATTCCTGGAGTAGAGAGGAGGCCCACCACAGAAGGACCTGAAGGACAAGACCATGTTGAAACCTTGGGGTGCACAACAGAGCCCTCCTCAGATGCACTCTTTGTGGCCTACTAAACATCCCCTTTCCCTTTATCCTTCAGTTCCCTGCCTGTCACATCCTGGAGCAACTTGTGACCTTCCTCCCATCTCAGCCATTACCTGAGTCACCAGATTTGTGCACCACATCCCATTTCAGCATCATCTTTGCCAGATTCTGACTCAAAGTGACATTTCTGTATCCTTCCTCCTGCACCTCCAGGGACAAGTCTATGAGTCGTAGGAGTTATATAAGAGAAGTAGGTTAGTAATTCTGCCTATAGTAGCTGCTATAATATCATTATTTTATATGTGTGTTTCCATACACACAAACACACGAAAACACACACACTGAATTAATAAAGGTTTATGCAAAAATACTTTGAGCAACTGGACACCAACAAACGGATAACCTAGATGAAAGTGAAAAATTCCTAGAGACATACAAACTACAAAATAATAGTAGATAATAAGATGGTGGAAGAGTAGGGTCTCCAAGTCACCTGTCCCCACCAAATTACCTAGATAACCTTCAAATCATCCTGAAAATCTACGAATTTGGCCTGAGATTTAAAGAGAGACCAGCTGGAATGCTACAGTGAGAAGAGTTCACACATCTATCAAGGTAGGAAGACGGGGGAAAAAGAAATAAAGAAACAAAAGGCATCCAAGGGGGAGGGGCCCCGCGAGGAGCCGGGCTGAGGCCGGGGCGAGTGTCCCCAGGACAGGAGAGCCCCGTCCCGGAGGAGCAGGAGCTGCACCAACCTTCCCGGGCGGAAAGGCCTCGCAGGGAGTTAGAGCAGGACCCAGGAGGGCGGGGATGCCCTCGGGCTCCCGGGGACACTAACAGGCATCTGCGCCCCGGGGAGAGTGTGCCACACCCCGCGGCGGAGCTCCCTGAAGGGCTGCAGCGCGCACACATTGACCCGGGAGCAGCTCGCAGGGGCTCGGGCGGCGGCTCCGCAGAGGGGGCTGCACGGCGGGGAGCGCGAATCCAACAGCGCAGGCCCCGGAGCACAGGGCGCTGGGACACAGCCCAGGATCCGGCCTCCCCCAGGGACAGGCAGAGGCCCGGAGGGCTCAAGACCGCAAACACGCTCCTGCTCCGAGCTGAGCAGATCAGCGGCCCCGCCCCGGAGCCTCCAGGCCCTGCAGACGGAGAGCCCCGGAGTTACTGCGGGGGCTGAATCCAGGGCTCCAGAGCAGGCCCCGCCACTGGGGTTGTTCCTCCTGGGGCCTCACGGGGTCAACAACCCCCACTGAGCCCTGCACCAGGCAGGGGGCAGAGCAGCTCCCCCAAGTGCTAACACCTGAAAATCAGCACAACAGGCCCCTCCCCCAGAAGACCAGCGAGAAGGACCAGTTCCAGGGGAAGTCAAGGGACTTAAAGTATACAGAATCAGAAGATACTCCCCCGTGTTTTTTTGTTTTTTGTTTTTTCCTTTTTGCTTTTTGTTTGTTTGTTTGTTTGTTTTGCTTTTTGATTTCTGTTTGCTTTCCCCACCCTTTTTTTCCTTTCTTTTTCTTTCTCTTTTTCTTCTCTTTTTTCCTTTTTTTCTTCCTTTTTTCTTTTTTCTTTTTCTCTTTTCTTTCCTTCTTTCTCTTCTCTCTTTTTCTCCTTTTCCCAATACAACTTGTTTTTGGCCACTCTGCACTGAGCAAAATGACTAGAAGGAAAACCTCACCTCAAAAGAAAGAATCAGAAACAGTCCTCTCTCCCACAGAGTTACAAAATCTGGATTACAATTCAATGTCAGAAAGCCAATTCAGAAGCACTATTATACAGCTCCTGGTGGCTCTAGAAAAAAGCATAGGACTCAAGGGACTCATGACTGCAGAACGTAGATCTAATCAGGCAGAAATTACAAATCAATTGAATGAGATGCAATCCAAACTAGAAGTCCTAACAACGAGGTTTAACGAGGTGGAAGAACGAGTGAGTGACATAGAAGACAAGTTGATGGCAAAGAGGGAAACTGAGGAAAAAAGAGACAGGCAATTAAAAGACCATGAGGATACATTAAGGGAAATAAACGACAGCCTGAGGAAGAAAAACCTACTTTAATTGGGGTTCCCGAGGGCGCTGAAAGGGACAGAGGGCCAGAATATCTATTTGAAGAAATCATAGCTGAAAACTTTCCTAATCAGGGAAGGGAAACATGGATTCAGATCCAGGAAATAGAGAGATCCCCCCTAAAAACAATAAACACCATTCAACACCTCGACATTTAATAGTTAAGCTTGCAAATTCCAAAGATAAAGAGAAGATCCTTAAAGCAGCAAGAGACAAGAAATCCCTGACTTTTATGGGGAGGAGTATTAGGGTAACAGCAGACCTCTCCAAAGAGACCTGGCAGGCCAGAAAGGACTGGCAGGATATATTCAGGGTCCTAAATGAGAAAAACATACAACCAAGAATACTTTATCCAGCAAGGCTCTCATTCAGAATGGAAGGAGAGATAAAGAGCTTCCAAGACAGGCAGGAACTGAAAGAATATGTGACCTCCAAACCAGCTCTGCAAGAAATTTTGAGGGGGACTCTTAAAATTCCCCTTTAAGAATATAAATAATAGTGAAAGGGAATAGAAGGGAAGGGAGAAGAAATGGGTAGGAAATATCAGAAAGGGAGACAGAACGTAAAGACTCCTAACTCTGGGAAAGGAACTACGGGTGGTGGAAGGGGAGGAGGGCGGGGGGTGGGGGTGAGTGGGTGACGGGCACTGAGGGGGGCACTTGATGGGATGAGCACTGCTTGTTATTCTGTATGTTGGTAAATTGAACACCAATAAAAAATAAATGTATTGTTAAAAATAAAAAAATAAACTCCACCATTGATCCCACAAAAAAAAAAATGGGCAAAAGACATGAACAGAAATCTCACAGAGGAAGACATAGACATGGCCAACACGCACATGAGAAAATGCTCTGCATCACTTGCCATCAGGAAAATACAAATCAAAACCACAATGAGATACCACCTCACACCAGTGAGAATGGGGAAAATTAACAAGGCAGGAAACCACAAATGTTGGACAGGATGCGGAGAAAAGGGAACCCTCTTACACTGTTGGTGGGAATGTGAAATGGTGCACCATCTGGAAAACTCTGTGGAGGTTCCTCAAAGAGTTAAAAATAGACTTGCCCTATGACCCAGCAATTGCACTGTTGGGGATTTACCCTAAAGATACAGATGCAGTGAAATGCCGGGACACCTGCACCCCGATGTTTCTAGCAGCAATGTCCACAATAGCCAAACTGTGGAAGGAGCCTCGGTGTCCATCGAAAGATGAATGGATAAAGAAGATGTGGTTTATGTATACAATGGAATATTACTCAGCCATTAGAAATGACAAATACCCACCATTTGCTTCAACATGTATGGAACTGGAGGGTATTATGCTGAGTGAAATGACTCAATCAGAGAAGGACAAACATTATATGGTCTCATTCATTTGGGGAATATAAATAATAATGAAAGGGAATAGAAGGGAAGGGAGAAGAAATGGGTAGGAAATATCAGAAGGGAGGCAGAACATAAAGACTCCAGCTCTGGGAAAAGAACTAGGGGTGGTGGAAGGGGAGGAGGGCGGGGGGTGAGGATGAAGGTGACAGGCACTGAGGGGGGCACTTGACGGGATGAGCACTGTGTGTTATTCTGGATGTTGGCAAATTGGACACCAATAAAAAATAAATTTATTATTAAAAAAAAAGAACAGCTCAATTGGCAGCTGTTGTGTTGCATTCTGTAACCTCTCTTTCATGACTTAAAACCTTGCTTCTGTAAAACCCAGACAAAATAAAGAATGGAAAAACAGAAAAAAAAATAAAATAAAGTGGCAAAGAACATAAGCAAGATGATATTAAAAAAAAAAGAAGAAGAAGAAAGAAAGAAACGACAAGTACCCACCATTTACTTCGATGTGGATGGAACTGGAGGGTATTATGCTGAGTGAAAAAAGTCAATCGGAGACGGGCAAACATTATATGGTCTCATTCATTTGGGGAATATAAATAATAATGAAAGCAAATAGAGGGGAAGGGAGAAGAAATGGGTAGGAAATATCAGAAAGGGAGTCAGAACATAAAGACTCCTAACTCTGGGAAACGAACTAGGGGTCGTGGAAGGGGAGGAGAGTGGGGGGGTGGGGGTGACTGGGTGGCGGGCACTGAAGGAGGCACTTGACGGGATGAGCCCTGGGTGTTATTCTGTATGTTGGCAAATTGAACACCAATAAAAAATAAATTTATTATTAAGAAATTTAAAAAATAAAAAATAAATAATAAATAAATAAATAAATAAATAAATAAATAAATAGGATGTGGTCTATGTATACAATGGAATATTACTCAGCCATTAGAATCGACAAATACCCACCATTTGATTCGACGTGGATGGAACTGGAGGGTATTATGCTGAGTGAAATAAGTCAATCGGAGAAGGACAAACATTATATGGTCTCATTCATTTGGGGAATATAAATAATAGTGAAAGGGAATAGAGGGGAGGGAGAAGAAATGGGTAGGAAATATCAGAAAGGGAGACAGAACATGGAAGACTCCTAACTCTGGGAAACGAACTAGGGGTGGTGGAATGGGAGGAGGGTGTGGGGTGTGGGTGACTGGGTGGCACTTGACGGGATGAGCACTGGGTGGGTGTTATTCTGTATGTTGGCAATATGAACACCAATTAAAAATAAAATATTATTTTAAAAAAAACAGTCAACAAAACTAAAAGACAACCTACAGAATGGGAGAAGCTGTTTGCAAATGACCTATCAGATAAAGGGCTAGTATCCAAGATCTATAAAGAACTTATTAAACTCAACAGCAAAGAAACAAACAATCCAATCATGAAATGGGCAAAAGACATGAAGAGAAATCTCACAGAGGAAGACATAGACATGGTCAACAAGCACCTGAGAAAATGCTCTGCATCACTGGCCATCAGGGAAATACAAATCAAAACCACAATGAGATTCCACCTCATACCAGTGGGAATGGGGAAAATTAACAAGGCAGGAAACCACAAATGTTGGAGAAGATGTGGAGAAAGGGGAACCCTCCTGCACTGTTGGTGGGAATGTGAACTGCTGCAGCCACTCTGGAAAACTGTGTGGAGGTTCCTCATAGAGTTAAAAATAGACCTGCCCTACGACCCAGGAATTGCACTGTTGGGGATTTACCCCAAAGATACTGATGCAGTGAAATGCCGGGACACCTGCACCCCGATGTTTCTAGCAGCAGTGCCCACAATAGCCAAACTGTGGAAGGAGCCTCAGTGTCCATCGAAAGATGAATGGATAATAAGATGTGGTTTATGTATACAATGGAATATTCCTCAGCCATTAGAAACGACAAATACCCACCATTTGCTTTGATGTGGATGGAACTGGAGGGTATTATGCTGAGTGAAATAAGTCAATCGGATAAAGACAAACATTATATGGTCTCATTCATTTGGGGAATATAAAAAATAGTGAAAGGGAGTAAAGGGAAAGGAGAGACAATGAGTGAAAATACCAGTGAGGGTGAGAAAACATGAGAGACACCTAAGTCTGGGAAATGAACAAGGAGTAGTGGAAGGGGAAGTGGGTGGGGGGTTGAGGTGACTGGGTGATGGGCACTGAGGTGGGCACTTGGCGGGATGAGCACTGGGTGTCATGCTATATGTTGGCAAATTGAACTCCAATAAAAAAAATTTCAAAAAAGAAAATAAATTCCACTCCTATGTATGTATGTAAAGAGCTGAGAACAGTTACTAAAACAAAAACTTGTCCACCAATATCATAGTAACACTATTCAAAAATCATGAAATGTTGGCAACAACCCAAAGGTCAGTCAGCAGACGAATGGATTCACAAAAGGTGCTCTATTCACAATGATACAATATTATTCAACTGTAAAAAGGAAAGAAATACTGCCAAATGCTACAACATGGATTCACCTTGAAACCATGATGCTATGTGAAAGAAGCCAAACTATAAAGTAATTTATTACAAGATTCTATAGATACGAAATGTCCAGAATAGGCAAATCTGCAGACACAGAAAACAGCCTGGTGGCTGCCAGGGGCTGGTGACAGAGAGATGAGAAATGACTGTGTAAGGGGTACACTGATTACTTTGGGGTGATGAAAATATTCTAGAAATGGAGGTGATAGTTGTTCAACTCTGTGAGTGTACAAGTGCAACTGAACTGTATGTTTTGTTCAAAATGTTGAATTTTATGATACATGAGTTTTACCTCAATAAAATAAATCATACTTAGTTATCAAATAATATCAATTTTTTCTTAAAAATTTAGCAAATTGTCTTCTCATGAAGATGTTTCTATTTTATCTTAAATTCTTTATAATTATATCATCTGCTGCTAACTTATATTACAATAAAAATGTGTATGATTTAGTTTTATTCATTTAATCTCTTACTGACTGGTTTATGGATGTAACACTGAGGGATACATATATTCACTCCCTCCAGTGAATTCGGGGGACAAATGAGGTGGGGAACAGACAGAGCAGGCAGGAGCCTGGGGCAGACTCCAGAATTTACCTGTGCCTGCAGATGCATTGAAGGTCCATGGCCCATTGGGCAGGGCCTGGCTTACATTTCTGAGGACACCTTCCAGGCCAACAAGCAGGTTAGTGGCCACACAATGCTGCTTTGAGTGGGGCAGGGCCTCCAGATCCCCGGGAGTCTCCAGCAGCTCATCTACCTCCTGTATTAGGTCCTAGAGGAATGAGGACACAGAGCTAGTGAGCCATGAAGACCCTGCCCACTCAACCCCAGAAACAGACCCTGGAGACTCATTGGTAGATAAAGGTGTTACTGATTCAGAGTCCCTGGGTCTTTGCCTCTACAATCCAGCCACACATAGTCAACCCTTTTTCACAAATACCAAGAATGAAATTAGCCCAATGTCCACAAACAGCAGGAAGAAAAGTCATTTATGGGCTCAGATGGGTGTTAACAATGAGTACCAATGTCTGCATGTCTGCTCCTCCCATCCACCCTGGGAGAAACAGGGCCTCAGAGAGGCGGCATTGTGTTGGGGCTTCCTGCTCCCAGGCCTCTATGGGATGCCTCCACCTTGCCTCTCCTGGGGTGTGCCCTTACCTGGATGGTTTCCTGAGCCAAGGCTGGCTTGAAGTCTCTGTGCAGTTCTTGGACTCTTTCAAAGAAATTAGAGAGTCTCTAGAATAGAGATGAGAGAGGTCAGAGATCCTCACATGTGGATGTGGGAGCTTGGGGGAAATGGGTGGATCAGGCAGGCTGCACAGAGGGATGCCTGCCTCCTGGTCCCTGCTAGGGCCACTCACCTGGCTCTTGATTCCAGGGGGTGGGTTCCAGTTGGGGAAGGACATCTCTGCAGGGACTAGAACAGATTTTCATTACTTGTAAGAGTGTCTGTGTCTGTCTCACCACAATGCTTATAGCAGCAATGTCCACAATAGCCAAAATGTGGAAAGAGCCTCAGTGTCCATTGAAAGATGAATGGATTAAGAAGATGTGTATATATACATTTGAATATTACTCAGCCATTAGAAATGACAAATACCCACCATTTGCTTCGACGTGGATGGAACTGGAGGGTATTATGCTGAGTGAAACAAGTCAATAGGAGAAGGACAATCATTATATGGTCTCATTCATATGGGGAATATAAAAAAAACAGTGAAAGGGATGAAAGGGGAAAGGAGACAAAATGAGTGGGAAATATCAGTGAGGATGACAGAACATGAGAGACTCCTAACTCTGGGAAATGAACAAGGGGTAGTGGAAGGGGAGGTGGGCAGGGGGATGCGGTGACTAGGTGACGGGCACTGAGGGGGCACTTGACAGGATGAGCACTGGGTGTCATACCATATGTTGGCAAAACAAACTTCAATTAAAAAATATACAAGAGAAAAGAGTGTGTCTGGGGATCCCTGGGTGGCTCGGCGGTTTAGCGCCTGCCTTTGGCCCAGGGCGCGATCATGGGATCCTGGGATCGAGTCCCGCGTCGGGCTCCCGGCATGGAGCCTGCTTCTCCCTCTGCCTGTGTCTCTGCCTCTCTCTCTCTCTCATAAATAAATAAATAAATCTTAAAAAAAAAAAAAAGAGTGTGTCTGTGTCGGGGTGGGGTCTGGGGTCAGGTGAGACCAGGTACCTTCGCAGGTGGTGTTCAGTTGCTTATCCTGGAATCCAGGTTTGGGCTTCCAGCCCCGGCGGCAGCGGCACTTGTAGGAGCCCAAAGTGTTGACGCAGACGGTGGAGTAATGGCACGTATGCTTCCCTGAGCTGCACTCATCCTCTTCTGGGGGCACAAAGATGGGAATCAGAACACCTTTCCTCTCCGTGCCCTGCTCCTGTTTCCTGTGTTAGTGTCTCCCATTGATGGGAGGTGATATCACCTGCTGACCCCACATCCTGGTGATGCAGGGCTTATGGGAAGTGTGCAGAAGCCTGACACCTAGCATGTGATCCCTGTACTGATGTGCAGGTTGTGAATATAGAAATACCTTTGTCCCAGTTAGTAATTAGCTGCTGCCTGGGGTCTCCAAGGAGCCTGCTCCTCGGTACCTCAGCTCCTTCCCCGGGAAACCCCAGATCTTTTCCCATCCAGCCTCAAAGGAATTAATGCCTGGTAGGGCAGGACGCCCCCAGGGTTCATGCTGCTTGGTTTGTGTGGGTGTCACTGAATATGTGATCAGATGTTCTGAGTGTGGGTCTCCAGGATGTGGCGTCTAAGCTCTGGACCTTCACAGACGGTGTTGCTTGGGCCATTGGGGGATCCAGGAACCGGCTTCCATCCCGGGCGGCAGCGGCACTCATAGCCACCGATGTTGTTGAGGCAGTGGGTGGAGTTGTGGCATGAGTTCTGCCCCGAGGTACATTCATTCACATCTGAGGACAAAGCCAGACGGTCAGAGTCTACTCCCCTCACTGGCCATCCTTCCTTCCCTACTCTCAGACTCCTTAGCTCTTTACATCAAGAATACCACACACACACACACACACACACCCGTACCAGCCACCTAGCCTGTCAATATAAATGTAATGATAGCATTTTCCTCTGTAAAAACTCCATAATTTCCCTGCAAAGTGGACAGGGGAGAACCAGGAATATGTGTCATTCCAGACAAAGCTGAGTCTCTTCACATATGGTGTGGATTGTGGGGGTGGATAAAGGGGGGAGGCTGTGATGGGCCTCTAACCAGGGAGGTTGTGACACTGAGATGCCCTTGTGTTGACTGATGGGGGCTCGGGAATGCCACCAGTGCTGTCCCAAGCTGCATCCCTGTCCTTATTAGAACATATCCCAGAGGGTCAGCCCTGCCCTACCCAGGCCAGGTTTCCTGTCTCCTCACTGCCTGCACTGAGCACGCACCATTCCTGAAAGTATGGCTGCCTCTCCACTGCCAAATCTCCTCATGGAAGCTTCCTTCAAGATGAGCTCAGCAGGGACACTATCCCCCATTTTCAGGCAATAACTATGGCAAAGAGGGAAACAGACTCATGGGAACTGGACCTCCCAATCAAGGCTCTTACTCATTTCCTCCTCAGCTCAAAATTGAGGCTCTCTTCTCAGAGATATAGAGATACTTCCTGCTTGAGTGTTACAGATGAACAGGGGCAAGTGGGGGACCCAAATCGCTTCTGGAACCTCCACAAGGGAACCCCAGGCCTGAAAGGCCCTGCTGCCTCCCTGCTTTGTGGTGGTATCTTCTGGGGAGGTGAATCCTTGGGCAGAGCAAACCCCCGGTGTTTCTGGAAACTGAGGATCTTCTCTCTCCTCCTGGGGCTACGGGATCTGCCTCGGCCTCTCCCCAGCTCCAGCACAGCCTCACAGCATCTTCCAGGGCCTCTACCTGTGCACAGATTCAGGTCGCCCAGATTGAGCTCAAAGCCAGGCGGGCACTTGCAGGTATAGCTGCCTTTGGTGTTGGTGCAGATGCCACGGCTTTTACACACTCTGGGTTTCAGCTGACATTCATCCACATCTGCGGGAGGAAAGAGAGGGTAATGGATGCCTACACCTGTTTTCTGGGATAGAAACATCTGGAAGCCCCTGCTTTCTCGACTTCAATGAGTGTGTGCCTTTTCTAATTTACACAGAGGCATCCTATGGGCCAGTATGGTGGCCCTGATGTTCTGTTGTCCAGATGTGGCAGGAATCAGCCTAAGTCCTCCCTATATGCCAGCTCTGGTTCCCTTGGCCTCTCGTGGCAGCTCCCAGTTGAGGCAGGGACCTCATGGCCATCTAGTCCCATTTTGAGGACTTAGACAAGTCCAGGGTGGGCCTTCCTCAGAACCAAGTGCAGAGCAAATGCTGTGTTCCCCAAGCAGAACTATCTGAGATCCCATCGATGGTTTTTTCCTAATTTTCCAGGGCAACTTCTAGCTGCCTAACTTCCCCTTGGAATCCTGGTGACTCAGCAAGACAACCCTCCCTCATCCACTATGTCTCTGAGACTCCAGCTCTGTGGAAATGGACCAAGACCAAACCTGGGCCAGGCTCCTCAGAAGAAAACTTTCTACAGAGGAAGGGAGAATAAAGATGATGCCAGACAGTCCAGGGCCACCTAGACAGTGGGCACCAAACTGAGGTGGACAAGGAGGTTATGTCCAGCCAAGTGACCTTCAGGTGATGAAGGTGACTTTTTCTGATTCCCAAGAAGACCTTCCCTGACTGGCAGGAAATGGTGAGAATCCACACCTGAGTAAGGCCAGCACTAAGCAGGGGCTGAGTAGCTGGAATGGGGTCATGTGCTGATAGTGAGGGGTGGAAGATGTTTCTGTCTTCTTGGCCCTGTGTCTCTACAAAGGACATGGACCTGTGGGCTCTACAAATGGGCTCAGCCTTCATCTTCTGTCCCCAACTGGTCTGAGTCATCCTGGGACTTGTGTTGACCCCCTTGGAAGACCATCAGTCTGGGGCAGTGGTCCCCAATATGATCTCTCTTGCCATTTGGTCCAGATGGCAGCCTCTTCCATTCACTTGAATCTCTGAGTATTGAGGGCTGGTCCACATGACCCTACCCACCACCAACACAACATCCCAGATGCTGATCATATTTGCCACAGTTCAGTGAATTAAAATTATTAGGGACAGTCAGACAGAACCTTGCATGGGGTAATAGATAGAGGCCAAGCATGAAAAGCTATGTCAATATGCCAGGAAGCCTCTTCTCCATATGGAGTTGTTGGCCAGGAGCAGGGCCAGCAGGGGACAATGGGCATTGCCTCAAATATCCCTCCTCCCATGTTTCTGAACAGTATCCCTAATCCTTCAGGACCCAGGGGTATGACAGGGCTCCCAGTGTGGCCAAGCCCATGTGGACTACAGTGGGGGCAGGACTCATCATGGCAGTCATTGATGATGGTGAACAAGATGGATATTGTGTTGGAACACACATGCTTCCAATTGTGAAGTAGCTTGATGCCATCTCTCTCTTTTGCTTTATGAAAATAAAGCTTATTTTGCTTATTTTATGAAAATAAGATGCCAACTAGATATTTTCTCAAAGGACACAAAACTGATTCAAAGAGATTCATGCACCCCAGTATTTATAGCAGTATTACGAACAATAGCCAGACTATAGAAAGAGCCCAAATGTCCATCAGCTAATGAATGATCAAGGAAGATGTGGTGTACATATCCAATAGAATATTACTCATCCATCAAAAATAATGAAATCTTACCATTAACAATGATGTGGATAGAGCTACCACATATTATGCTAAGTGAAATATATCAATCAGAGAAAGACGAATATTATATGATGGCCCTCATATATGGAATTTAAGAAACAAAACAGATGAGTAGCAGTGGAGGGAGGCAAACCAGGAAATTAGACTCTTAACTATAGAAAATAAACTGCTGGTTACCAGACAGGAGGTGAGTGGGTGATGGGCTAAGTAGGTGATGGGGACAAAGGAGGGAACTTGTCCTGATGAGCAGTGGATGTTGTATGGAGGTGATGAATCACTAAATTCTATACCTGAAACTAATTATTACACTATATGTTAACTAGCTGGAATTTAAATAAAATTTGAAAATAGAAGATCCCTGGATGACTCAGTGGTTTGGCTCTGGCCTTCGACCAGGGGCATGTTCCTGGAGTCCTGGGATCGAGTCCTATATCAGGCTCCTAGCATGGGGCCTGCTTCTCCCTCTGCCTGTGTCTCTGCCTGTGTGTGTGTGTGTGTGTGTGTGTGTGTGTGTGTGTCATGAATAGATAAATAAATAAAGTCTTTAAAAAATAAATGAATAAATGAAAATTGAAAATAAATAGATAAAAGAAGAGAAAAGAAAAAAAAGAAAAAGAAAATGCCAGGTGGGCATGGAGGATATTCCAAAATTACAGAAGTGACCCTCTGCAGAGGGTTCTGAGTCTTGGAGTTTGGAAAAAACATTATGCCGAGTAGATGTCCAGAGTGTTCTCTGAGCCTGGAGAAAGTGGGGTGAGTGATCCCAAACCTCATGGATGCAGAGATAAAAGATGTAGGGAGGTTCCTACCTCGACATGTGTTCTCACTCTCATTCATGAATGTCGTTGCCCCAGAAGCAAGTGCATATCCCGGGCTGCACATGCAGTGGTAGCTCCCCTCTGTGTTCTGACAGTCTGCTAACCGTCCACAGGACACCAACGGGGGTGGTCCACACTCATTGATGTCTGGAACACAACAGGGGAAAGGGTCACCTCCCAAAGGTGTGAGTTCATGCAGGGCAGAGGCCTGACCTCCAGCCTGACTCTGCCAACGGGACTGGAGAAAACTCAGCTTGCAGGTGGCATTCCTGGAGCAGATCTGAGCTGAGCCAGCTGCTCTAGAAAGCCTGCTACCTGCTCTGCTCATCTCTACTCTCTGGTTGGGTCTGAGGGCACCTAGATTCAGATACTCTGTTGTTTTAGAATGGGAGCTACGAGGAGGTCTGCATCCCCTTCTGCAGGCCTTGTGAGGTGGACGAAAGCACTATAATCTGTTTACACTATTGGGGATGTGGAGTTGGGCTCCAGTCAGGGTGACAGTGGCACTGAAGCCCACTCTCGATGCTAAGTCAGTGAAAGGAGTCATTGACTGTTAAAACTTACCATTCACACCTGAAGATAAAGCCAGGTGGTCAGGCCCCTGCCCATTGATAGTTTCCACCTCCAATTACTCATGGTGACCTTAGTACACCTCAGAGTACTCATCACCTGCTCCCCCGAGCTCTCAACATCAGACATTTTCAAGAAGCCTGAGGACGTTTCTGGAGGAGACTTGCCTACCTCCAACCCTGGAGGAAGTTCCTCTTATCAGAGTCCATTGCAGATATGAAATGAGGAAGCAGCATGCAGTTCTCACAGCTGAGTCACTGCGGGCATTTCTGGAATCTTATCTCTGTCTGTTCTCTAAACATGAGAGCAAAGATTCCCTCCAGCAAGGTTTTCTTTGGGTAGCTTCAGGACCCACAGAGCTGGGGCTACACATCACTGGCTAAAAATAACTGTTCTATAAGAATCTACAAGACAGGAATGTATCAAAATGCAGAGACAGAATGTTTCTTCTGTACGTTCCAATCGGGAAACCAAAGACTTTCAGAGCCTGAAAGGACTCCTGGCATCACGCTGAGTCAGGGCAGGCAACTTGTCTCCCCCAGAGCAGTTTCCCACCAGAACTCCTAGACTTCCCTTCTAAGGTCCCAGGTCCAGGCTTGGGTGTCAACACCAGGACATGGCAGGATGTGGGAAGACACACCTGACACATTCATGTTCACCCCCACCTGGTGGATGGGACTGACCTCTTCTCTCAGATGGTGGCAATGGCTGGACATCTGCCTTCAAGGTTGTTGGGTGGGGTGGGGTGGGAGACAGGTGAGAATGAGGTGTGCAGGAGGGGAAGACACAATGATGAGAAATCCTCAACCTGACAGGTGTGCTCCCAGAAGGGACATGGGATCCAATCACACCAGCCATGTCTCCTTGCCATGCTCACCCAGCCAAGAGTTTCCACAAGATACACATGCAAATACATGGGGGATCTGTAGGGATACCTCTACAACATGGAGGGGCATGGCGAGAGTAACATCACCTTTTTTTCCATGATAAAATTTACTTTCCCCCAAATATCAGATGACACACGGATATTTAGAAGAACAAAGAAAAAGTAAAATAAGAATGAAAGCTAAGAAAATCACCCATAAGTACACTACACAGACTACTGGGAAATTTTAAGAGTATTTTTTTCTTTTCTAACATTAGGAATACTTTCCTTTGTTATAAGAAAATATCCATCTAACACAATTTTAATTAATGAAATTGGTGTAAAAACACTATAATTTCATTTTTCCTTATTTTTAGTGTAAAATTCACATAATACAAAATTAACCACCTTAATTATTTTTAAGTAATATAATCTCCTTTTGTAACCCTGTCTGGGTGAAGAATAAAATCTGTTTTCAAACCAGACCTAGGTTCTTCCACCTAGGATTGAGTGACAAGTCACTCAATCTCTTTGAGTCCAAATTTGATCATTTAAAAAACCATGTAGCTCTGCTTGCTTCATGGGATTGCTGTGACAAGTCAGGTGGGAAAACATAATGGTAAGAGGCCTGGTGTTCCTGGTGAGCTCACATTAGGATGAGAGCCTGAGCTTCCAGGTCCTAGATGTTTCTTTCCTTCTGTTGCTTCGACTACTCTCTCCTTTCCTTGTGCTATGAGAATTATCACAGTAATAACAGCAGTGACTATGATAATAACTTGTATTTGACACTCTGCTCTGTAGTGGTCTCTTTCTGTTCTTCACACACATAAATTTTAAATCTCACTCCATTGGTGGAGGGTAGGTACAAAGATTATCTCCAATTTATAGACAAGCAACATGAGGCATAGAGTAGAACACCTTCCCCCCAATACCTCCCGCCACCATCTCCATGCCCCTCCACCACCCAAGTCACAAGTTGTACCATCACAACTCTCCAAGGGGCTGCTGAAGATCTCCCCAGACAAAGAACTGAATCCTGGAGAGCAGCGACAAGTGGTGGCATTGACACATGTGGATTTCGGAGGGCACCAGCGAGCACAGCCTGTGGGGGCAAAGGGTGTGGGGACAGAGACCACAGTCAGAAAACTCAAGAAATGGAGGAAGCCTGCTGCCAGCTGGGTGTCCAGGAGCAGAAGAGGGGAAGTGGAGGAAGAAGAGAGGGATAGCTGTCATTGGAAGAGGAAAAAGACAGAAAGCTCTGGACATCTGGGGAGGTAGAGCAGTTTCTCCAGAGGACCAGAGCCTTACCTCAAGAATATGCCCCCACTTCCCCTTTATGGGTGGCAGTACCAAGGCCCCAGCATGCACTCCCCAGCTTATGTCATCAGGGGGGCTGGCTGGACAGACTCACCACTAGTTTTCTGGGCTGCAGCTCCCAATGGCAACAGCAGCAGCATCAAGAGTCCTGGGGCAAAAACAAAAACAAAAACAAAAACAAAAAACAGAGATGTGACAGAGAGAAGAGACGGAGCTCCAGTTTCAACCCTTATCCTCATGGCCATTGCGTCATGGGTGGTGGCTCTGATGCTGCAGTCCATGGCTCTCCCAAAGCTCTTGTCATTTACGAAGATTGTAAAAGCAGTCCTCTTCTCTCCCTCCCCCTGGACTCCTCAAGGAGTCAGTCACTAACGGACACTGTCCTCTGGAGCCTCGGTGCTACAGGAAAGGGGGCAAATTATGTGCAGACAGCTGACGTATGGGACATACCTTAGAAATGCCAGCCTCTCCCAATGGAGGGAGCCCAGAAATCATGAGAAGGGGAGCTAATGACAGGGGAGGGGTAGAGAACTATTGCACTGACAGGTCAAGACACCATCTCTTGGTTAAGTGGACTCTCCACGTGGAGCACCCATGGCTTCTATGGTTCCTTCCTAGTGAGCTCCTAGCCCTCCTACAGCACACTGAGGACACAGCCTTTCCCTTTCTCTCCCAGGCTGGTCCTGAGCAATGGGTCACTGGACAGGCCTCGTGGTATGAAAACCGTTGCAGGTGGGAAGGAATCTACCCCACAGGCAATCATCACATGGCCAGCTGTTAGAGTCTGTCTTTCCATTCATGGGAGGCATGATGTTGCTGTGAAGGTGGTTTTTTAAACGAGATTAACACTGAAGTCAGTAGACTCTGAGTCAAGTGGATTACCCTCCATCATGTGGGTGGGCCTCACCCACTCAGTTACAGACCTTAGGAGGAAAAAAGACTGACCTCCTCCAAAGAAGAGAGAATTCTGCTTCCAGACTGACTTCAGACTCGAGATCCAACATCAGTGTCCCTGAAAACATGCCTGGGTTTCCAACCTGTCCTACAGATTTTGGACTTTCCAACTTTAACAATCTCATAAACCAATTTCTTAAACTAACACATTCTCTCTCTACACGCACACATATACATATATATCTACACGCAAATTTACACCTCTATACATATGCGTACATATACACGTATACATACACAGAAACTTGGTTCTGTTTCTTTGGAGAACCTGGTCTAAAACAGGCCGTACAATGCGAACGCTCTGATAAGTCCCCAAGCATGCCTAGAAAAAAATTTTCACCCACTTTCTCTTGTAAAAACTTAATAGAACTGACTTAATACCTTTCTTTAAATTCCTCCCTGTTCTCCCTTAAAGAGGTAGTGAGAAAACCAGAAATAAAGCAAAAACCAGAAATAAAGCAAAGAACAGAAAAAGTATTAAACTAGAGTTCCCGGGTAGCTTTAGTTGTCTATCATGATTGCAGATAATCTGCCTACCTGGCAGCAACCTTGGGTGCCCATGTCTCATAGTGCAGACACCGGTGAGCCCAGCCACAGGGGATGCCATCTGGTCTTGGTCCGTGTGTGCTAAAAACACTTCCTGTTTTAAGTCTGACTTAAAACATACTTCATCATTGGTTGAATATAGATGAGCTGACTTAGTAAACTGCTGGTCTGGATGCTTCTTCCCCCAAGAAGAACATCTCTGACACTCACACATCCCTTTTTTAAGTATTTTCTTAATATTACTAGTATTCCTACTAAAGCCTCTTGGTTAGTTTTACCATCTTTGTGAAATAGGAAGACCTCTCAAACACGGAGACTCAATCCCCTGGTGTCTTGGCCCCTATGAGGTCTGTAGTTCAGAGTGAACAGATTGTTTTTATCTATTTATTATCTATTCACAGACATCTTTATGTTTAAGTCTTTATTTGGAAATAAATGTAAGTTGACAGGAAGTTTCAAAAACAATAAACAGAAATCCTTCACCTGACTTCCTGCAAAAGATAATATTTTATGTGTTTATGTATTTTTTTGAAGGGTAAAACTTTTTTAATTTAAAAAAAATATTTAAATTCCGGCTAGTTAACATACAATATATTATTAGTTTGAGGAGTAAAATATAGTGATTCAGCGCTTACATATAATTCACAAGTGCACTCCTTCATCCCCAACACCTATTTCACTCTCCCTCCAGCCACGCACTCATCTTTCTTCTGGTAACACTCAGTTTGTTCTCTATAGTTAAGACTCTGTTCCTTAGTTTGTTCCCTGCCCCTTACCCTCCTTGCTCATTTGTTTTGTTTCTTTTTTTTAATAATAAATTTTTTTATTGGTGTTCAATTTGCCAACATACAGAATAACACCCAGTGCTCATCCCGTCAAGTGGCCCCGTCAGTGCCCGTCACCCATTCCCCCCCAGCCCCCCTCCTCCCCTTCCACCTCCCCTAGTTCATTTCCCAGAATTAGGAGTCTTTATGTTCTGTCTCCCTTTCTGATATTTCCTACCCATTTCTTCTCCCTTCCCTTCTATTCCCTTTCACTATTATTTATATTCCCCAAATGATTTGTTCTGTTTCTTAAATTCCACTTATCAGTGAAATCCTGTGGTATTTGTCTTTCTCAGACTGACTTATTTTGCTTAGCATAAGACTTCCTAGCTCCACCCATGTCACTGCAAATGGCAAGATTTCATTCTTTTTGATGGCTGATATTCCATTGTATGTATATTCCACATCTTCTTTACCAATTCACTTGGATATTTAGGCTGTTTTCATAATTTGGCTATTGTAGATAATGCTGCTACAAATATCAGGGTTCACATACCCCTTTGAATTAGTATTTTTGTATTCTTTTGGTAAATGGTCCTGCAATTGCTGGATTGTACAGTAGTTCTATTTTTAACTTTTTGAGGAACCTCTATACTGCCTCCCAGAGTGGCGGCACCACTCTGTATTCCCACCAACAGTTAACAAGATAGGAAATAACAAATGTTGGAGAGGATGTGGAGAAAGGGGAACCCTCTTGCACCGTTGATGGTAATGTGAACTGGTGCAGCCACTCTGGAAAACAGTGTGAAGGTTCCTCAAAGAGTTAAAAATAGAGCTATCCTATGACCTAGCAATTTCACTACTGGGGATTTACCCCAAATATACAGATGCAGTGAAAAACTGGGACACCTGCTCCCCAGTGTTTATAGCAGCAATGTCCACAATAGCCTGTCCATCGAAAGATGAAGGGATAAATAATATGTGGTCTATATGTACAATGTAATATTACTCAGCCACTAAAAATGATGAATACCCACCATTTCCTTCAATGTGGATGGAACTGGAGGGTATTATGCTGAGTGAAGTAAGTCAATTGGAAAAAGACATATGGTTTCACTCATACAGGGAATATAAAAAATAGTGAAAGGGATTATAAGGGAAAGGAGGGGAACTGAGTGGGAAAAATTAGAGAGAGAGACAAACCATGAGAGACTCCTAACTCTGGGAAATGAACAAAGGGTAGTGGAAGGGGAGGCGGGTGGGAGGATGGGGTGACAGGGTGATGGACACTGAGGGGAGCACTTGACAGGATGAGCACTGGGTGTTATACTATATGTTGGCAAATCAAACTTCAATAAAAAATATATATATCAAAAAATACAAAATAAAAATGGATAGAAGCAATGTCCACAATAGCCAAATTGTGGAAGGAGCCTCGGTGTCCATCGAAAGATGAATGGATAAAGAAGAGGTGGTTTATGTATACAATGGAATATTACTCAGCCATTAGAAACGACAAATACCCACCATTTGCTTCAACGTGGATGGAACTGGAGGGTATTATGCTGAGTGCAGTAAGTCAATTGGAGAAGGACAAACAGTGTATGTCCTCATTCATTTGGGGAATATAAATAATAGTGAAAGGGAATATAAAGGAAGGGGGAAGAAATGTGTGGGAAATATCAGAAAGGGAGACAGAGCATAAAGACTCCTAACTCTGGGAAACGAACTAGGGGTGGTGGAAGGGGAGGAGGGCAGGGGGTGGGGGTGAATGTGTGACGGGCACTTAGGGGGACACTTGATGGGATGAGCACTGGGTGTTATTCTGTATGTTGGTAAATTGAACACCAATAAAAATTAATTTATTAAAAAAAAGAAGATGTGGTTTATGTATACAATGGAATATTACTCAGCCATTAGAAATGACAAATACCCACCATTTGCTTCAACATGGATGGAACTGGAGGGTATTATGCTGAGTGAAATAAGTCAGTCGGAGAAGGACAAACATTATATGGTCTCATTCATTTGGGGAATATAAATAATAGTGAAAGGGAATAGAAGAGAAGGGAGAAGAGATGTGTGGGAAATATCAGAAAGGGAGACAGAACATAAAGACTCCTGACTCTGGGAAACGACCTAGGGGTGATGGAAGGGGAGGAGGGCGGGGGGTGGGGGTGACTGGGTGACGGGCACTGAGGGGGGCACTTGATGGGATGAGCACTGGATGTTATGCTGTATGTTGGCAAATTGAACACCAATAAAAAATAAATTTATTATTAAAAAATAAAATAAAAGTAATAATAAATAAATAAATAAATAAATAAATAAATAAATAAATACAAAGAAAACATAGATGGCCAATAGACACATGAAAAGATCCTCAATGTCACCAATCATCAAGTAAATACAAATCAAAACTACTATAAGATATCACTTCACACCAGTCAGAATGGCTAAAATCAACAACACAAGAAATAACAGGCATTGGCAAAGATACAGCAAAAGTTGTTTATGTATTTTTTAAAAGATTTTATTTATTTCTTCATGATAGACACAGAAAGAGGCAGAGACAGAGGCAAAGGAAGAAACAGGCTCTGTGAAGAGAGCCTGATGCAGTACTCGATCCCAGGACTGCAGGATCACACCCTCACCCAAAGGCAGACCCAACCACTGAGCCACCCAGGCATCCCTACTTTTTTCTTTCCTTAGCATTACCAGCAACTGTACAGTCAGACCACTTGGTGGTGCTTCAGATTTCCTATTGATGAGGGAGCAAAGAATATAAGAACGGCCCCCACAAGGAAGCTTCCTGACTAGCTTATGAAAGGGTTCCTACAACTCTGTGAGATGAGCATCAATCTACCACTCGTTCAAGAGGAAAACATGCGTGATATCCCAAAACCAGGAATGAGCAAGACCAAGAAACACATTCTGGGTTCTTTACTGGCAAAGCCTATGCTCTTTCTACTAAGTCGCTCTTTATTTTTTTTAATTTTTTATTTAAATTCAACTTAGTTAATATATATGATAGCATTAGTTTCAGAGGTAGAATTCAGTGATTCATCAGTTGCATACTACACTGAGTGTTCATCACATCACATGCCCTCCTTATTGCCCATCACCCAGGTACCCCATCACCCCACTCACCCCTCCTCCAGGAACTTTCCGTTTTTTTCTCTAGAATTGAGAGTCTCATGATTTCCTACACTCTCTGTTTTCCTCTTATTTTATTTTTCTTCCCCTTGCTCTATGTTCATCTGTTGTATTTCTTAAATTCCACATATGACTTAAATCATATAATCACTCTCTTGTGTAACCAGAGAGGGTGCAGAGACAATGACTTGGATGGAGAGCCTCACTGGATGCCTGGCAACACATAGGAGAGGGATTTGAGGAGGGAGCATCTCCTAAATCTACAAATACAGCCTCAGACTGACTCAGATGCCTGGTAGTAAATTTTCCACCAATGCTAGGCACCACACTGTCTGCACTCCTCGGGAGACTGCTGGGTGTTAGCAACTTTCAGAGGCCACAGCTTTGACTCTGTGTTGATGAAAGGAAGCAGCCCACACAGAATCCTGAAGCCTGCTGGTATTTCCAGTATGAATTCACAGACTCAGCAAGCATGCCAAGGACTTATTTTCTGCCCAAGGCAGTGCTGGGTTTAAAAGCAGTCACACCAAACAAGCTCCAGCATGATCTTTGCTTTCGGGAAACTTACAGAAAAGAGGAAGGTAATGTCTTAAGTGATCAGTTCCAAAAAGACATGCAATTTAGGAAAGAACCCGGTTTCTGGCTTCCGCCTTGGATGTAGAAACCTGCCAGACACTGCTGCCACCAAAGCAACAAGAAAAGGCTGAATAAACAACAAAAACATAATTTCCTTGAACCCATCAGAGAGCTGAGGTCACAGGCAAACCACTAGCCAGAAATCTAGAAGAGAAATGGACAAGAGCACTGGCTCACCTGTAGCATGGGATGAATACAGTGCCACCAGACAAGAGGGGGAGATTTCTGCTAGAAGTTTTAACAGATTGCTAAAGGCAAGGGTGGGCTGGTGTGAGGGTGAAGAATTTGGGAGCATTGGACACAAGGACTTCTCACCCACTTCTCTTCTGGGACCATCATCAAGCAGTCAGGAGGAAGGTTGGGGATAGGGACAGAGATTGGGGAAGCTCTCCTCCTCAACCAGATCCACAAGTTCATGGTTTGTCTCCCAAGTTACCACCACATTTTTGTCAATGGTTCTTATACCATGTAACCACATAGGCTTTTTCTAATGCCTGGCACCGGGTCTCTCACCATGTTTCCAGCTGAAATTTCTTCACCTCTCTACAGCTGCTTTCTTGCTGCCAAATTCCAAAGTCAACTCCACATTTTAAGTTTTTGTTACAGCAGCATCCTATTTCTGATACTAACTTCTGTGTCCATTACATTATGTGCTCATAATTCTGTGAAATTCAATCTAGGCTGAACTCAGCTGGGCAGTTCTACTGATAGTCTCACCTAGAGTCACTCATGCAACCGCTGTCACCTGGAGCCTTGCAAGGGGCCATCTGGTCCTTGATGGCCTCACTTATATGCCTGCTGATTAGTGCCAACCATCAGCAAGGCCCTCTTCATGTGGTCTCTCATCCTAGAGGAGAGGTTGGCTGAGGCTTCTTCACATTTTGCTCTTAAGACTAACCATAATTTGGAGTGACTGGGTGGCTTAGTCAGTTAAGTGCCTGGCTCTTGATTTCAGCTCAGATCATTATCTCAGGGTTGTGAGAGGAAGCCCTGGGTTAGGCTACACAGTCAATGGAGATACTGCTTAAGGTTCTCTCCCTCTCCCCCTCCCATAAGAGTGCTTTCTCTCTCCCTCCTGCTCCCTCTATATATATATATAAAAATCTTAAAAAAAAAAAAAAAAAGACTCTAACCATAACTAAAAGAGGGAAAACCTCAGTGCGGGTTTTTCAAGCATCTGCTCCTGCCATGTTTGATAATGTTCCATTAGCCAAAGTCCCACAATCCAGCTTATCTTCATGAAGTAGAGAAATATAACCTCTTGATGGGAGGAGCAGCAAAGTCCTTGAGGGATAGGAGGAATTACTGCAGCAATCATCCACTACATCATTATACACACACACACAAATGCAAACTAAAACACAAGAAACCACTTACACATCCACTAACATAGCTAAAATTAAACTAACAGGAGGAGTTAAGATGGTGGAAGAGTAGGGGACCCTAATTTTGTCTGGTCCCTGGAATTCAGCTAGATAGCTATCAAATCATTCTGAACACCTACAAAATCAACCAGAGAACTGAGAAAAGAATTACTGTAATTCTTCAAATAGAAAAGCAACCACCTTTTTTCAAGGTAGGAGGTGTGGAGATGTGAATCCAAGGTGATATATCAGAAGATAAACTGCAGGGGTAGGGGGCTTCTGTAATCTGGGTACCAGAAAGTGTCAAAAGCAGCAGAGCACAAAATCAGAACTTTTAGAAGTCTGCTCCAGTGGGGGACATCCCTGCCTGATGCTCAGGTGGTGAAGCAGAGCAGTCTCAAGTGTGACAGCATGGTCTCACGATCCCTAGGATCACAAAAAAATAAAGAAAGAAAGAAAAAAATGGACATGCCTGAGTGCAGCAAAGTTCCCAGGCATTGTATCAGGGAAGCCAGCAGCAAACAGTGAACCCATTCTGGCTTTCTGCTAGGTGTGGCCATAAACCTCAAACCCAGGCATCAGGCGACCAAACTCCAAACAGAGGCCCAGCAAGAGGCTGAACTGGGGTGAGGCATCTCTTCCCTCCCCAGGGAAAAGCAGCACAGATGTGTGCTGCAATAATCTGTAAAGTATGGAGATGCAACATAGGGTCACATGCCTGAGATAAAAACACTCAGATATAGGCTGGGTGAACACTGAGTGCGGGCAATTACCAGGAAGACAATGGTGATTGACTGCTTTTCTTTTTTTCTTTTCATTTGTTTTTATTGAAGTAAGATTTGCCAACATATAGCATAACACCCAGTGCTCATTCCATCAAGTGCCCTCCTCAGTGCTCATCACCCAGTTACCCCAACCCCCCACCCACCTTCCCTTCCACAACCCTTCGTTCATTTCCCAGAGTTAGGAGTCTCTCATGGTTGGTCTCCCTAATTTTTCCCACTCAGTTCCCCTCCTTTCCCTAATAATCCCTTTCACTATTTCTTATAGTTCCCATATGAGTAAAACCATATGATTGGGATGCCTTATTGGCTCAGCAGTTTAGCTCCTGTCTTTGGCCCAGGGCATGATCCTGGAGTAACGGGATTGAGTCTGGCATCGGGCTCCTTGCATGGAGCCTGCTTCTCCCTCTGCCTGTGTCTCTGTCTCCTTCTGTGACTCTCATGAAAAAGTAAATAAAATCTTAAAAAAAAAAAAAAAAAAAAAAAAAAGAAACCACAATGAGATACCACCTAACACCAGTGAGAATGGGGAAAATTAACAAGGCAGGAAACAACAAATGTTGGACAGGATGCGGAGAAAAGGGAACCCTCCTGCACTGTTGGTGGGAATGTGAACTGGTACAGCCACTCTGGAAAACTGTGTGGAGGTTCCTCAAAGAGTTAAAAATAGACCTGCCCTGCGACCCAGCAATTGCACTGCTGGGGATTTACCCCAAAGATACAGATGCAATGAAATGCCGGGACACCTGCACCCCGATGTTTCTAACAGCAATGTCCACAATAGCCAAACTGTGGAAGGAGCCTCGGTCTCCATCAAAAGATGAATGGATAAAGAATATGTGGTCTATGTATACAATGGAATATTACTCAGCCATTAGAAACGACAAATACCCACCATTTCCTTCAACGTGGATGGAACTGGAGGGTATTATGCTGAGTGAAATGAGTCAATCAGAGAAGGACAAACATTATATGTTCTCATTCATTTGGGGAATATAAATAATAGTGAAAGGGAATAGAAGGAAAGGGAGAAGAAATGTGTGGGAAATATCAGAAAGGGAGACAGAACATAAAGACTCCTAACTCTGGGAAACAAACGAAGGGTGGTGGAAGGGGAGGAGGGCGGGGGGTGGGGGTGAATGTGTGACGGGCACTGAGGGTGGCACTTGACAGGATGAGCACTGGGTGCTATTCTGTATGTTGGCAAATTGAACACCAATAAAAAATAAATTTATTATTAAAAAAATAAAAAATAAAAAAATAGAAAGAAAAAGAAAAACTAGCCACAAGAGGGCAGAGTGTGTGGTTCCACTTCTATGAATAGGAAAAACAAATCTATGGTGACAGAAGTCAGAATACTTATTACCTGTGTATGGGGCTTATTGGCCAAGGTAGGACCCAAAGGAAGCTTCTGGGGAGATAAAAATATTTAATATCTCGATATGGTGATATAGACATATAAAATTCACTAATGTACACTAGGATTTATGAACTTTTACACAAATTATACTTGTTAAATTTTTTAAAGATTTTATTTATTTAAAAAAAAAGATTTTATTTATTTGAGAGAAAGAGAGCACAAACAGGGGAGGGGGTTAGAGAGAGAGGGAGAAGCAGACTCACCCACTGAGCAGGGAGCCCAATGCAGAGCTGGACCCCAGGGACCCAAAATGCTCAGATCATGACCTGAGCCAAAGGCAGATGTTTAACCAACTGAACCACCCAGGGTGCCCTAGAATTCTAAAATACAACAGGGCCCCTGGGTGGCTAAGTTAGCTAAGCATCTGACTAGATTTTGGCTCAGGTCATGATCTCAGGGTAGTGAGATCAAGCCCTGTGTCAGGCTCCACACCGGATATGGAGCCTGCCTAAAACTCTCTCCCTGTACTTCTGCTCCTCCCTCTTCCTCTCTCTCTCTTCCTATAAAACAAAAACCAAAACCAAAAAAACAAAAACAGACCCCTGCGAGACTGTGAGAACAGGTACAAAGGAAGAAAAGTCCCCTAGGATAAAGCACTGTGTATAGCCCCTGGATTTTGGAGCCAGACTCCATCACTTACCACCTGTGTGACTTGGTTAACTCACCTTGACTGGCTGGGCCTCAGTGTCCTCATCTGTAAACTGGGGATAATAATGGTATCTACCTCAAATTGTGGGAATAAGTAACTTAGAAGATTCAAAGCTTAGAGTAGCATCTACTGTCTTGGTAACAGTAAGCTCCAAATGACAACTGGCTGTTATGAAAATGAATGGTTGAATATTCATCAGTAGGGAGAAAGATGGTCACTCTAAGAATAAAAGGGACAATTTGCTGGAAACATCAAATATCAAAAACCCTCTCACTTAATTTACTGCTTCAAAATATTTAAATTTAAAGATTGACAGAATTACAAGATTCATTCAGCAATCATGGTGGGAGAGCTTAACATAGCTGTCTCAGTACAGTCAAAGACAGATATGGACTGAATGTTTGTGCCTCCCACCCACCCCCACCCGAATTCACATTCTGAAGCCTAGGTCCCACTCAGTGATGGTATTAGGAAGTAAGGACTTCAAGGTGATCAGGTTATAAAGGTGGAACCCTCATGAATGGGATTAGTGCCCTTATAAAAGACACCCCACAGTGTTTCCCTGCTCTCTTTCTGCCATGAGGACCAGGCAAAATGATGGCCATCTATAAGTCATGAAGCAGGCCTCACTAGACATCAAATCTGCCAGCATCTTGATTTTGGACTCCAGACTCCAGAACTATGAGAAAAAGGCTCTGTTGTTTATAAGCCCCCAGTCTACAGTATTTTTGTTATACAGCCCAAACAGATTAAGATATTGATCAATATGTATAAATGTATAGATTTTGAAACACAAATAATATGCTCAATTTAGTGGACATATGTAAAATACAATGCACTGATTTCAACCATCAGTGAAGCACTTATGAAAACTGACCCTATACTAAGTCCATCAGTTAGATACTGCATTCAGCCATAATAAACCAAACCCCTACCCTCTCCCACCCCTTCCCCAAAATAGCAATGTCATGTAGGGTATTATGCTGAGTGAAATAAGTCAATCAGAGAAGGACAAACATTATATGTTCTCATTCATTTGGAGAATATAAATAATAGTGAAAGGGAATAGAAGGGAAGGGAGAAGAAATGGGTAGGAAATATCAGAAAGGGAGACAGAACATAAAGACTCCTAACTCTGGGAAACGAACTAGGAGTGGTGGAAGGGGAGGAGGGCGGGGGGTGAGGGTGACTGGGTGACGGGCACTGAGGGGTGCACTTGACGGGATGAGCACTGGGTGCTATTCTGTATGTTGGCAAATTGAACAACAATAAAAAAATAAATTTATTATTAAAATAAAAAAAATAAAAATAAATTAAAAAATAAAATAAATTTAAAAAAAAAAGAAGTGCGGGATCCCTGGGTGGCGCAGCGGTTTGGCGCCTGCCTTTGGCCCAGGGCGCGATCCTGGAGACCCGGGATCGAATCCCACATCAGGCTCCCGGCGCATGGAGCCTGCTTCTCCCTCCGCCTGTGTCTCTGCCTCTCTCTTTCTCTCTGTATGACTATCATAAATAAATAAAATTTAAAAAAAATAAAAAATAAAAATAAAAAATAAAATAAAATAAAATAAAAAAAAAAGAAGTGCATCTTTTTCATGTAAGAAGATGTCCAGAAACAAACAGTCCAGGGCAGCCACACAAAAATATCAACTGGGGAACCAGGTTGGTTGTGACTTCTGGCCACACTCTCTTTAGCCTGTAGCTTTTACCCTCATGGCCATGGGATGGCTCCTCAAGCACAGGACATCATATCTGTTTATACAAAGGGCAAGAAGTGGAGGGATCTGGCTAAATGTTCCTTTGCAACATCTTCCCAAAGAGTCACACCCAGTGACTTATACTTAGAATGGCCAGGTCTGGGGGACATGGCCTCCCCTGGCTGCAAGGACCAGGAGATAGAGGTTTAATAGTTCACGTTACCAATCTGAACAAAAAAACCTAAGTGCTTTTGTAAGGAAGAGGGGCAATTTTGATAGGCAACTAGGAAGATATGCCGCTCTAAAACAAAACAGATACCTAACATTCAATAACATAAAGACCATATTCTCTGCTCGTAATATAATTAAATTAGAAACCAACAATAAAAAGGTAACTAAAAAAAAAAAAATTACCCATATACATATATAAGCAGGAACTTTCCAGAAGGATAGAAATTTCTAGATCTTAAGTGGCATGTTGGCTACATATACATATGTACACCTGTCAGAGTCCTCCAACTGTATACTTAAGATTTATGCACTTCACTGTAAGTAATGATACCTCTATAAAAATATACTCATGTCCTGTTATTTTAAAATCTAATTACAAATAACTCATGGGCCAAAGAATAAGTGATAACAGAAACTAAGACAATATTCAGATTTCAACCAAAATGAAAATATTATACATCAAAACATGTGATGTGGTGAAACAAGTACTATGGCAGATGATTATAGCCTGGAACGTATATATTTTTAAAACTTGGAAGTCAATCAGCAAGAGGCCCATCAAACGGATGGGACACTGTTAAAGGCAGGCCACCATTCCTAACCTTCTCTCTCCCAGCGTGAATCCTTTTATGCACAGTCAGTGAAGAGCTGTGCCTGAAGGCCTTCTCACATTGGTTGCATTCATAGGGTTTCCCTGCAGTGTGGGTTCTCACATGCACAATAAGGTGTGAAGACTGACCAAAGGCTCGCCCACACTCCTGACAGGCATAGGGCTTCTTGCCGGTGTGGGTCCTTGCGTGCTTCCTGAGGGAGGAAGGTTCACTGAAGGCACGCCCGCATTCCTGGCACACATAGGGCTTCTCTCCAGTGTGGGTTCGCATGTGACTTTTGAGCGTTGAGAGGCGACTCAAGACCTGCCCACAGGTAGCACACTCATACAGTTTCTCCCCAGTGTGTATCCTCTTGTGCACATTCAGATGAGTGCTTGTCCGGAAGGGCTTCCCACACTGGTTACACGCATATGGCTTCTCTCTGGTGTGAGTGCGCAGGTGTGTCTTCAGCGATGAGTGCTCCCTGAAGGCTTTCCCACATTGACTGCATCCAAAGGGCTTCTCTCCAGTGTGAGTCCTCACATGACTCCTCAGAGATGATGGCTGATTAAATGCTTTCCCACAGTCCTTACATTCATAGGGCTTCTCACCAGTGTGGTTTCGCTGGTGCAGAATGAGGTTAAAATTCCTTGTGAAGGTTTTCCCACACTGAGCACATTCGAAGGGCTTCTCTCCAGTGTGAGTCCTCAGGTGGCGCCGCAGATTGGAGGAATACTTGAAGGCTTGCCGACACTCCTGACATTCAAAGCACTTCTCCGCAGTGTGAGTCTTCTCGTGCCTGATTAGGTCGGAGCTGTATCTGAAGGATTTCTCACATTTGTTACACGCGTAGGTTTTGTCCCCACGATGGATTTTCTCAGGCACGATTAGGTGAGTGGGCTGGAAGAAGGATTTTCCATTCTCAGGGCATTTATAGTGGTCTCCCCCAGCGTGAATTCTCTGGTACTGGAAGAATGGTTTGATGCCATGAAAGGCTTCCCCAAATTCACTGTATTTATAGAGTTTTTGTCCAGTCTGAGGTTGCTCCTGTCAATTGAGGAAAAAAGGAAGACCAAAGGCTTTATTACATTCATGGACACTCTCCCCCAGCTGAATTATGGGTAGGGAAAGGGCATTTCTGTCACTGAAGCTTTTACCATTTTAGTGAGTCTAGATCATTTCTACCTTGAGTCCCTTCAAGTGGACACTCTCCCACAAAGAGCTCATTTTCATTACTTTCATGTGGTCTCTAAGATGCAGAGTTTTGCTGAGTTAAGGGCAAATTAAGTTTTAAACATTTGATATCACTGGCCAGGGAAATACAAATCAAAACCACAATGAGATACCACCTCACACTAGTGAGAATGGGGAAAATTAACAAGGCAGGAAACAACAAATGTTGGAGAGGATGTGGAGAAAGGGGAACCCTCTTGCACTGTTGGTGGGAATGTGAACACACATTCCAGACCACCACCATTCCACACCACCACCAGAGTGGTACACAGCCACTCTGGAAAACTGTGCGGAGGTTCCTCAAAGAAATAAAAATAGACCTGCCCTACCACCCAGCAATTGCACTGCTGGGGATTTACCCCAAAGATACAGATGCAGTGAGACTCTGGGACACTTGCACCCCAATGTTTCTAGCAGCAATGTCCACAATAGCCACACTGGAAGGAGCCTCGGTGTCCATCAAAAGATGAATGGATAAAGAAGATGTGGTATATGTATACAATGGAATATTAGCCATTAGAAACGACAAATGCCCACTATTTGCTTCGACGTGGAGGGACCTGGAGGGTATTATGCTGAGTGAAATAAGTCAATCGGAAAAGGACAAACATATGGTCTCATTCATTTGGGGAATATAAAAATTAGTGAAAGGGAATAAAGGTAAAGGAGAGAAAATGAGTGAAAATATCAGTGAGGGTGACAACACGAGGGACACCTAATTCTGAGAAATGAACAAGGGGTAGTGGAAGGGGAAGTGGGCGGGGGGTTGGGGTGACTGGGTGATGGGCACTGAGGGGGGTATTTGGCAGGATGAGCACTGGGTGTTATGCTGTATGTTGGCAAATTGAACTCCAATAAAAAAAATTGATATCTATTCACATGTATGAACATGGCTGCTTGGGGGAACTCTGGGAAGATACATGCCTTGTCTACGTAGAAGGTTCTCCCCAACTCATGACATTCACAGACTCAAGAACCTGCTTTCCCCGGGTGAGCACCACTCACCTTGAATCAATCTCTCTCTCTCTCTCTCTCTCTCTCTCTCTCTCTGACCTCTTGTGCTACTTTTCTAAACTACAGCAACCCCAGACTTGTCCTACAACAGAAGACCAATAAAAATCCTTGGGCAGCTTACCCTTTTCATGCCAATGGATGAAATCTCTGCAAAAATATCCTGGTTGGAAATTGAATCTTGGGGTTGGATTGGAGGTTCTGGAATGAATAAGAAAAGAAAAACTCAGTGCACAGGGAAGGTAACTGTGGGGTCAAAGCAACCAAACAAGTAAGCAGGACACGTGTAGGTTTTCTTTTTTAAAAACTGTTTCTGGGGGCACCTGGGTGGCTCAGTCAGTTAAGTGTCTGACTCTTGATTTCCACTCAGGTCATGATCTCAGGGCCGTTTCAAGCACTGCATCAGGCTCTGCACTCAGTGGGGAGTCTACATGAGAATCTCTCTCCCTCCCTCTCAGCCCCTCCTCCCACTCATGTACATGGGCTCTCTCTCACAAATACAATTTTTAAAAAAAAATAAATAAAAACTGGTTCTAACTATGGGAGGAAATTGTGAAGAGGAATGTATCAAAGAATAAAGGAAATTTTAAGGTATTTGGCTATGTAAGGAGTCACATAACCATAGGAACAAGGAATGGAGATGGTAGATAGGTTACGAGAGAGTTCTGTGACGATTGAGACTGAAATTGAAAGAAAGTATTAGCAAGAACATATGGTGCGGAGGCCCTGGATAAAGCATACACGTGCTATGTACATCTAAAAGACACACGTGATGAAATATGCACGTGGAAATGATAAATATGAAGAGTAAGTAGGACAAGTCGTTCTAGGGTGCCAAAGTAAAGTATTAGAGATAAAAAGGAAAGGAGATGGACTCCAGGAAAGATTCCATCAAGGGCACTGAAAGTGTTTCCCTTACTGACAATTTCCAAACCTAACACTCATCCGAGCTGATGCTCAGATGATCTGCCTGCTGCTCACCTGGATGGGTTCCTGGGAAGATTCTTCTCTCAGTAGGCCACAGCTCTTCTCCTGGCTCCAAATGGGAAAACATACTAGGTTTGCCTAGCTGATCACCTGCTCATGGGGAAAGATGCAGGATGTGAGCAGACCATGCCTGCCATTAACCAAGGTCAATATTCTTAAGTCTTTAAGACCACTGGGGATGGGAAGAGCAAAATGAGCACGCCTACATTCTCACAGGCATAGCAGAGCTCTTTCACTAAGGAACTGAAGTACAAGCTCCCTCACTGGGTCCCAAAGGACAATGGGATTCTCCAATACCCAAAACCCAGGGCCTCACTCAGAGACACATGTGAAAATCCCAGAAACTTTTAACCATGGAGAAACAGAGCAGCAGAGAGATCTTCATTTCCACAGGGAAGCCCCTAGACTGCAAACACCATGAGAGCAGGATTTGTCTCTTTTTTCACCTCTTGATTTCCCAAACCAGCATACTCCGGGAACCTGTAGGTGCTGCAGGAGTGCGTAGATGAAGTAACGAGCCTGGCCTTACCCACAGAGGCCAGGTTCCTATAATTCTCCAGCATCACATCTCTGTACAGGTTTCTCTGGGCAGAGTCCAGAAACATCCATTCTTCTGGGGTGAACAACACAGCCACATCTGCAAAGGTGACTGGTTCCTGAAACACATATCCATTACGGGTCAGCCAGTGGCCACCCCTACGAATAGTCAAGGGGCTGAAGAGAGGCCAGCCAGCCTAGGGAAAGGAGACCCATGTAGAGGATTCTCAGACAGAGTTCTGAGGTTTCTCAGAATATTCCCTTTGGCTCAGGCCCCAGAACTAGAACTCTCCTCTATCTACTCTTTTCTCCCTGAGGGACAGCATCCAGAGGTGTGGCATCAAAGGCAACTAGCCAGGAAGCCATGGCAGTTTTATTCCCTTCTGGCTCCAGGGTCCAGCAGACCTGAGCATGTAACAGGAAAGAGAGAAGTATTTGGTAAATGACAACTGTTTGCCCTGAGAGACCATGAAGACTAGGAGGTAAGGACAATTACCTAGGAGGTTCACATCCTTGCTCTGTTTTCCCTCCTGACACTCAGCAGAATGAGGCACTCCACAATGAGGGAAGGTCTGAATGAAACAGTGAGAACATTGCCTGCATTGTCCCACACACCTCCCCCTTCGCTACAAGAGGTCCAGTACCTGGAGGCCTGGAGGCCTGGAGACCAGTCCTGTGGGATTGAGAAGATCCAGGCCAAGGGAGGAAGACATGGGCCCAAGCAAGAAAGAAGAGGAAGAGGGATTTCTTACTTACCTGCAGACAGGTGATCAGTACCCCAGGAGCCACAGCTTCCTCCTCTGTGCTCTCCTTCTGGAGCCAGGCGGGGTCCTGAGCAAGCAGAACTACAGAAGATGGAAGCCACGTGGTCTAGTGAGTATACTCCAGGACCAAGTGCTGCCCACCCGAGCACAAGTGACACGTGCACACACAAATGCACATACTCACAGGGACCACACATGTATGGGAGACACACACGCATTCACATGCACTTACATGCTTAGGCACACGTTCGCACACACACAAGTACACACAGAGAATCCACACACAGACACAAAACATACATGTGCATGCACATACACATACAAACAGGCACATGCACACAGCAACAGACACACAGATACACAGGTGCGCGCGCACACACACACTCACACACACACACACACACACACATTTCTTCTATTCCAAATCTCTGGAGTCATAGTCTCAATTCACCAACAGACTCTGGAGTTTCTGGGGCACCCCCCCCCCTTGATTCAGCCCTGGGGCAGCATTTCCTCCCTAGCTGCTTGGCCCCTTCCTCTGCTCCACTCTGCAGGGCCAGGAGCACCCCAAGACGTACCACAAGTAGGGGACAGAGGAGCTGCCACCACCCCAAGTCTGTCGGTGAGAAGGCATCGTCTCCCCTTCCTGCCTTCAACTCCTCCATCCCCACGGGGTCCCTGGCTCCGGCCTATTACAGATGAGCAAGTGACCTTGCACACACACACCATCCCTTACCTCCCTGCACCCTCACCTCCCCCCATGATGGGAACCTCCCCGTCAGAAATTAACCCTCACTAAAATATAATGCATATCACATAAATAAATAAAATAAATTGCAGATAATAAAAAAAGAAAACCTGAACCACGTCCAATCTCTGACCCCACGTATTCCTGCCCAGGGACTGCTGTAACAAAGTACCGCAAACTGAGAGGCTGAAAGCCACAGACTGTCTCTCGGTTCTAGAGGCCAGAAGTCTAAGACCAAGGTGTCAGCAGGGCCGTGCTCCCTCTGAGACTGAGCAGAATCCCTCCTCGCCTCTCCCTGGCTTCTGGCGGTGACTCCGGAATCCTGGGTGCTCCTTGGCCTCAGCTGTGTCGCTACAACCTCTGCGTCCATTGTCATATGGCCATCTTCTCCCCTGCCTGTTCCTATCTCCTCCTGACACTTTCTCTTCTTCACAGGACACCAGTCACATTGGATGAGCCCCCCTGCCTCTGCCCATCCCGACCTCACCTTAACACGATGGCAGCCACAGAGACCTATTCTAAGTAAGGTCCCAGTCCCAGGTGCTGATGGTTAGGACATACATATACCTTTTCGGGGCCCCACATTTTAAGATAAAACACTCTGCTCTTCCTTCTACATACTGTTTTTGTTCCCTACCCACTGGTTTGGGGGGGCGGGGGTACAAATGGTTGTCCATTTGCAACCAACCACTGTCTATTTCCTCACCTCCTGCTCACTCACGATCACCACTCCAAGGACAGGCACCTCACTTGGGCCACCAGTGACCCCCATTCCTGATGAGGGTCTAGTCTATGTTTCTGGTCATCCAATTCCTCCACCTTGAAGCCCACCCTCCCCAGGCTTCAGTGACCACGCCCCCAGCTCCGTCTCCTATACGAGACCCTCACCCTTCTCAGTTCCCTCAGCCTCTGCCTTAGCAGGCCATCTCGCCCACTCTGGGCATCAGTTCCCAACCCAGCCTGACCAGGCCCAAGCCCCCAGACTGATTCTCTCCCCTGAACTCCGGCCCCACCTCCACACCACCAGCTCATGTCCCCACTCATCTTTCCAGGGGATTCATCCACCATGAGCTGGGAGGCCGGGTGGCTGCCATCGCAGACAGAGGCTGCTGTTAGGCCTTGAACTTGACCTGCTGGGTTTCGAGATTGCTTGGGACATGACCCCTTCCTTCTCTCCCTTTGAGAGAGGGAATGTGTACACTGTGCATGTCTCACCAATGTCTTTTGGAAGCAGAGGACTTGTTTTCTCATTTCACAGGTTCATAGATAAAGAAGAATTTTGCCCCTGGGAGAGACCATGCCCTGAGTCTCCATGAGTCTTCATGCCCAATTTACATGATTCATATGAGGATTTGGGGGCTTTTGAGTTGATGTGATTTGAGACTTACAGCTGATGCTGGAATGGGTAAAAACTTTGGGGGGGATCGAGATCATCTGAATGTATTTCGTATGTGGGGAGGACACAAATTTGGGGGTAGGAGGACCAGAGGGCAGAGCGTAATGGGTTGAGTTGTGTCCCCCAAAAAACTATGAAGTCATAACCCCCCAGTACCTCAAAATGTGATCTTATTTGGAAACAAGGTCTTTGCTGATATGATGAGCTAAGACAAAGTCACAGTGGAATGGAATGAGCCCCAAACCCAGTATGACTGGTGTCCAAAGAAGAGAAAAGACAGAAGCAGGGACAATGCAAGGGCAGGGGGCAACATGACAACAGTCAGAGATCCAAGTGATGTAGCTACAAGCCAAGGAACACCACGGATTGCCACCTGCCACCAGATGCAAAGAAGGAGACTCCTTACAGGCTTCACAGAAGCATGGCCCTGCCAATGCCCTGATTTGAGAATTCTGGCCTCTAGAAATGTGAGATATGCATTTCTGTTGTCTCATCCCTCCACCCCCCACCCCCCACCCCCGACCTCCCATAATCTCATTCTCAAAGCCTATTCTCCTTCCAATGTCTCTGATCTCAGGAAGGAACATCCCTGCCTCAGATGGGAAATCTCACCCTTGATACTCTGCTGACCCCAACAATTAATCCAAAAAAAACCCACCTCTGATGATGAGACGATGGCATCTCTACAGGGAACATCTACCGCCCCCCCACTCCCACCCCACACCCCTTCCTCCTACCCCTGTCCCCACCATCGCTAATGCCACACCAGGCCTTCCCCTTTTGAATCTACAGAAAGGTCACTCCCTCAGAGTGCCTCCCCTCCCCAGTATCCTTTTCTCTAGAAGGACCCTCCCCCTTTCCTCACAGCCCCTACCTATTTGTAATCATATGGTTATTGGCTTCCTTGGGTGTGTATCTTCTGCTACCCTCATGGGATTGGAAGCTTCAGAAGGACAAGCCTGGGTCCCTTCCCTTTCACACCCCCACCCCACACTGTGCTTGGCACATGAATGCTCTGGATTGTCTGGTAAATAAAAGCATACAGGATTCACCGAATTAACTCAACCAACCTCCTGCATGTGTCTTAAATCACTGCATAGCTCCCTACCATGTAGACAAGAATTAACACAACAGGCCTGACTGCTGGCCCCTGGGAACAAGGATTTCCAAAGGGTTCCCACCACCCTAACTGGTAAGAGGGTCTCAGTCTGCTTAAACTGTTTCTACAAACACTGTGGTTTGTGCTGAACACTTGCTTTCCTTCCAGGAGTCTGGTACATGCTGACAGGAGTCAGGTTCTTGCTGGGCAGAGGGTGGTGACGTGACCAGCCCCCAAGTGAAAACCCTGGGCACCAAGTCCCTACTCAGCTTCCCTGTAAACATCACCTCACATGTGTTGTCACAGCTTGTTGCTGGGGGTATTAAGCAAGTCCTGAGTGACTCCATTGGCTGAGGACTCCAAAGCTTGTGCCTGGACTCCCCCAGACCTCACCTAATGCTCCAGTGGACTCAGCTCTGCACCCCTTCATTGTGATAAATCACCACCATGAGTACAACTGTGGGCTGAGGCTAAGAGTCCTAGCAAATGGCTACAACCAGTCATGGTCTCAGAGACCCTGCCACACCCACTCTGCACTCACCACTGACCTAGGCCACTACCACTCTATTCCTCACTGCTTCCAACCAATGCTCGGATCCTCCCTGAGGCTCCACCACCTCCCAGGTGCTGGAGGGTTCTACTAAAACTGCAGATGCATGGAACAACTCACCCAAACACATCCCTGGCTCCTGGAAGCCTAGGCATGTAGCCCCTGAATGATTCAGAACCCAATCCTCTCCAGTCAGTTCACACCACTCTCCCCTTCCCTATGCTGCCTTCAAAGAGCCTTCTGTGGGCACCCTGGGTACACCAGGCTCTCTGCCTGCCTCCCACCCCGAGTAATTTTACACATGCCATTCCTTGGCCTGAAATCCTCCCCCAAAACCTTCTCCAAACAACTCAACACCTTGTCAAGCTAAATGATACAGGAATTATCAGGGTCTAAGCCAATACTCATCCCCCAGGGCACATGTGGCAAAGTCTGGTATCTCAGTCAGCTCCACTACATAACCAAATACCATCAATAGGGCAGCTCAAATGGTAGAAATTTACTTCTCACAGTTCTGGAGGCTGGAAGTCTGAAAGCAGGGTGCCAGCACAGTTGAGCTGGTGAGAGCTGTCTTCCTGGCTTGCATGCAAAAGCCTTTTCACTGTGTCCTCACATGGCAGAGAGAGCTCTGATGTCTCTCCCTCTTCTTGTAAGGACACCAGTTCTATGGGATTGGGACCCCACTCTTGTGACCTCGTGCAACCTTAACCACCTTCTTAAAGGCCCAGCATCCATCCAACACGGTCACATGGGAGATTAGGACTTCAGTATATGATCTTGGCGGGGAGGGGATGCAGGCAGGGACCAGCCACAACTTCTGGAGACATTTTCAGCTGTCATGACTAGGGGCTTTTATGGGCTTGATTGTATCCCTCTAAAAAATTCATAGAATTAAGTCCTAATTAACACCCAATACCTCAGAATACAACCATATTTGGACATGAGATCTTTATTTTTTTTAAAGATTTTATTTATTTATTCATAGACACACACACACACACAGAGAGAGAGAGAGAGAGAGAGAGAGAGAGAGAGAGGCAGAGACACAGGCAGAGGGAGAAGCAGGAATCATACAGAAAGCCTGACATGGGACTCAATCCAGGATCTCCAGGATCACGCCCTGGGCTGCAGGCGGCGCTAAACCGCTGCGCCACCAGGGTTGCCCCAGACATGAGGTCTTTAAAGAGGTAATTAAAATGAGGTCAGTTGGGTGGGCCCTAATCCAATATGACTGGTGTCCTTATAAGAAAATAAAATTTGAATATGTACACATATAGAAAAAGAAAACACAAGAAGATAACCATCTACAAGCCAAGGACGGATGTCTGGAATAGATCACAGCCCTGAGAAGAACCAACCCTGCCAATCCCTTGATCTTGGGCTTCTGGCCTCAAGAACTGTGAGAAAACAAGCTTTTGCTGTTGAGCCACTCAGAGCGATCCTTTGGTATGGCGGCCCTGGGGGACGAATTCAGGAGGCACTACTGGGTCTAGTAGGAGGAGGTCAAAGATACTGCGAAATGTCCTACAATGCCCTGAATGGCCCCATCAGAGAGATAAGACCTCCATGTCAGTAGTGCTGCAGGTAAGAACCCATGGTCTAACTTCAAATTGCCCAAAACTCCTCTCTGCCCCCCAGATAAAATCCTTGTGTTACACACTTCCTGTATTCTGGACTTCTTTGAAAAATCTGACCACCCAGGCAGACTGTGAGCTCCACGGGGAAGGGGTCAATGTTTCATTTGAGATTGTCTCCCAGTGCCCACAGGGTGGCCAACTAGAGCAGTTGGAAGAGTACTTCAAGAGCACAGGGTACTCCAAGTACTTCAACAGTACCTCAAGTCAAAGTCTTGCCCAGAAAGCTTACCAAAAAGACATAGAAAAGCAGCACATCACATAATCTAAGAATTAGATTCTTCCCGTCAATCATATAAAACAGATTCCAAATGCAAGACTGGATGATACTGTTCAGAAACAAAGTATATTACTCTCACTAGAAGACAAGACAGAAAGAAATAAATGCCTTGAAATTAAAGCTAAGATGGTATCTTTTTCCTCCAGAATTAATTATTTTCCCCCACTGCTCAGGACAGGTGGCTTGTTTTAACCTCATTCTTTATAAAGCTCAGTTAAAACATATGTTATTTACAGTAAATTCTTTATAAGCTCATTCTTTATAAGCTCAGTTAAAACATATGTCATTTACAGTAAATTCAATAGTCACCTTCAGCACCAACAAAATTGCAGAGAATTTAACCTTGCCCACAAAGAGGTCTGGACTTTGCCACAGCTGAAGGGGGGGTCTGCTTTTTCTTAACAGAAAGACCAAAGACCAGAAAAGATTCCTAGCTGTCAATCCTGAAATACTGCCCTTCCTCCTGAATGCATAAAGAATGGTGATATGACTTTACATATTCTCTTCTTATGGTACAGGGAAAGGAAGGGGGGAGATGCACGTTCCCGAACACAACACAGCATGGCAGGTCTCCCAGGCCACCGATTCCACTGGGCATTCACTCACCAGAACCCCCAGCCATCCCCAGCTCAGGGACACCCAGCGGAGGCACCGGCATGGCCACCCTCTGAATCTGCAAGGCTGCCTTCAGCCCCTAGACAGAGAGACAGGAACAGATCAGAGTCACACAATCAATGGCATCCAGCTATATTCACCCTGACTGAATTTGCAAGACTGACCTGCTCTGGGCAGCACACTGAGAAAATTGAGACATGCCCAATATAGTCTGTCCAGACTAAACCAACTCATGAGTACAAAACTAATCACTGTGCTAGAATTTCAACTTCAAAATGGGGTGGGGAGGGGGCTCAAGTTGAGGGAGGCAACCCCTGAGCAGCCTCCAGCAGTGGGGAAAAGGCTGGAGGCAAAGAGGGACATGGATGGCCAGCAGGCTGATGGGCGGTAGGAGGATGCGGAGGAGGACCTGCACACACGAGGCTCAGTCAGTAAGTCATTCCCAGGAGGAAGCTCTGTGGTAGGAGAAAGAATCTGAACGCTCCTCCACTAGTGGCTGAGCCTTCAGGAAAAGGTGTCTGACCTGACTTGTATTTCTAAGATGTCTTTAGACTCTGTGTCCAGGGTGGGGTCCAGTAGAAATGGGAGCCTGTAGGGAGCAGTTCCAGGGGTCCCAGAGAACTAACAGTGGCTCTGGGCAGGGTGGCAGTGGGGACAGCAGGAGCAGTCAGACATAAGCTATACTTGGGAGGAAAAGTTTGCAGGACTTGGTGATGGATGTGAGGAAAATGTGGCAGGTCCCTTGAGGCAGGTGATGGACAGAGGCAGGTGGGAGTAGCCCTTCTCCCCAGGTTGGGGTGGGGTGGGGAGGACTCAAAGCATTCCTCAAAGTGTCCTTCTCTGATCCTCTCTCTCCACCTCAGGATGGAAACATAGGACCCTGAGCTAAGAGCTCAGTCACCAGTCTGGACACTCTCCACGCAGCCCTGGGATCATAGGACTGCTAACTGCTACAGGTTTCGAGGCCATGTGAGGAGTGAGGGTGGCAGGAATGGTGGAGAAAAGGCTGGACCAGGGGAGGCAGGGCCATGGCTCTGGGTGCTAGGTCCTCCCCCTGGCCAGCACTGGGCCTGCCGACACAGAAGTGCTGGGGCCTGTTCAGTAGCCTAGGCCTCCAGCCTGTCCCCAGGTCCCAAGAGTTGATCCTAAATTCTTCCCTCTCCTCCTGCCACCCCATTTGCAGAAATCCTGAACACCCAGCCTTTCTAGTTGGAGCTGGGCCCTCACAGTAAACATCCCTCCAGGCTTACGATATATCCAGAAGACCAAGGCGACACCTGGAGAGCCAGTCGGTCCTCTGGAATTGAAGGTGTCCCCCTGCCTTCAATTGTGGGTCTGATCTGCATCCTCAGGTCCGGCCCTGGCCCCTAGGAGAAGGCACAGAGGGGACTGAGCAGGACAGAGGTAGCACTGAGGCTTCTCTGGGCCTGAGGGCCCAGCTTTGGGGTAGTGTCATCAGGAGGTGGCATGCAGGTCTGGCAGCTTCAGACCTGGTAATTACCCCCTACTCCACTGTGGGAACCAGCCACTGGGGGTCTCAAGGACTCATCATGCTGCAGACACAGAGCTGGACTCGACCCTGTCTGGTTCTGGGGGGCCCTGGCTGGAGGTTAGACCACAGGCCCTCAGAGGCGCTACAACTTGCTTTACTGAAGAAAGGCTAAGAGCCCTCGGTTCTGAATATGAACGTTGTTCTGTGTTTGTCCATTTGGCAGCCATCAGAGGACCAAACTATTGACCAGAGCTGTTTACATCTGCACGGCCATCCACAGCCCACCCTCTAAATTCTTGCTATAGCCAATGCTCACACAAGCCAATTTCTTCCTGCTCTGAAACAGGGTGGAGGGGACACGGTATGGGGGTAGGGGGCTGGGCCTTGTACTCCCTCCCGGGGCCCATCTGCTCATCAAGACATGGGGGCAGCGAGGGCCTGGAGTACCTGTGTTTGTGCCTTCACCAAACAAGCATTAACAAAGGGCTCTATAATGATGCACAGGCTGCTCTGTGTGGGGTTACCGCAATGATACTGTCACATGAGACCCCTGCAATCCAGCAGTTCCAGTATTTTCAGGCCTCAGGGCCTCAAAAGCAACGCACCCTTTCCCAAGCAGCTGCTGGAGGATATTCTCCACCTAAACAAAAATGTGAGCCAACAGTGAGGAAGACCTGGGCAGTGAGGAGTGGTCTCAGCTGCCCTGGGGTCTGATGCAAGCCATGCAGGGATGAGGGTTTGAGCTGCCCTGCAGCCCACACCAGGCTGTGCAGGGCTGAGGCTCCGCATGCTCAGAGCAAAGCACTGAAACAGGCCTCCACCATCCAGGCTCTGCCACCCCATCCACTGGGCTGGTATCTCTGACACCTTGAGACTGACACCATCCATGACAGAGGTGGAGGGCCACAGATTGAGGGAGCCCAGGGATTTCACTGGTTCTGGGACAAACAGGCCCAGCTTGAGGGTGAAACTGGACTCTGGATGTCCTTCTCTCCAAACCCTAACCCTCACCTTTGAAATCCCCCAGAACAGGAACCCAAACCTTGCAAAAGACCTATAGTTAGAGGAGGCAGAAACTCAGGGCCAAAGTGGGGGTAGTGGGGCTCAGTGTGCTCCCTGGTACACCAGAACATGCCAGCTGGCCCTGAAGGCTTTTCCACACTTTGAAAAGGGCTTATTTCCAGTGTGGGATCTCGACTTGTCTCCTAAATGGGGAGAGATACATGACAGCTCTCCCATGTCCTTTATAATCAGGGTGGCCCTCTCTCCCAAAGATCTCTTGTCAGGTCTAGGTTAGAGTTCCTGCTGAAGCCATTCTGGGAGCGGCTGAATCATCTCTCCTGGCAAGGTGTGCGTGACAACAAAAACCTCACCAACACCATAGAGCACCCAAGGCTGTTCCCCGTCCCATTGAGGCACACTTCCAGTATATTCAGAGGTGTGCCTTGCTTAGGCAGGTTTACGGTTCAAGGATGTGGAGAGTTTTCTACCATTTTGTGACTTCCATGGGGCTAATCCAACAGGCAGAAGAGTCCCATGACTGCTGACAGGTAAATCATACCACACAGTATCTATGTCTGACTCACACCAACAGCAATGTTTACTTGAGGCAACGCTCGAGGAAGAAAGGATTTTGAGAGACAGACAACAGGGTTTGCCCAAATTCACATGTCATAGCCACTCCCCTCAGACCATATGGGAATGTCTTGAGCCAATGTCCCAAATGTCTCCCCAGCTCTGGTGTGCGTTTCCAACTCCCAAATTCCTCAGCTTCTCCTAAGGGAAGGAACAAGGATAATCCCCCATAAATCTTACCATTTGCAGATCATGGGATGAATCTTCCTCTAAATATCCTGCACAGGAGTAGATGCTTTGGATTTAAGTTGAGATTCCCAGTCTAAAATGAATTGGAGGGGAGGGAACGAAGTTCTTTCAGAAATAGTGATATGAAATTTACCAAGTTATTTGTTTATTGTTTTAAAATACTCTTTTTTAAATATTTACCCTAAACTTGGGACAGTACTAAAAGGGAAGAAGACCTCAAGAGCAAAAAAAAACTCTGAAGAGCATAGCTGTGTGAGGAATCTGGCTGACAGGAGTGTGGAGGGTGGAAATGAGAAACTATGTCTTCCTAACTCTGGGAAATGAAGAAGGGGTAGTGAAAGGGGAAGTGGGCAGGGGGTTGGGGTGACTGGGTGATGGGCAATGAGGGGGTCACTTGGCGGGATGAGCACTGGGTGTTATGCTATATGTTGGCAAACTGAACTCCAATAAAAAAATTTTTTAAAAAAACCTGCTACTTGTGGGAGAGAAGGGGAATTGCTGTAAAAAAAAAAAAAGAGAGAGAGAGAAACTATTTCTTATGTGGATTAAGACAGATGTCACTGGAAAGATTGCCGTATCAAAGAAACAAGAAGCAATTAGACAAAGAACACACAAAGAAATGTTCAATTTCAAGAGGAACTGGACAATAAGTGTGAGTTATGATGTGCAGCAAGAGGAACCCTCATCTACCGCCAGTGGGAATGTAAAATGGTGCCTGCACCTGTCTGAGAAAGCAGTTTGGTGGTTCCCCAAAAAGTAAATGAGCCAGCCACTCCACTCCTAAGTGTCAACCCAAGAGAACTAAAAACATATCCAGATAAAATCTGGTACATGGATGTTCACTGCACTATTCACAAGAGCCAAAAAGTAGAAACAAACCAAATGTCTATCCACAGATGAACAGAAAAAATGTGATCTACTCATATGCTGGAAAAGTATACAGCCATTAAAAGGAATAAAGCTCTGACACGCACTACAATGTGGATGAACCTCGAAAACATCCCACTAATGAAAGAAGACAGAGACCAAAGGCCACATGTTGTATGATTCTCTTTATATGAAGTATTCAGAACAGGCAAATCCATAGAGAGAGAAAGCAGATGGGGAAGGGGGGTGACTGGTAATGGCAACACAACTTTGTGAATATACTGAAAACCAGTGAACCGTATGTTTAGAGAGTGGATTCTATAGTATGTGAATATCTCAATTAAAAAAAAAAAAAAAGAAGAAGAGGGCAGCCCTGGGTGGCTCAGTGGTTTAGCACAGCCTTCAACCCAGGGTGTGATCCTGGAGACCCGGGTTCGAGTCCCATATCAGGCTATCTTACAGAGCTCTCTGTGATGATGGGAATGTTATATGTCTGTGCTTTCCAAAAAAGCAGCCACCAACATGTGTAGCTATTGAGCACTTGAGAAATGTGGGTCAGGCAACAAAGAAATGGGAGTTTTTAATTTAACTGAATTTTAGTTAATTTAAATTTATACAGACGAGTGTATTTTGGTAGGCCTCACAAGGGATGGTCCTGATGCAGAACTCTGCTGCTGCCAACCCTAAATGAGCCCCCATTCTGCAGTCAGACTCCAGAATTAGGTACAGAGCCCTAGGGTCACTGTGGGGACCCTCCTCCCAATCCACCTCCAGAGGTCAGGCACTGAAAGAGGTCACCTTCCCTGGGGCAAGGCCGAAGGTGCTCTACACTTCCCCTCCCCTTTCTTTCCTCAGTTTGGTGGGGGAGCGAGGAGAGAGGGAACAGGGCCCAGAGCACATAATCATTCTCCCCTCCCCACAATGATCCCGACTCCTCCAGTCCCCTCACCATGACACCAACGCCATGATTTAAGGTCTCATTAAGTGTCCTCCCTACAATAAAAGAGGCCAAGGTAGGCAGCCTGGGTGGCTCAGCGGTTTAGCGCTGCCTTCAGCCCAGGGCGTGATCCTGGAGACCTGGGATCGAGTCCCACATCGGGTTCCCTGCATGGAAACTGCTTCTCCCTCTGCCTATGTCTCTGTCTCTTTCTCTCTGTCTCTCTCATGAATAAATAAATAAATATATCTTTAAAAAAATAATAATTAAAATACATAAAAGAGCCCGAGGTAAAAAAAAAAAAAAGAAGAAGAAGAAAGAAGAAGAAGAAAGAAGAAAGAAGAAGAAGAAGAAAGAAGAAAGAAGAAGAAGAAGGGGAAGGGGAGAGGGTGAAGGGGGGGAAGAAGAAAGAAGAAGAAGAAAGAAGAAGAAGAAGAAAGAAGAAAGAAGAAAGAAGAAAGAAGAAAGAAGAAAGAAGAAGAAGAAGAAGAAGGGGAAGGGGAAGGGGAGAGGGTGAAGGGGGGTGGGAAGCAGGGAAGCAGCCACTGCACAGAGGTTTGGCCCCTCTGGTATTTCCACTCCCATGGGCTCTAGCAGGGCAGCCCAGCGAAAACCCTTATACAGAATCTTTCCCAATAAGCAACATACTGGGCCCAGAGCCAACTTCCAGACCACAGCCAATGATCATTTCTCATAGTTCCTCTCATGTAATAAAAAGATTATTTCTCCTCTTATATTCTCTCAAAATACCTCTAACAGCCTCTACTTTTCCTCCACTGCCTCTTATCAAGGTGTGATTTCTAATTTATTTATTTAGGTGATTTTGCCTCTCCCCTTCCAACTATAATGTACATTCCCAAAATACAAACCTCTGTCCACCTTTATCAAGACTCCAAATCCTGCCACTAGCATAGCACTTGATACATACTAAGTACTTTACAAATGAGGGGTTGGCAAATTTTTCTTTAAAAGACCAGATAGTTAATATCTTAGGATTTGTGGTCCAAATGGCCTCTAAACCAGCAATTTAACTGTGATTGTAGCACAAAAACAGCCACAGACAACATGTAAACAAATGTGTCCCAATAAAACATTTTTTATGGAAACCAGCACTGGGTCAGATTTGGCATAGTTTGCCAATCCCTGCTCTGTAACATGTGATAGAATACATAAACCATCAACCAAATTCTCTCAACTGCACCTCCTACATGCCTCTCAAACATGCCAACTTGGCCAATCCCACAATCATCATCAGGCCCCAACTACCACCATGAGTCCTGAATTAATTCTAGCTCACATATGGATTCTCCAGACACCCCATTTATGGCCAATTAAATTTCAATTCCCAGTACTAACATATATGGACTCTCCATACCTTCTTGTCCATCCTAAATGTCATGCTCAATCCAGGCCAGGTGTTTTGTCTAAATCACAAACAAAATCATGTCATTCCCCTACTTAAAACTGATTTGGGCGGAATCCCTGGGTGGTTCAGCGGTTTGGCGCCTGGCTTTGGCCCAGGGTGCAATCCTGAAGTCCCGGGATCGAGACCTGTGTCAGGCTCCCGGCATGGAGCCTGCTTCTCCCTCTGCCTGTGTCTCTGCCTGTCTCTGTCTCTCTCTATCATGAATAAATAAATAAAATCTTTAAAAAATAAAAATAAAAATAAAATAAAACAAAACAAAATAAAATAAAATAATAAAACTGATTCGGTGGTAGGGCACTTGGGTGGCTCAGTCAGTTAAGTGTCTGACTCTCAATCTCAGCTCAGGTCTTGATCTCTGTGTCATGAGTTCAAGCTCCAAGTTGGGGTCCACCCTGGGTGTGGAACTTCCTTCTAAAAAAAAAATTAAGTTTAAAAAACTGATTCAGTGGCCTTAGAACAGTTCCAGAGTTTACCACAGCTTTTAGGGCCCTGCACACCTCTCCAACCTGGCTCATCCAATCCACCACTTTGTTTTCTCTACTTTAGCTGTCCCTCTTTTCTCAACTCCTGAACACGCCAGGCCTTGTCTTGCTGAGAGACTGTACATCTGGAATGTTCTCTCAAATCTCCTCCCTACTCTTACTCCAGAGTCTGAACCCTTGTCTAGCTATATGCAGTTCATTTGGGGGATTCAAACATTTGTCCCTTTTAAGAGGTTTTTCCTGACCTCCTCCCCATGTTCTCCTGTTCCATGTTTCCGTATCACCCTGATCGCCATTAATTTAAGGCAGAATAAAACCTCCACAGAGGCAAATATTATATCTATTTCAGTCACATTGTCTCCCCTCTGTACAAGGCCCAGTTCATAAAGGGCATCCCCAATGGAAATGTGCCAAACAATCCACACTCTCCAAGAACAATACAGCAGAGACAGCCTAAGAAGGAACTCAGCTGCACAGACACACAAAACAACAAATGTAATAGCACAAAATCAAAGATTAAAATGGGACTTCATATAAGATAAATCAACACTAGACAGATGTCTTTGAAAAACAATGTTAAAATCAACAAAACTAAAAGATAACCTAAAGATATTTGCAAATACTATATCAAATAAAGGGCTAGTATCTAAGATCTATAAAGAACTTATCAAACTCATCACTGGGTGTTATACTATATATTGGCAAATCGAACTTCAATAATATATGTGTGTGTATGCATATATTAAATATATAAACAATAATCTATGTATTAAATTTTTTTTTAAAAAACACCCAAGAAACCAACAATCCAGGCAAGAAATGGGCAGAAGACATGAACAGACATTTATCCAAAGAGACCTACACATGGCCAACAGGTACATGAAAAAATGCTCCATAGAATGTCACCAAGGAACTACAAATCAAAACCACAATGAGATACCACTATACACTGGTGAGAATGGCTAAAATTAGCAAGACAGTAAACAACAAATGTCGACGAAGATATGGAGAAAGGGGAACTAACCCACTTAGTGGTGGGAATGCAGCCTGGTGCAGCCACTCTGAAAAACAGTGTGGAGGTTCCTCAAGAAGTCAAAATTAGAGTACTTTATGATCCAGCAATTGTACTACTGGGTATTTACCCAAAAGATAAAATGTAGAGAAATGACGGGACCCCAGCACCCCAGTGTTCACAGCAGCAATGTCCACAATAACCAAACTGTGGAAGGAGCCACAATGTCCTTTGACGGATGAACGGACAAAGAAGATGTTTTCTATATATACAATGGAATATTACTCAGCCATCAGAGAGGACGAACACCTACATTTAGGTCGATGTGGATAGAACTGGAGGGTACTATGCTGAGTGAAATAACTCAATCAGAGAGAGACCATCATCATATGGTTTCACTCATGTGGAATATAAGAAATAGTAAAAGGGACCATAAGGGAAGGAAGGGAAACCAAATGGGGAAAAATCAATGAGGAAGACAAACCAGGAGAGGCTTGGCTCTGGAAAACAAACAGTTGCTGGAGGGGAGATGGGTGGGGAAATAAAGTAAGGGAGTGACGGGCATTAAGGAGGCCATGTGATGTAATCAGCACTGGGTGTTGTACTATATGTTGGCAAATTGAATTTAAATTTTTAAAAAAAGAAAGAAACAATGTTAAGTCTTTCTAAAAAGGCAGGAAAGAACCTGTGCTCTTTTTGAAAACAAACACCTCACTTGTAAAACTGGAATCTGATGTCTACTTTTCTTCCAGACTTCTTTTCTTCATTTCTCAAAAGTTAGTTTTAACCCTATTATTTAAAAAAGACATCCTATTTATGGCCAACTCAATTTCACATCCTAGTACTAACAAAGCTAGATCACCTTTTTTTTCCTGAAGTCCCATATGTTTTTAAGCCTGGTGGTGATTCATCCACAGGCTTGGGGTGACCAAGGCAGGAGCTTCCATGAGAAGAACTAAATAATATTCCTTTCCCTTGATGGTAAGACTTGTGACATAACTGGGAAATAGCTTTTCTTAAGATACTCTCATCTTGCAGTGAAAAACACTGATGCTCACAGACAAATTAAAAGCTCTTTTTCGGGCAGCCCGGGTGACTCAGTGGTTTAGTGCCGCCTTCCGGCCCAGGGTGGGATCCTGGAGACCCAGGATCAAGTCCCACGACAGGCTCCCTACATGGAGCCTGCTTCTCCCTCGGCCTGTGTCTCTGCCTCTCTCTCTCTCTCTCTCTCTCTCTCTATGAATAAATAAATAAAATCTAAATAAATAAATAAATAAATAAATAAATAAATAAATAAATAAATAAATAAATAAAAGCTCTTTTAAATGGAAGGAAGGAAGGAAAAGGAAAAATGAAAGGAAATCTCAGGTAACAGGCTCCAAGCTAAGGGACTACAAACCATCAGTCACCAAAACAAAACAAAACACAAAAAAATTCTTGTCATCTAATTCATCCCTTGATAAAGGGTACAGGCCATTTTTTAAATTCACTTGACAGGGACCCTTGGGTAGCCCAGCGCTTGAGCCTCTGCCTTCCACTCAGTGAGTGATCCCAGGTCCTGTGATAGAGTCCCGCATTAGGCTCACCGCAGGGAACCTGCTTCTCTCCCGTGAAGAAAGGAAGGAAGGAAGGGAGGGAGGCAGGGAGGGAGGGAGGGCGGGAGGGAGAAAGAGAAAAAGAGGGGAAAGGGAAAGGGGAAAGGGGAAAGGAAAGGAAAGGAGGCAGCCGGGTTGGCTCAGCGGTTTAGGGCCGCCTTTGGCCCAGGGTGTGATCCTGGAGACCTGGGATTGAGTCCTGTATCAGGCTCCCTGCATGGAGCCTGCTTCTCCCTCTGCCTGTGTCTCTGCCCCTCTCTCTCTCTCTCTCTCTCTCTCTCTGTCTCTATAAATAAATAAATAAATAAATAATCTAAAAGAAAAAGGAAAGGAGAAAGGAAAGGAATTCACTTGACAAGTCACTCACACCAAACGGCACATGCAGACTCACACCTAACTTTCGAGTTGCAGAGCCAGAAGACATGAAACGTTCCTACGAAATAAAACGTGAGTTCCTAGTAAGCAGCTCCCTTGCATACGGGACAAATCCGGGAGGACGGGTGAAAGCTGGCCGGGCCGTGGCACCACACTCCCGAGCTGCGGGACCTGGACTGCACTCCGTGATTTCCCTTTCGAGGGATGGGCGACAGTCCTGCCAGCCCGGACAGCGGGTACCTGAGGGCAAGGGGCCGGGCCGAGGGTCGGGGGTGACGGTTGGGAGGCCGAGCACCCCGGGTCCCATCCCGGCCCAGGGAACACCGCGGGGAGGAGGGGCCGCAGCCCGCGCGGCGGTCCTGGGCCCTCCGGCCCCTCCCGGAGCCCGCAGGGCCCTCCCCGCCTTCCCGAGGGGCAGGGCCGCACCTGCAGATCCGGCCGGAGACACTCCCACCGCAGCGCGCCGCGCCGCCCTGCACACCCGCCGCCGTCCGCCGCCGCCGCGCACTTCCGCTTCCGGCCTCGGGGGTCGCCGGGAGCGGAAGTGGCCGGGGCTCGGCTTTCGGGGTCAGAGGAGGTTCAAGCAGTGACGGAAATGTTGACGACCCTTTCATTATCATGCAGCCTCGGAGGATAAACCCTAGTCTCCTTCCCCGAGGGGTGAGGTTAGGCTCTGAGATGGGGTCGGACTGGAGAGAGGCGGGTAGAGGCGGGCATCTGCCCGACGGACGGGGCCGGGGGCGGGGCTTAGGCTGGTGGGCGGGGACTGGACGGGGATGGGGTGGGGTCTCGCTCACTATTTTTTTTAAAGATTTTATTTATTTTATTTAATTAATTAATTTATTTATTTATGATAGACAGAGAGACAGGCAGAGGGAGAAGCAGGCTCCATGCAGGGAGCCGGACGCGGGACTCGATCCTCGGACTCCAGGATCACGCCCTCGGCCGAAGGCAGGCGCTGAACCGCTGGGCCACCCAGGGATCCCCGGATGCTCACTGTTTAACTTACCTACGCCCACCTCTGCTTTGATCCTTTGGTTCAGTCCATACCCTTACAAAAACATATCGGTAGGTAAGATTTGTTTTTCAGGCTAATTTCTTCTAAAAATAGGAGTATATATTTTATGTCTTCTACAACTTACTTTCTCAGTAAAAGTAAGATGCGAAAAAATGTTCAAGACAAGAGAAAAATCTGACTTTTTTTTTTTTTTTTAAGCTAATGTGAGGGCGCTTGGGTGGCTCAGTGGGTTAGACCTGGCTCTTGGTTTTGGCTCAGGTCATGATCTCATGGGTCAAGGGATCCAACCCCTCCCTACACCACCCCCACACCTCCCCCAGTGGGGTTCCACAATCAGCGTGGAGTCGGCTTGAAAGATTCTCTCCCTCTGTACCTCCCCCGACTCGCCCTTAAGTGCGCGCGCTCTCTCTCTCAAATAAATAAATAAATCTTTTTTAAAAAACTAAAACTAATGTTTTTGTTATATAGTATAGATAATACGCACACATGGAAGTTCAAATGGGGGGAGGGGTGTCTCAATCCGTCTCTGAATTTTCCCAGAAATAACCACTGTAACCAGCTGCCTGATATTCTTTATATATCAAGTACGTGTGTGTATTATTTTCTAGAATAGATACGGATTCGGCATCAGTTGATTACTACATGCTAAGTGCTAGGATTGCAAAGTGCCTTCCTGCAGGGGCATTCCAAGTGGAGAATTGGAGGGGAGTTATGGAGAGAGAGATGATGCTGAGCTACTCCAGTAAAACTAACTCAACACATCGTAGTATGTGCTATGTTAGCAGAATAAAAAATTTTTAAAAATCTAAAAATTAAAAAAAAAAGATAAGGAGATATGGAGGAGAAATCAAGAAATTTGGTATGGTTGAAAGTGGGTCTGGAAGGATGAATATCAAGCCATAGGGAATGGTTATAGGAAATGTTGCAAGTAGGCACAGTGTAAGCAAGAACACAGCAGTATATTGGAAATACACATTCTGGGATCACTGAGTAATGTGTTATGTATGGCTAGACATTAAGGGTATGTGTGTGTTACTGTCACAAACATAGACAAATAGATCCAAGAGACAAAACAGCTCAAAAGCAGACTCAGGCATATACGGGCATTCAGTATGTGTTAGTATTTCAAGTCAATGGGGAAGGGAAGCTATTGGGACCATTGGCTAAAGGATTAAGTTATTAAATCTCTATTTTACATCATTCACAAATAATTTCTTCATATTCTATGTTCCAGAATTTTACTGTGATCTACTCAGTAGGCTTGTTTAATATAGAAACTTTTGTCTTTCAGCTCTAAGAAATTGTTTTATATTATTATTTAAGAATAATAGCCTTCTTTCTGTTTGGTTTTGTTGTTGTTGTTTGTCTCTTTCTTTCCAAAATTCCATAAACTCTTTATGTTTTTGGTCTCCTTTCTTGCAGGTTGTTACCACTTTATATCTGATCCTTCTATTGAATTTTTATATTGGCTGCCACAATTTTAATTTCTTAAAGCACTTCTCTATTCTCTAAAGATTCCCTTTTTTCCCAACTATTCTGGTTTCATCTTTTTGAAAATACAAATATAAAAGTATGTTTAAGAGTTCCCTTTGGGGGAGACAGAACATAAAGACTCCTAACTCTGGGAAGCGAACTGGGGGTGGTGGAAGGGGAGGAGGGTGGGGGGTGGGGGTGAATGGCTCGCGGGCCCTGGGGGGGTGGCACTTGACGGGATGAGCACTGGGTGTTGTTCTGTATGTTGGCAAATTGAACACCAATAAAAAATAAATTTATTATTTAAAAAAAAAGAAACATTACAGTAAGAATTTAAAAAAAAAAAAAAAAGAGTTCCCTTTGGGGACGCCTGGGTGGCTCAGCCTTTCGCTCAGGGCGTAGTCCCAGAGTCCCAGGATCAAGTCCCACATCAGGCTCCCTGCATGGGGCCTGCTTCTCCCCCTGCCTGTGTCTCTGCCTCTCTCTCTCTGTGTCACATGAATAAATAAATAAAATCTTTAAAAAAAAAGAAAGAAAAAGTTCCCCCAGAATTATTTTTAAGACACCATGGAATCTCCCAAATGTGCATATTATCAAAATTTGGAATTCCAAAATTTGGAATTCAAAAATTTGAATTTTTCTGAAGCCGTAATTCTGCTTTCTGCAAAATAAATTTTGAGGTTAGTTTTAGAGTAATTTCAAACTTGAGGCTATAAGAAATAAGATTATTTTAGTAAAGAAATACAAAGTATCTGATTCCCTGGCAGTGGCTTGAGCAAATATTTTAGAACTTTGAACTTGGGCAGCCCCGGTGGCGCAGCGGTTTAGCGCCGCCTGCAGCCCTGGGCGTGATCCTGGAGACCCTGGATCAAGTCCCATGTTGGGCTCCCTGCATGGAGCCTGCTTCTCTCTCTGCCTGTGTCTCTGCCTCTCATTCTCTCTCTGTGTCTCTATAAATAAATAAATAAAATCTTAAAAAAGAAAAGAAAACATTAGAACTTTGAACTTGCCATGCTTTTAAGCTCCCTGTTACATACAGAAGGAACCAACTGATCCAGCAGTTCTCAAATTCATCACATGCTTCTTGCTCTTCAATGCCAGTGGCCACTTGCCCCCACACTTTCAGTGGCCACTCCCTCCAAATGACCAGGGGTCATTATTTAACTGTTTCACAGCTACTGACTCCCCACCCCTTAACATTAATGGGATTTTCTCTGCCTTTAGGGCCCTCACCAGACCTCACTGACCAATCTCAGATTACCATTTCGTTGAAGATCTGTGGCCTACAACCACTTCTGGTACTAGTTTCTATTTCCGTGTGGGTTCTTAATTCCAAAAATAGAAACCCATTCCAAATACTTCATGCTAAATATGAATTTAGTAATGGATATCAGTAGCTCAGAGACCAGGAGTTTATGGAAACAGAATTAAAGCCCTAAATGAAACTTCAGAAATAATGTAGAGAAGACCCCATTGGGTACTGCTGGACACTGTGATATTCATTTGTATATTTGAGACCATACCTGCTATAGAAATCAAGAATACGGGGCAGCCCCGGTGGCTCAGGGGTTTGGCGCCGCCTTCGGCCCAGGGCATGATCCTGGAGACCCGGGATGGAGTCCCACGTCTAGCTCCCTGCATGGAGCCTGCTTCTCCTTCTGCCTGTCTCTCTCTCTCTCTGTCTCTTATAAATAAATAAAATCTTTATTTAAAAAAAGAAATCAAGAATACAAATAGGACACATGAAACTCATCAGATGTGTTATGTATAGATAGGTTGCTAGCAACGAAGTAACTTACAAAAAAATAGGTAAAATCCATAAGACACCTTAAGTAAAAGCAACTAAGTAGATCATGTGTGTTAGAAAGGAGAAGGTCAAGAGGTACTTGATATTCTGATTCACTACATATATACAAAGCACACAAAGCGTTCAGTGTTTGTGCTGTCTTCATTCAGCCATCCATCAGTAACACCAATTTGAATCCACATGTCTTGTGCCCAGAAAACCCCATGGCCACTCAGCAGACTACTCAGCAAGCTACAGCTGTGGTGAGACGTACTGTCCCCTGCATCTCTCCAGTACAGCAAGTATATGTCATTGGTCATTCTGTCTGGGGATCACTTGCTCAAGCCTCAGCATTGTCCTCACAATCACATCATCAGCAGAGAAGCCTGACATGGCAGAGGGAAAGAAGAAACAAGACCTACAAACATTCTATACCCTAAGATTCAGCACGATCTGTCTACTCACACCCTAAGTGTGCTAATTTATTTCATCTCTCCTCTTGTTTCTCACTGTGTGTTTTTGTTTTTGTTTTGAGAGAAAGAGCATAAGAGTGAGTGGGAGAGGAGCAGAAAGGGAGGCAGAAGGAAGAAAATCCAGCACACTTCACACCCAGCATGGGGCCTGGTGCAGGGCTCTGTCTCATGACCCTGAAATCATGACCTAATCCGAAATCAAGAGTCAGATGCTTAACCAAATGAGCCACCCAGACCCACCTCTCACTGTGTGTTTTAATTAGTTTAGTAAACTATGTGACTTAAGCAGTTCAGTTTGGTCAGTGAGCCCATCTATTCTGTGACGTCCAGGATGGCTTGCCCAGAGATGCAGCTGGAGGCTGTCATTGCATTAATGCAATTTCCCACATGCATAGGCACCGTAGCCTGTAAACTGATATGGCCAACCCTGGGTTCTTGATTGCCTGGCACTGGTGTCCTTGGGAAACCTTGTGTGTCTGCTGCCACCCTCCCATGAAATTCCTCCTCTCTGCATTGCTGGATTGGGATCCAAGTGATGTTGCATTTGCTTTGTAGAGTCTGGACCTTTGCTACAGGAGAGGAAGGAAAGGCGGGATCTGAATTCTAGAATAAGAAGCATAGACAGTAATGAGAGGAACTAGGCACTCAAAGTATGACAAATATTCTCTACAGCTGATCTGGTCTGCCATCCTTCCCTCTGCATATATATGCAGACAGCATTAATCCTGGTTGTTTCTGGAAGGTGAGCTTTTGCATTATTTATTGTTTTCTTATTTAGACTTGACTCTATTCAGTAGTCCCCTCTTATCTGCAAAGGACATGTCCCAGACCCCCAGTGGAAGCCTGAACCCATCGACAATACTGAACCCTATATATACATAATATATATCATGTGTTTTCCTATATATACATACCTATAATAAAGTTTCATTCATAATCAGGCATAGTAAGAGATGAACAACAATAACTATTTGGTGGGGTCGTTGTCTGGTTTTGGAATTAAGGTGATGCTGGCCTCATAGAACAAGTTTGGAAGTGTTCGATCTCTTTCTATCTTTCCAAACAGCTTTAGTAGAATAGGTACGGTTTCTTCTTTAAACATTTGATAGACCGGGGCCCTGAGATCGAGTCCCGCATTGGGGTCCCCGCAGGGAACCTGCTTCTCCCTCTGCCTATGTCTCTGCCTCTCTCTGTGTGTCTCTCATGAATAAATAAATAAAATCTTAAAAAAAAATAAACATTTGATAGAATTCCCCAGGGAAGCCATCTGGCTCTGGACTTTTGTGTCTTGCGAGGTTTTTGATGACTGCTTCAATTTCCTCCCCGGTTATTGGCCCGTTCAGGTTTTCTATTTCTTCCTGTTCATGTTTTGGTAGTTTGTGGTTTTCCAGAAATGCGTCCATTTCTTCTACATTGCCTAATTTATTGGCGTATAGCTGCTCATAATATGTTTTTAAAAACGTTTCTATTTCCTTGGTGTTGGTGGTGATCTCTCCTTTCTCATTCATGATTTTATTAATTTAAGTCTTTTCTCTCTTCTTTTTAATAAGGCTGGCTAATGGTTTATCTATTTATTAATTCTTTCAAAGAACCAACTCCTGGTATTGTTGATCTGTTCCACAATTCTTCTGGTCTCTATTTCATTGATTTCTGCTCAAATCCTTATTAACTCTCTTCTGATGGGTGTAGGATCTATTTGCTGTTTTTTTCTCCAGCTCCTTTAGGTGCAAGGTTAGCTTTTGTATTTGAGTTCTTTCCAGTTTTTGGATGGCTGTTTGTATTGCGATGTATTTCCCCCTCAGGACTGCTTTTGCTGTATCTCAAAGATTTTAAATGGTTGTATCTTCATTCTCATTAGTTTCCATGAATCTTTTCAATTCTTCTCTAATTTCCTGGTTGACCCTTTCATCCTTTAGCAGGATGGTCCTTAACCTCCACATGTTTGAAATCCTTCCAAACTTCTTGTGATTTAGTTCTAATTTCAAAGCATTATGGTCTGAAAATATGCAGGGGACAATCCCAATCTTTTGGTATCAGTTAAGACTTGATTTGTGACCCAGAATGTGGTCTATTTGTGACCCAGTATGTGGTCTATTCTGGAGAAAGTTACATGTGCACTTGAGAAGAATGTGTATTCAGTTGCATTTCAATGTAAAGTTCTGTAAATATCTGTGAAATCCATCTGGTCCAGTGTATCATTTAAAGCTCTTCTTTCTTTGAAGATGTTGTGCTTAGAAGATCTGTTGATTGTGGAAAACACTACATTCAAGTCACCAAGTATAAGTGTATTATTACCTAAGTATGTCTTAACTTTGGTTATTAATTGATTGATATACGTGACAGCTCCCACATTTGGGGCATAAATATTGATGATTGTTAGGTCCTCTTGTTGGATAGACCCTTTAACTATGATATAGTGTCCCTCTTCATCTCTTAACAGTCTTTAGGATAAACTTTAGTTTATCTCATATAAGGATGGCTATCCCAGCTTTCTTTTGAGGACCATTTGAATGGTACATCGTTCTCCAACCTTTTTTATTTCAGGCTGTAGATGTCCTTCTGTCTAAAATGAGTCTCTTGTAGACAGCAAATAGACGGGTCCTGCTTTTTTATCTAATCTGAAACCATGCGCCTTTTGATGGGGTCATTAAGCCCTTTCACGTTCAGAGTTACTATTGAAAGATATGAATTTAGTGTCATCATGATACCAGCATCACCTTAATTCCAAAACCAGACAAAGACCCCACAAAAGGGCAGCCCCGGTGGCTCAGCGGTTTAGCTCCACCCTTGGCCCGGGCATGATCCTGGAGACCGGGGATCGAGTCCCGCGCCGGGCTCCCTGCATGGAGCCTGCTTCTCCCTCTGCCTGTGTCTCTGACTCTCTCTCTCTCTCTCTGTGTCTCTCATGAATAAATAAATAAAATATTTTTTAAAAAAGACCCCACGAAAAATAATTAAAGACCACTATCCCTGATGAACATGGATGCAAAAATTCTCAACAAGATACTAGCCAATAGGATCCAACAATACATCAAGAAGATTATTCACCATGACGAAGTGGGATTTATCCCCAGGATGCAAGGCTGGTTCAACACTCATAAAGCAATCAATGTGATTCATCATATTAGCAAGAGAAAAAACAAGAACCATATGATTCTCTCAAAAGATGCAGAGAAAGCATTTGACAAAATACAGCATCCATTCCTGATCACAACTCTTCAGAGTGTAGGGATAGAGGGAACATTCCTCAGCATTTTAAAAGCCATCTACGAAAAAAATAAATAAATAAATAAAAGCCATCTACAAAAATCCCACAGCAAATATCATTCTCAATGGGTAAACACTGGGAGCCTTTCCGCTAAGATCAGGAACAAGACAGGGATGTCCACTCCACTCTCACCACTGCTATTCAACATAGTACTAGAAGTCCTAGCCTCAGTAATTAGGCAACAAAAATAAATAAATAAATAAATAAATAAATAAATAAATAAATAAATGGCATTCAAATTGGCAAAGAAGAAGTCAAACTCTCCCTCTTTGCAGATGACGTGATACTCTACATAGAAAACCCAAAAGACTCCACCCCAAGATTGCTAGAACCCATACAGCAATTCAGCAGTGTAACAGGATACAAAATCAATGTCCAGAAGTCAGTGGCATTTCTATACACTAACAATGAGACTGAAGAAAGAGAAATGAAGGAGTCAATCCCATTTACAATTGCACCCAAAAGCATAAGATACCTAGGAATAAACCTAACCAAAGAGGTAAAGGATCTGTACCCTAAAAACTACAGAGCACTTCTGAAAAAAATTGAGGAAGACGCAAAGAGATGGAAAAATATTCCATGCTCATGGATTGGAAGAATTAATATTGTGAAAATGTCAATGCTACCAGGGCAATTTACACATTTAATGCAATCCCTATCAAAATACCATGGACTTCCTTCAGAGAGTTGGAACAAATCAACTTAATATTTGTATGGAATCAGAAAAGACCCCGAATAGCCAGGGGAATAAAGAAAACCATATCTGGGGGCATCACCTTGCCAGATTTCAGGTTGTACTACAAAGCTGTGGTCATCAAGACAGTGTGGTACTGGCACAAAAACAGAGACATTGATCAATAGAACAGAATAGAGAATCCAGAATTGGACCCTCAACTTTATACTAAACTAATATTCGACAAAGGAGGAAACGATCCACTGGAAAAAAGAGTCTCTTCAATAAATGGTGCTGGGAAAATTGGACATCCACATGCAGAAGAATGAAACTGGACCATTCTCTTACACCATACACAAAGATAAACTCAAAATGGATGAGAGATCTAAATGTGAGACAAGATTCCATCAAAATCCTAGAGGAGAACACAGGCAACACCCTTTTTGAACTCGGCCACAGCAACTTCTTACAAGATACATCCATGAAGGCAAGAGAAACAAAAGCAAAAATGAACTACTGGGACTTCATCAAGGTAAGAAGCTTTTGCACAGCAAAAGAAACAGTCAACAAAACTAAAAGACAACCTACAGAATGGGAGAAGATATTTGCAAATGACCTATCAGATAAAGAGCTAGGATCCAAGATCTATAAAGAACTTATTAAACTCAACAGCAAAGAAACAATCCAATCATGAAATGGGCAAAAGACATGAATAGAAATCTCACAGAGGAACACATAGACATGGCCAACAAGCGCATGAGAAAATGCTCTGCATCACTTGCCATCAGGGAAATACAAATCAAAACCACAATGAGATATCACCTCACAACCGTGAGAATGGGGAAAATTAACAAGGCAGGAAACCACAAATGTTGGAGAGGATGTGGAGAAAGGGGAAGCCTCCTGCACTGTTGGTGGGAATGTGAATTGGTACAGCCCCTCTGGAAAACTGTGTGGACGTTCCTCAAAGAGTTAAAAATACATCTGCCCTATGACCCAGCAATTGCACTGCTGGGGATTTACCCCAAAGATACAGATGCAATGAAACGCCGGAACACCTGCACCCCGATGTTTCTAGCAGCAATGTCCACAATAACCAAACTGTGGAAGGAGCCTCGGTGTCCATCAAAAGATGTATTATGCTGAGTGAAATAAGTCAATCGGAGAAGGACAAACATTATATGGTCTCATTCATTTGGGGAATATAAAAAATAGTGAAAGGGAATAAAGGGGAAAGGAGAAAAAATAAGTGGGAAATATCAGAAAGAGAGACAGAACATGAGAGACTCCTAACTCTGGGAAACGAACTAGGGGTGGTGGAAGGGGAGGTGGGCGGGGAGTGGGGGTGACTGGGTGATGGGCACTGAGGTGGGCACTTGACGGAATGAGCACTGGATGTTATTCTATATGTTGGCAAATTGAACAGCAATAAAAAATAAATTTATTAAAAAATAAAAGAAGTTCAAGCTCAAAAAAATAAAAATAATTTATGAAAATAAATAAATAAATTTATTTTAAAAAAAAGATGTGGTATATGTATACACTGGTATATTACTCAGCCATCAGAAAGGATGAATACCCACCATTTGCTTCAATGTGAATGGAACTGGAGGGTATTATGCTGTGTGAAATAAGTCAATCAAAAAGGACAATAATCATATGGTTTCACTCATACAGGGAATATAAGAAATAGTGAAAACGATTATAAGGAAAAGGAGGGGAACTGAGTGGGAAAAATAAATTAGAGAGGGAGACAAACCATGAGAGGTTCCTAACTCTGGGAAACTTAGGGTTGCAGAAGGGGGGGTGAGTAGGGGGATAGGGACACTGGGTGACAGGCACTAAGTAGGGCACTTGATGGGTGAGCCCTGGATGTTATACTATATGCTGGCAAATTGAATTTAAATTAAAATTTTTTAAAGTTTTAAAATTTTAATAATAATAAAAGAGTAGACTACTGTACTAGGGGGAGTTATAAGGCCAAAAATTAAAGTCCAGTATTATGTGCTGCCTTGATACCTGCTGGAAACTGAGATGGCCTTGAATGACCTAACCATGATTTTGCCTCCCCACTCTGCTCCTATAGAAAAGATCCGCTCGCCAAACAACCCTCTGTATCATGGGGACCAGGCACAATTGCTGCTCATTCCTGAGTAGTAGGCCCCAGCGCCCTGCCAGCCTGCAGAATGATGCAGACAAGCCAATCACATCTTCTCATCGTGGAGAACCAGGAGGCACCTCTTCCTCTTGTTACTACAAAGCCTGCTTCTCACGGCTCCTGGCTATTCACTCTATTCCCAAGTGCAACCCTATGGGGCCCCATGCGGCATGTGCCATCCTCCTCCCCTGATCTATGAACGTATGTGGTGAATAAACTGCTGTCGATCTCATCTGTCTGGTGTCAGATGTCATTTGTTAGACTGTCGCCTCAACTGTCAGGAAGGAATCCCTCCCTCAGCAAAGAGGTGAAGAAGAGGCAATCAAAGCAGGAGGATATAAGTCATAAATCTTTTTAAAGTACCATTGGGACAAACCAATCATAAATTCAGATATGCTTACCTTTCTACTCAGTTCTAGTGAATTTTCCTAAAGAAATATTTACACAGGATCTTAGTGTCAAAACACATAAGGCTGTTCATTGTAGCATTTTTTGCTATAAGGTAAGCCTGGAAGCAGCTTACATGTACATCAGTAAGGGATTGAATAAGTAATTCTATTTAATGCAATATGGTGAAGTCATTAAAATTGAGGTGGTAAAACAATGTTGAATGATACAGAAATAATTTCACAATATATTTTATGGTAGCTACTTAAAATATGTCAATGTCATGAGTTAATTATGCAGCAACATCTTTATTTTTCTCCCATGGCATTTATCTATTCCCAAACTTGCCCTGCACCAATTCTATGATTTTATTTCCTAGAACTATTTCCATAAAAATGTATTTTTTAACAAATAAAGGAAAGAAAATCAAATTTTGTTAGTGCCATGGATGTGTTTTTTTTCCACTGGAGAGTAAAGGAATTGGCAGGATTTTAAATGAGAGAAAATTAAGATTTAGTACAATTAATCAATTTGACATGAAATCACCAAACACAGAGATGGTATCTCTTAAACATTTGTTGGATGGATGGATGGATGGATGGATGGATGGATGGATGGGTGGATGGATGATGGGAAGATGGTTGGAAGGGATGGATGGATGATGGAAGGATGGGTGAATGGATAGATGGGATGGATGGATGGATGGATGATGGAAGGATGGATGAACTAATAAATGTGAATACCAGGTTCCATGCACCTATTACTAAATTTAACTTATTAATTCATTAAGTATCTTTGGACCTGAATTCCCAAATGAATAAGAATATAATAGTATATTTCAGAAACTAATTTTAAAAAAGAATATAATTACATTAATTTTAAAAAAGAATATAATTACATTTTTACATTACATTAAGGTAATGTAAAAAAAAAAAAAAAAGTACCGGTTAGTAAATATCTCTGTAGGATTTGTCTCGGCTCCTTATACCCTAAGGATTTTTTTCTTTTCTTGTATCTCAAAGATGTCTTCAATATATTGTTCTTTTTTTATATAATAAATTTATTTTTATTGGTGTTCAATTTACCAACATACAGAATAACACCCAGTGCTCATCCCGTCAAGTGCCCCCCTCAGTGCCCGCCACCCAGTCACCCCCACCCCCCGCCCTCCTCCCCTAAGGATTTAAATCTAAGGATTTAAATCTTCATTCTCAATCTTGCTTTATAAACCAAGCATTTGAAGCTACCTCAAATTTCTTATTCCTTAGTTTTCCCGGAAGGTGGCAGTATGGTATAAAGACTAATTAACTTCACTGTATCTAGGTCCAAATAGGATTTCACCAACATTTTCATCATCGTCGTTGTCAATAAAATTATATTGCTGAGGGATCTTGCTTGTGCCTCATCATGATATAATTTTTCAATCTTGTTTCAAAGCAAAATCAGAAAGAGGAAACTTGAACTATTTTTTTCCAATGTTATTTTGGTGACATAATAAGGGAGGAATTGTTAGGTCAGGCTCCCAAGGATTGTGATTCACTGGAAACTGCTCTCAAGAGAGAGAATAAGGCAAGCAAGATAAGGCAGATGAAGGAATTGACCAAAGACAACAGTTGAGCTGCATTCAAATATCACCCTGACCCCACAGGGAGCCCTGGAGCATGAGTGATACCCCATAGGTGCTCCCCTTAGAAACAAGGGGCTGACCTTCGGTATCCCCACCTCAGAACAATATTGGCTACAAGATGCCTCCTAGGGATGAGGGTCATAACTTCTAGAGCAGCTTCAGTTCAATTGAAGACAATTCTCTGGAGAAAGGGGCACATATGAGTAATAACAGCCAAACCAAAATAGCTGGGGTATGGAAACATAAAAATCAATTTTTTCTTTAGGGAAAGAAATACATTCACAGGATTAACAATATTCGTTTTTTTTTTTTAATACACTTTAATGGTGCCTAAGTGGCTCTGTCGGATAGTGGCCAACTCTTGATTTTAGCTCAGGTCAGGACCTAGAGGTCCTGGGATGGAGCCCCATGTCCAGGCTCTGTGCTCAGCGGGGAGCCTGCTGTTCTCCCTCTTTGTCTCTCCCACTGCCCCTCCCTTGTTGCATGCTCACTTGCCCTCTCTATATATATCTCTCAAGTAAATAAATAAAACTTTTATTTTTTTTTAATTTTTATTTATTTATGATAGTCACAGAGAGAGAGAGAGAGGCATAGACACAGGCAGAGGGAGAAGCAGGCTCCATGCACCGGGAGCCCGACGTGGGATTCGATCCCGGGTCTCCAGGATCGCGCCCTGGGCCAAAGGCAGGCGCCAAACCGCTGCGCCACCCAGGGATCCCTAAATAAAACTTTTAAATAAATAAATATACTTTCATGAAAATGGTTTTATGAAAGAGGCCAGGAAAATAGAATCTGGGTGAGGCAACAAAAGCATCCTCTATAGAAATCTACACCAACGCTTGCATGAATTAATCCTAACTGACAAACTGTCTGCCATCATAATCCTTGAGACTTTAAAGTATTAAGAATCATGTGGATAATGTATGAACTTGTTCAATCACTATGTTATACATCCCTGAAACTAATGTATCATTGTGTGTGAACTACACCCAAAAGAAAAAAATTCTTTTAAAGAATCATGTGAAATCTGCTCTCTCCCAGTTTTATCACGTAATGATACAATGAGAAATCAGTGTTATTTTGAGCACTTTAAAATAAAGAGAAAGTGACATTCATATTCTGCATAGCGATGTTTGAGGTAGTAGGTATATATAACCCAGAGAAAGGTTTGAGCACTGTAGTGGGTGCTTCTGGTGCTCTGCCCAGATCCCATCCATCACTGTGCCTGTCAGGTTCTGTCCCCACTGCATCCCAAGAGGCAGCCCACAGCCAGTGATTGACTGGCCCAGGATATGAAAGGCCTTGCCTCCAGATGGATGGGCTCCACAGTTCACACTCCAGACCTCCCCTGAGGAACTAAGCTGAGGCTAGACTCCTGCGGAGACCACCTCCCAATTTAGCTCCTTCCTCTGCCTGTTTCCTTAATACACTTCTTCTGACCACATCCTCCTTCAAAAACTCATGTTCATCCCAGGCCCTATCCTGTGCCAACAAAATATGTGCATCTGACCCCTATTCTCCCCCCAACACATCATGTGCATCCCAATTCCTACTTCAGGATCTCCTTCCAGGCAACTGGTCTAAGACAGCCATACTATGAAGGCTTTTCTATCAATTAGTAAAGGCTAACTTTAGGACTATTGTGAGGGGTTTTCTGGGAGGAAATGCTTCTGGGTCTTGAGGAACTGGGAGGGGGACTAGTTATTAGAGGGAGAAGGGGAACTCCAGCTACAGGGAACAGCATGTGCAAAAAAAAAAAGACTTTATGAGAATGGGGATTTTTGTCTGTTTTGTTCACTTTTTTTTATCCCTTGTGCCTAGATCAGTGCTTTCTGGGATTAGAGTGTGGAGGTCGAGCTTGGACTCTGAAGTATGTAGGTGCCTGGAGATTCCCGCTGTTAAGAGCCAACCTGCTGGCCCCCCTCCACCAGGATACCTCTAGAGAGCTAGTCGGGAGAGTTAGGAACTTGAAGTCACCAAGGGCAGCCACTTCTGAGAGTAACTGATAACTACCCTCCAACCAGATCTTTGAGTCCATTCATTTATGAAATCAGTACTTAATGAGAATCTACTATGTGCCAGACCCTGTACGGGGCACAGGGTCTACAGCAATGAATAAACCAAACCAAATGCCTTGCCCTGTGGAGCTGGCATTCCAATAGGGCAGAGAGCAAACAAAATTAATGAAGTAAATAAGCAAGTTGTCTTATATATTAGAAGGTGGTGGGTACAATTAATAGAAATAACTAAGCAAAGTGGGTGGAGGATGTGAGAGAGAGAGTTTAAGAAAAGGAGGGAGGGAGGGGTTCTGGGATTGAGTCCCACATCGGGCTCCCCTCAGGGAGCCTGCTTCTCCCTCTGCCTATGTCTCTGCCTCTCTCTGTGTGTCTCCCATGAATAAATAAATAAAATATTTTTTAAAAAAAAGAAAGAACTAAGAGGACACTTTCAAAAGGTCTGATTTTCAGCAAGAAATCCCCTGAAGTTTCATGCTGTAAAGTCATTACAAAAAAGCATTATAATCTCATTTTCTATCATAAGTAAAAGGCTAGGGACACTCTGGTTTATACTTACCTGCTCTATGAAGCAATGTGACAGTAATAGAGAGCCAGCAGGTCATGTGGGCAGCCTAAGAGAGAAGAGTGAAAGACGAGTCTGGGGACACCTGGGTGGCTCAGTGGTTGAGCGCCTCCCTTTGGCCCAGGGCATGGTCCTGGAGTCCCAGGATCTAGTCCCACATCGGGCTCCCTGTATGGAGCCTGCTTCTACCTCTGCCTGTGTCTCTGCTTCTCTCTCTGTGTCTCTCATGAATAAATAAATTATTTAAAAAAAGAAAAAGAAAGAAAGAAAGCTGAGTCTGGAAAGGTGCACTGGGGCCAGATCAGGTGGGCTTTATGAGCCTGCTAAGCACATTTAGCCAGCAAAGTATCCATGGGACTGTGAGGCAGGCATGGGATGGGCTCAGATTCATATTTCAGAAAGGTCTCCCCGCTGCAGAGTGAAGAATTAGATGGAAGGACAACCAATTAGAAGACTATTGAAGTTATCCCAGATCAGAGATGTCTGAGAGCAGAGAAGTTGAGTGACTTTCCCAAAGTCACACATCTAAAGTGGCAGAGCTAAGATTTGAACCCAGGTGGTCTGGGTCTAGAACTGACACTCTGCAATAGCACAGGCCTGGCCATTAGGTGGCACCACCTGTCTTTCCTAATCAACTCTTGCCTCCAACTATAACCACACTCCCAGAGGAACAACAGGGAGAAAGAACCGGAAGTCTCATTGCAGGACTGCTGGGCCACAGGGGATGGTGAGACGTTGAGAGCCTAACAAACTTATTATGCAGGACTTGTGATCTTAACAACCCAAAGAGCCAGCAAATTCCACCATGCTCCAACCACCTGAGGAAAACCATTTGTTCTTTTTCCTTGATCACACACTTGCCTCCAAGAGTCTCTGGAGTTGACTATACTTACTATCTCCCCTTCTTCACTTTTCATTTTCCCTCAACCAACTCTATTTTGACTTCCACTACCATCATCATCATCACTACCACTATCACCACTGCCACCTCCACCACCTTCACCACTATTATTACCACCATCATCACCTCCACCACCTCACCACTGCCATCGTGTCCACCATTTTTACTACATCATCATCACCACTACCGTCACTGCCTTCATCATCACCACCAGCACAACCAGCACAACTGTCCCCACCACCACCATTACCTGTACAACCACCTCTACTATCTTCACCACCAACATTATTTTCACCATCACCACCACCATCTCCACTGCCTTCATCATTGTCATCTTTATCATCATCACCCTCACCACTGTAACTTTTTTTGATAAGAATACAACAACCTCCTGACTGCTCTGTCCTTTGAATATTTTTCAGTCTTAATTCAGTCTGATCTCTTTCCTTTCCTTCCATGACACCATACTCTACTCATTTCCCCCCATCTGTCTAGCCACTCTTGTCCTGTCCCCTCTATTCCCTGTTATTTAAACTACTTACTCAGGGCTCTCTTCTCACTCTACTATCTCTTCTTACATGATTTCATCTAGTACCATGGCTACAATTACCACCTGGGGACTGGGGGGAAAAGCCTCTCTTTTGTGAACTAGGCCATATATGTAATGAATATTGAAATCACAGTACCTCAAAATCAACTTATCCAAAACCTAATGCCATCTCTCACCCAAAAACCTGCTTTTCCCGGACGCCAGGAGCTTATTTCCCCTTAGATGTTGTAGATGCCCAGCAGTTGAGCATCTGCCTTTGGCCCAGGGTGTGATCCTGGAGTCCCGGGATCAAGTTCCACATCGGGCTCCCTGCATGGAGCCTGCTTCTCCCTCTGCCTATGTCTCTGCCTCTCTCTATCTCTCTGTGTCTCTCATGAATAAATAAATAAATAAAATAAAATAAAATAAAATAAAATAAAACCCTGCTTTTCCTCCAAGTGCCCTTTCTCTGTAGTTCTATATAGAATGTTAACTTTGTTCTGGTGTTGTAGCACAGATCCTGTCACGTAATAATATTTGTCTTAAAAAATATTTGTTGGGGCAGCCCAGGTGGCTCAGCGGTTTAGTGCCGCCTTCGGCCCAGGGCATGATCCTGGAGACCCGGGACCAAGTCCCGCGTCGGGCAGCCTGCATGGGGCCTGCTTCTCCCTCTGCCTGTGTCTCTGCCTCTCTCTCTTTCTCTCTGTGTCTCTCATGAATAAATAAATAAAATATTTTAAAAATATATTTGTTGAAGGAGGGAAGGACTTAGTTTTTATCCCAAACCCTGCAATTGGTTTGGATTGCCCCAAATAACCAAATAATTTATCACCGTCTCCTGAGTTTACTTTGAGACTCTAGCCAGATCTGTTGAGTACCATCCACTAAGCGGGTAAAAATGATAACATTTGTGAAAAATGACTCCTCCAGTAACTTTAGATACCAACAGAGATACCCTAAGTTCTGGCTTACCCAGCTCAAAACCACAGGGTTATTTAAGCTTTATTTTGACCCCAAAGTCACTTCCCATTCCTCAGACAATGATCTATGACTAAAAACCATTACTTTCCTAGGGTCAATCGTTCTCTCACCCCAAAGGCAATCAATAGTAGCTATGAAAACCTGCCACCAAAGAAGCATATGAAAACAACTGTAGAAAATAAACAAGTAAAAAAGCAGAACCATGGGTTTGATGGTGAAAGATAAGAATGAGTTCCCTTTTCTGAGAGAAATTTCCTTAGTCAGCTAACCTATGTATATCAATTCTCATAAGATTTCGTTGAGATAGGATAAGTGGTCAGGATAAAGCAACAAAGAACTTCAAGAGCTGGCCAGCAAGGGTATTCTGAATGCAGGAATGGGAGGGCCATCATTCCTTCCAGGTATGTGTAACCTTGGGAATGACTGTATCTTAACCTACCCCCTATCAGAAGCTACTGGGTTCAACAATTACCTGTCTTTTCCTTAGCCTTTTTCTTCTGCTCCACTTTAAACATTCTCTTTTTCCCCTGGGATTATGGTTTCCTTCCTCACCACCCTGTTCAAACTGTACTGTCAAATATCCCTAAAAATTTTCCTGATGGTCCAATCCAAGGAGTTGTTCATATTCATCTTCGAAGGCTTTGTTTTCTAATTGACATCCCCTTCTCCTTGATAATTCTGTGACTTAGCACTGCCCTGACTTTTCTCTACCTCTCTTGCCATTCTTTCCTTCCCCTCCTTTTCCTCCGTACTGTACCAAGAATATTAATATTATCCTCATCTTAGGGATGAGAAAACTGGGGCACACAGAGATTGTACTACCTGCTCAAAGTCACACAGCTTGTAAATGGCAGAGGCAGGATTCAAACCTAAGCTGCCTGGCTCCAGATCTTTGCCATAATGCTCTTTCCACAGGATTCTGCTTGAGTTTTCTCTTTTTCTGCTCCCTTTCCTAGAGGAAACTCTTTTGTTTTTAAAGATTTTATTTATTTATTCATAATAGACAGAGAGACAGAGAGAGAGAGAGAGAGAGAGAGAGATAGAGAGAAGCAGAGACACAGGCAGAGGGAGAAGCAGGCTCCCCGCAAAGAGCCTGATGCAGGACTTGATCCCGGACTCCAGGATCACGCCCTAAGCCAAAGGCAGATGCTCAATTGCTGAACCACCCAGGCATCCCTAGAGAAAACTCCTGATCCTTTGGCTTCAGTTGCCACCTCTGTGCAGATGGTTCCCCAACCCGGGAGCCCCAACCATCTTTCTGGCTTCATATCAAATAACAATATCAATAGCCACAATATCGACCTTACATTTACTGAACGCATACTTTAGCCTAAAATTGTTTTACCTTCATTATTGCACAACACCTTCGCATGACAGATGCAAAATAGCATTACAGAGAGATTATAAGATTTGTTTAACGTCTCAGAGCTGTTCAGTTGTAGAGGCAGGTGGTAGATCATGAAGTCTATCAAAACAATATAAGCTTCTTGAAGGTAAATGCCATGTGCTCTCACATTTGCAGTGCCTTCCATATCTTATATATAAGAGGTGTCTGATATATATCTATGAAATCAAATTTAAGTGAGACAGTGTGCAATTTTTTATAGATCTCAATAAAGCTTAAATAAAATGTAAAAAAAAAAAAAAAAAAAAAAAAACAGAGAGAAGCCCAAACAAGATGTTTCCTGCTTTTGCCAACTGGAGGCAGAGTCCTGGACACTTCTGGGATGGATTATTTGTGAATTCAGTTACCTGTGTACCCTCTGCCCACATCACTGGATGCAACAGGCAGTGTAACCGAATGAGCCTCTGGTCAAAAATAAGAATAGGATTCTAGTGCAAATAAAATGGTAACAGAAAAAAAAAAATGGTAACAGAGACAGCTAGCATTTATGGAGTGATTGCTGCCATACATTGTGCTTCATGCATGCCCTTATTTATGTCATCACCCTTAACCCCAGGTAGTAGGTAATTCTGTGGCCATGTTTCATATAAGGAAACAAATTAAACAATTTGCACAAATAGAGTCCAAGCCACTTGACCTCCAGGGACCTGTTTCCTCATGAACAAAATGAGTCAGTGGATGATTTCTAAAGTTTCTTAGGACTCTTAGATGCAAGCATGCTCATGACTCTTGGGAAACCCTAATTTAAGACACATGTACGTATTATTGAGCACAGGGTTGCTGGCTGGACTTGAAGACTAGCCTTGAGGAAACCTGGTAGTGCCCAGACTGCCTGAACTTTAGGAACTAGGAAATGCTTTTCAATCTATATGTTTTACCAACTGGCTCTGTGAGCTATAGTCATCATTTGGGCAGGTGTAGTGTTACTGCAGCTTCTGCAAATTAATTATTATACAAAAGTAGTGGAAGGGAAATTTAAATTCATTGGAAAATATGCCAGGGCCCTGCCATTAAGCAATTTACAGCTCAGCTGAGAATATTTTCACTGAACAATCAAAAATATTCATAATGCTCCATGAATGCAGTTGCATACAGTATCTGATCACAACTGGCACCTTCTCTGATGAAAGAAGGGAGCATGAAAGGATGAATAACAGCCCTCCAAAGATGTCAATGTCCTAATCCCCTGGAACCTGTGAATATGTTAGCATAATTGCATAGGGGAGAAAACACTTCACCTCTACCCTCTTATGGTCTCTGGTTGAAAATCAGAATTGTGCTGACAAAAGACAAATTAATAGGAGAGAAGCAGACAAGTATTATTAAATTGAAGCATGTAAATGAAAGCCTTCACAAGGGAATGAAGACCCAGGGAAGTGGCCAGAGCACAAAGTTTTTGTGCCTTTTGGACAAAGAAATGATGACTTTGTGAAATGACAAAACAAAGAAAGGGATTTGGGCTAGGGATGGTGAATTGCAAGAAAGTACTAGGGGGTCTGTCCATGGGGTAACTAGAGGAAGACAAGAGCTATTCCAGAGTGTTGTACAGATCCATTTCAGTGTTCATGCCCAGTCTCTGGTGATAAGGACATTCTTTCCTTCCTGGCACAGGGAGGGCACCTTTCTCAGGGGAAATTTTATAGCCTGATTTTAAGTAGGAAAAGATAGGTCAGAAAACCCTTCCAACACGTGCTGTTTCTCAAGTGCCTTCTACTCCAAATAAGCAACACACCAAAGTGGCATATTTTGGGGTGGCATGTCCTGAGCAACTTCACGTGGTCAAAGGGACTTTATAGATATGGATTAAGCTAAGGATCTTGAGATGGGGAGATTATCCTGGATTATACAGGCAGGCCCATTATACTCATAAAGGTCCTTACAAAAGGGAGGCAGGAGACCAGAAAGGAAGGTGCTACTGGCTATGAGGATGGAAGAGGAGACCATGAGCATGGAATGTGGGTCACTTCTGACAGTTGGGAGTGGAAGGAAATGGATTCTACTCTAGAGTTTCCAAAAGGAAGCTGTCCCACTGATATCTTTTTTTTTTTTTTTTAGATTTTATTTATTTATTCATGGGAGACGCACACAGAGAGAGAGAGAGAGAGAGAGAGAGAGAGAGAGAGGCAGAGAGAAAAGCTCCCTCCATGCAGGGAGCCTGATGCGGGACTCGATCCCAGGACTTGATCCCAGGACTCCAGGATCACTCCCTGGGCCAAAGGCAGGAGCCAAACCGCTAACCACCCAGGGATCCCCATCCCACTGATATCTTAATGTCAGCCCAGTGAGACTAACTTTGGATGTCTGGCCTACAGAACATTATGGGAATACATTTCTGTTGTTTTTAAGCCACTAAATTCATGGGAATTTGTCAGCAATCCGAAACTTATACCGGGAAACCCAAAAAGAACTGGCATTGCCCTCCCTCCCACTCTTAAAGGATCACTGCTAGCCCATAGGGCTTTGTCTCCCAAATCTTGCATTGGTCTAGATCCCCAAATAACCAGGTAATATATTCCATCTCCTACTGGACTGTCACATCTGGGGAACACCACTCCTGGAAGAAAAGGCACCTTTTCCTCAAGTCAGCTGTCACTAGAAACATGCCAATCTCAACAGCAGCCCCATGCACTGGGCATGTGTGGGATTTCTGCAAGAGAGGTCATGGGTTGGGGGGTAGATTATCAGCAGGAACCCAGCACCTGAGTTTAGTCTCAGCTCTACCACTGACAAGCTCTGGGAAATGGAGCAAATGCCTTAGCCCTCTGTGCCTCTGTTTCTTAATCTGCACAACCAGGATCATGCTAATAGCACTCACCTCCTAAAGTTGTTGCAAAGCTGAATTAAGTTCATGTGATGGTGCTTAGAAGAACAATGCCTGGCATTCAGTAAGAGTTTATTTCCCCTTAGATGTTGTAGAGGCTGGTCTTTGTATTTTGCCCAGCCCCCTCTGTGTGTGTATGTGTTTGGTGAGAACATATAACACAAGATCTATTCTTTTAACATATCTTGAAGTGCACAACACCATATTGTTAACTATTGGTACTAGGTTTTATGGCAGATCTCCAGAACTTATTCACCTTGTATAACAAAAACTTTATACCTATTGAAAAGTAATTTCCCAGGGTGTTATACTATATGTTGGCAAATCTAACTCCAATAAAAAATATACAAAAAATAATAATAATAATTTTAAAAAGAAAAGTAATTTCCCATTTCCCTCTTCCCTCTTCCCCCTACTGACTACTAATCTGTTTTCTGCTTCCATGAGTTTGACTACTTTAGATATTTCATGTAAGTGAAATGATGCAGTATTTTTTCTTCTGTGTTTGGTTTATCTCACTCAGAATAATGTCCTCTAGTTTCATACCTATTGCCACAAACGTCAAAATTTTCTTATTTTTTAAGGCCAAGTAATATTTCATTGTGTATATATATATATATATATATATATATATATACACAATGAAAATATCGCATTTTCTTTATCCATTTATCTGCAGGACCCACTTTCTCAAGGGGTAACCAAAGTTGCAAATAAGATGACTGGCCACCAGAGCTAAATTTCAACCAGTGCACACTGGTAGAAGAGCCACCAGTTGGTTGTTCATCTTGAAATATCCTCACACCATTTGTAAATAATCATTGCTAAGAACCAGCTCCCACCACATTCCTGCCAACCCAGACCCTGCCCTGGGACCCCACCCACCCCACAATTCAGTAGCTAAAATAACATCTGCTGCAACAGCAGAGAAGGATCTCCAGTGTCCTCTCTGATTGGTCAATTCCTGCACCATTCCAGCTGTCAATATTGTCCTTGCAAATGGCAAATAGATCTAGACATTAGTATGTAATAAGGGAATGAAAAAAAGGTGAGGAGAGAACTAGCAGAGTGGTGTCGGATTTCTCAGGAAAGAGAAAGAGAAGCAACTCATCTATCCAGGAGCTTTGGGTCTTTGTAGAAGGAGGAACATGGCTGCTGACCTCACGAGCAGTTGAAAAGGTTTGGGGAAGAGAAAAGAGCACTTTATCAACCACAGTAAATCAGCCTATATTTCCCAAGCTGGCCAAAACCATACTTCCCTTCCAAGAAGTGCTTTAGAATCTTGCCAACCTTCCCTCAAAAGAAAGAATGATTCTTATCCACTTGAATCTGAGTGGACTTGTAATTTGCTTGTAACCAAGAAAATGTGGTGAAAGATGAATTGCATGACTTCCAGGGCTGGATCCTAAGGGGAGACGTAGCCTTATTGGCTGGACCACTTCTACTTAGAGCTCAGAACTGCCATGCAAGCTGAGATTCACCATGTTGGGAGCAGGCCAAACTCCTTGAGTCTGAGGCTATGGGAAGGGTTGACAGTGCACAGCCAGTTCCCAGCTGCTCTAGCCCCAGAACTACCTAACTGCAGCTGTACAAGAAACCTTAAGCCAGAATCACCCAGCTGAGCCTTTCCCAGATTCCCAAACCACAGAAACCATAAGAGATAAGAAAATGACCATTGCTCTTTTAAACCACTATATTTCGTGACAGTTTTTATGCAGCTGTGAATAACTGATGAAAAGCCCTTGGAGAATTTCCTGGAATCTTTCCTCATTTATTTCATGTGTCTCCTTTCTGCTTCCCTGTTCCAGGACTCTTCTTTCTGCTGAGTTTATCAGAAGTCATCATTCATAAGACCAAAGGTAAGTGCTCAGTGCCTGACTTCTCCACAGCCAGAGACCAAGAAGGGTGTAGACCAAGGATGTACCTGGGATAACTCACATTCTCCAATGGACTAGAACAAAGGGGCTTGTTCTGGGAGCAGAATTTAGGGATGCTTGCTCCTGTCATTCTTTTTTAATTCATCATTTCATCAAATTTTAATGCATTCAAGTTTCATTAATTTAAGTAATCTCTACACCCGACATCAGGCTCAAACTCACAAGCCCAAGCTTAAGAGTCACATGCTCTTCCAACTGAGCCAGGCAGGCACCCCTTAATGTATAATTTTATTTTATTTTCCTTTGTCTGTTCATCTGTTTTCAGTGACCACAATATGCCCAATGTAGGAGTGGAATAGTGGCTAAAACATACAAAGTCTCGCTAAGTGAACATTCTGGTGGGTAAAGACAGCATTATGGTAACCATTTCATTCTGATCATAAGTGAGGCACCAAAAAAAGAAAAAAAAAGAATGTGACGATTTCAGACTAACTTTAATCCCTTGGAGCTCTCACTAGATTCTGATTCAGCAGGTTTAGGGTAGGTCCTGAGATTCTTCCTTTCTAGCCAACCTCCAGGGGATGCCTCCTGAGTAACCAGACTGTGCACTGTGGCCCCCATCACATTCCCAGCCCCCACTCCCTGTGAACACTGCACAGTTCCCAGATTTCTCCACTAGACCCAAAGCTCGATATACTTTCTTAGCTCCACTCATTACCAAGGGGGCTCAAGTTAAGATCTTTAATGTCTCTCTGTCCAAATGAAGTTATACATAGTGTTACAAAGATAACATGTATATATCAGAATATATCTCCTGTGGATCCCTACAAATTCAAATTTTTATAACCCTAACTAATACTTATTATGTGCCAAGCACTGCCCAACACATTTTATATGTATCAATTCACTTACTCAGTCTACAGATGAGGGTATTGAGGCACAGAGAGGTTAAGACACTTTTACAAAGACACACAGTTGGTAAGTAGCAGAATCAGAATCAACCCCAGGGTCTTAACCAATTCATTCCATCTTGTATAAATTCTTCCAGAGAATATCACAATTATATCACGTTGAAATTTTTGTGTTAAAATTAATTTAAGACCTTTATCATGCAAATGAATCTTTTTTTTTTTTTTTTCTGTAACTTGGGTTTGGTATCTCTCATTTTTTAATGTACTGAAATCTCACAAGTGAAAAAGGGTATAGGCAGCTTCATCCTCTAGAGGGCCTGGTCACAGGCAAAGCCAAATGATAATGGGACATCCTTTAACCTCAGGGATGTTTGACCTACCCCTCCTTCTTCCTGCAGCTTCCTGTACCTGCCCCCAACATGCTTACTGTGTCAATGGCACTCAGTGTACCTGCGACCATGGATACGTTTCTAGGTCTGGGAAGGAATTCTTCACATTCCCCTTGAACACATGTGAAGGTAAGGGATAATTTTCAAGCCACCTGGAGCCGGGAGTGGAAAGGAAACACCATAGAGATCATGAGGAAACAAATGCCAATAATGTGTACTGCTAAAAAGTCTACCAAGTCCACCCTCATGAAGAAAGAAACACTTATACAAAATCAGCATTTCCCCTTAAATGTTTTTTAAGAGAGAATGAGTAAGAGTGGAGGGTGAGGGAAGGGGAGAGAGAGAGAGAGAGAGAGAGAGAGAGAGAATCCCAAGCAGGCTCCATGCCCAGCACAGAGCCAAATAAGGGGCTCCATCTCATGACCTGAGATCATGACCTGAGCTGAAACCAAAAGTCATAAACTTAACTGACTGAGCACCCCCTCCCTGGTGCCCCAGAATTTCCCTTTATATATTTTGAAGTTCTAATATACTTTATAATTTATTTTTCCACCCCTTTCACCCCTGGTTACCTTCTCTTAACTTCATAATGAAACATGTGTTTCTCTACTACTATTTTTTTTAACTCATCAATTATTTCCCCTTCCAAGATGCCTTGTTTTCCCCCATCATTTCAGGTGAAGGGGATGAGAATGCCCTCACCGTGATGAGCACTGGGTAACATATAGAATTGTTGAATCGCAGGGACCCCTGGGTGGCTCAGTGGTTTAGCGCCTGCCTTCAGCCCAGGGTGGGATCCTGGAGTCCCTGGATCAAGTCCCGCATCAGGCTGCCTGCATGGAGCCTGCTTCTCCCTCTGCCTGTATCTCTGCCTCTCTCTCTCTCATATATAAAAAATAAAATAAAATCTTTAAAAAAAAAAGAATTGTTGAATCACCATATTGCACATCTAGAACTAATCTAACACTGTATGTTCATTATACTGGCGTTTAAAAAAAAGGATGCTTCATTTCACCCTCACTTCCCCTCTCCTAATAAAAAGATGAGATCTGTAAAATACTGTTATTTCACCCCCTCCCCATCTCCCCTGCCACATCTCATGAATTTAACTTTATCTCAAGGTTCACTGCTCACCCCTGCTTCCTCTTCCCTTCATCTCCCCTGATGTTGAGTGTTCTGTAGTTCCTGGTTTCATATTTGTTAATTCATTGTTTGTTTGGAGCACTTTCCTACATGCTCTCTTCAAACCTGCCCGCACAGCTAATGTCTCTCACTCAATGAATGCACTGTCTCTCATTTCTTTGGCTCTAAGGAGTAGGTTCTATCCTGCCTCAGTGGGAGAACATTTTCATTCTGTCCTCTTCTCCGAGGGATCCATCAGTGAATATCCCAGCGATCAGAGAAGTATCTTCAAGCTCACGGGGATGCAGATGGGAATTCCAACAGCAATCTGAGTCTCATTCCTTTGTAGTGATTTTTGTCTTGGGCTTAGGTTCCTTGCAGAAGCCCCAGGAAGATCAGCCTTACATTTCATTGGCAAGGGGTGTGGAGTGAAAGCTGGAGGAGAGGCTGGCGGAGAGATCGCCTAGGAATTGGGAACAAAATTGCCATGTCTGGCCTCCTCAAAAGAGAATAGTTGTTGAGTGGGCAACTGAGAGCAACTGCTCTACTATATCATGGTCTGAAAATTCCCGATTTCATGTTTGCCATACCAGATGGGAAAATCACACATCTTTACTACCTAGCTGACATTTGCAAAGGGGGTACAGTAAGCCTTGGGACTGGAGACACATTGACTTAATCCAGACATCCTAACTCAATTAGTTAATCTAGCAAGTGTATTACTCTGCTCGGGTGGCTTTGACAAAACACCACAGACCAGGTGGCTTAAACAACAGAAATATATTTTCTTACAGTTCTGAGGCTGGGAAACCCATGGTGAAGGTTTTGGCAGTTCCACTTTCTGGGGAGGCCTCTATTCCTGACTCGAAGATGTCTTCTTGCTTTATCTTCACATGGTCTTTCCTCACTATGTGCACACAGTGGTCAGGCAGGTGGAGAAGCTCTTGTGTCACTTCTTCTACAGATACTAATTCTAACAGATCCAGGCCCCATTATTAGGACCTCATTCAACCTCAGTTACATCCTTAGAGGCCTCATTTCCAAATACAGCCACACTGGAAGTTAGGTTTTCAACATGTTGAACTGGGGGAACATACAAACATTCAGTTCATAACAGCATATACAGTCAGTTTCCCACTTTTATGCCCTCAGCACTTGCCATTCTTTTGCATACTAAGTCTAAGGCTCTCTCTGGCTACTGGAGACCACTCAGTTCATGCTCAGGACAGGTGGAAGTACCAGTAACTATCCCTGCAAACACTTCTCTGCTGATAAATGATAAGATTTGGCAGATAAAAGCATTATCAACAATAGCCAAATTATGGAAAGAGCCCAAACGTCCATCGACTGTGAACGGATAAAGATGTGTTTAGGGGCTCTGGGTGGCTCAGTCGGTTAAGCATCTACCTTCAGCTCAGGTCATGGTCCCAGGGTCTTGGGATCAAGTCCTGCTTCAGGCTCCCTGCTCATCAAGGAAACTGCTTCTCCCTATCCCATTCCCCCTGCTTGTGTTCTCTCTCTCTGTCAAATAAATAAATGAAGTCTTTTTAAAAAGATGTGTTTAGAGAGAGTGAGATAATGGAGTATAACTCAGGTATCAAAAAGAATGAAATCTTGGAATGCCTGGGTGGCTCATTGGTTGAGCATCTGCCTTTGCCTTATGGCATGATCCCAGAGTCCCAAGATCGAGTCCCACATCAGGCTCCCTGCATGGAGCCTGCTTCTGCCTCTGCCTATGTCTCTGCCTCTCTCTCTCTCTCTCTCTCTCTCTCTCTGTGTGTCTCTCATGAGTAAATAAATAAAAAAACTTAAAAAAAATGAAATCTTGCCATTTACAATGATGTATATGGACCTAGAGTATATTATGCTAAGCAAAATAAGTCAGTCAGAGAAAGACAAACACCATATGATTTCACTCATATATGGAATTTTAAAAATGAAACAGATGAACATAGGGGAAGGGAGAGAAAAAGAGACAAGCCATAAGAGACTCTTAACTATAGAAAACAAACTGAGGGTTGCTGGAGGGGATGTGGGTGGAGGATGGCCTAGATGGGTGATGGGGATTAAGGAGGACATTTGTTGTAATGAGCACTGAGTGTTGTATATAAGTGATGAATCACTAAATTCTACTCCCAAAACTGATATTACACTATACATTAACTAACTACAATTTAAATAAAAACTTAAAAAAATTTGACAGGTAAATACCCTAGCCCCCTCACCCCTTGAGGAGTCACTCTGCAGCCTGTGCCCTCCTCTGTCTCCCAGAGGGTCCCAGGGGAATCAAGTCCCATTTGCCACAATGAAAACTTCTCTCTTTACTCTCTATCTGGCTTTCCCTGTCTCATTTCACCACTTCCTTTCCAGTGTTTTCTAAGATCACCTCCTACATAAGGTACTTGAACATGAATTCATGTCTCAATGTCTGCTTCTCAGAGAATCCAACCAAAGTCAATGAGGAAAGGGAAAAACAAAGACAACCCACTACCTTAACTGAGTTGTTCTGGAAAACCAGGACAGATTGAGTAGAAAGGGTATAGCCTCTGGCACATATCAAATGTTCCATAAATCTTTGTCCAATTAATGGCCAAATTCTTCTTCTGTGTTCCAGATATTGATGAATGTAAGCCACCCATTAATATATATTGTGGAACAAATGCTGTATGTCAGAATGTCGACGGAGGTTTCCACTGTCTCTGTAATCCTGGATACAAACTCCTCTCTGGGGACACACAATTCCAGAATTCCAATGAAAACACTTGCCAAAGTAAGGAAATTCTTGTCTTCTTGTCTGTCTCCTTTCTTAATTTTCATTGAGTCTAATGCCAGAAAAGATGTGGGGGGGGGGGTGCACAGGCGTGTGCATTCACACATATGCATGAGGTGAGGCTAGTATGTGTTTCCACTTTCTGGAGGTAAATGGATGATGGAAAGAAGAGAAAAAGGGAAAGAAGGACAAGACAAGAGGACTTTGGAAATGGGGATGACAAGGCGCCAACTGAGACAGGATTCTTTCAATTGCAAAGAAGAGCTAACTCAGGATAACTTAAGCAGAAAAGATGAGTTCTTTTTTTTTTTTTATGATAGTCACAGAGAGAGAGAGAGAGAGAGAGAGAGGCAGAGACATAGGCAGAGGGAGAAGCAGGCTCCATGCACTGGGAGCCCGATGTGGAATTCGATCCTGGGTCTCCAGGATCACGCCCTGGGCCAAAGGCAGGTGCTAAACCGCTGCGCCACCCAGGGATCCCCAGAAAAGATGAGTTTATGATAAGAATGCGTGGATATGTCTTGGAACTCAAGAACAAGAATACAGCTGAGCTTCCTAAATGAACTGAAATGGGGACTCCACACTATCAAGACACCCTAGTATCTGAAGCTCCTTGGGTCTACTCCTTTCTTCTTTTTCAGTGCAAACTGGCCTTCTCTGCCTTCTTAGTCCACAGGACAGGAAATATGACCACCAACACGTCCAAATTTTACCATTGTTAGTGACTCAATCACCCAAAGAGAGATCAACTGACTCTCTTTTGTACCTAATTGTAAATTCTTTGGAAATGTACCAATTAGTCCAGTTTGAGCTATGTGTTTAGTACAGTTTGAGTTATGTGCCCACCCTTGGATTTGTGTCCAAGAAGCACCATCTTGTATAAGCACTAGCACTTTCATGGAAACCATATAGACAGGGAAATCTATGCACAAGAAATATGGAGATACAGCTGGGAGACGCTCTAAAGAGCACAACCTTACCAGTGAACAAGAATATGAGTTCAAAAGAAAAAAAGGAGACAAACAAGATCCAGACTCTTATAGAGAACAAACCAGCAGTTGCCAGAAGGGAGGTTGAGGGCAGGGGGGAATGGATGGAATAGGTGATGAAGATAAAGAGTACACTTATCCTGATGATCACTGATGATCATGTACAGAAAATGTATGTTCATGTGCAGAAATGTAATGTACAGAATTGTTAAATTACTATATTGGACACCTGAAACTAATATAATGTTGTATGCTAATGACACTGGAATTTTAAAATTAATGAATAAAATTTTTTTAATTTAAAAAAGTATGAGTTCAGACCTTCTAGATGCAAAGTTAGTCACCTTCCTGTCCACTTCTCCACCCTTTTATTCTCAGTTCCAGCAGTAACTTCCTTTGATGTCTTTTGCAGAAACCACTTCCTCAACAACAACCGAAGGCATGAAGAATGTGAGCAGAAGCCCAGCCCCTGAACCCAGCCAGGTAACAAATGTTTACAAATCCCAAAATTAGCAAGTGGATGTGGATACTATATATTATATGTCTACTATACATTGTATATTATATATGTATCATATAGGTGTGATATGTTGTATATATTATATATTACATGTTATGGTATGTGACATACTTTAATAGTTTTATTTATAGGGCAGCCCGGGTGGCTTGGTGATTTGGTTCCTGTCTTCAGCCCAGGGTGTGGCCCTGGAGACCCAGGATCAAGTCCCGCAGTGGGCTCCCTGTGTGGAGCCTGCTTCTCCCTCTGTGTCTCTGCCTCTCTCTCTCTGTCTCTCATGAATAAATAAATATTTTTTTAAAAAAATAGTTTTATTTATAATATAAATCAATTATAATACAGTACAATGTTATAAATAATTTATAGTATGTATAAATTATGTATAATTTATATTATGTATAACTGTGAAGTATACAAATATATCACATTTATCACTATATGTATATTGCTAAATATCTCATGGTAGAGATAGCATATGTCCACATGGATGTTTGCATGTATGTATATTGCCCCCTACAGATAGGATCTAACCCAGACCAAGAAAGACAGACTAAGTGAAACTATATCAAGGTATGCTGAGGGACACCTGGGTGGCTCAGGGGTTGAGCATCTGCCTTCAGCTCAGGGCATGATCCTGGAGTCCCAGGATCAAGTCCCACATTGGGCTCCCGCATGAAGCCTGCTTCTCTCTCTGCCTGTGTCTCTCTTTTTTTTTTTTTTTTAATTTTTTTTATTGGAGTTCAATTTGCCAACATTTAGCATAACACCCAGTGCTCATCCCGCCAAGTGCCCCCTTCAGTGCCCATCACCCTGCCTGTGTCTCTCATGAATAAATAATATTTTTTTAAAAAAGGTATGCTGAACTGCTGCAACAAAGAGACCCAAATATCAAACTGCTTTAAAAAGATGGATCTCTGTTACTTTCTGAGTTAACAGTCCAGGCTGGTGAAAGGATTGTGCTCATGAGGTCATTAAGGGTACTCACATTCTTCACAAACACCTGCTCCACCATCCCCTGGCATCTTATACTCGATGCCATGGCCAAAACTGGGTTGTCACAATGTGGCTTTTGTACCAGTGGGTAGAGAGGAAATGAGTCCAGGGCAATTTGTCTGGAGTACAAGATGAAGAGGGGAGAGTGGAGAAAAGGGATACATCTACTCACTCCATCATATGCTAATGAAATTGTGATAATTTGCTTGGAGATCTCTTAAAGCAACCACCCAGAAGTTGAAGGTATCATGGCCAAAACTAGCTGCAAGGGAAGCTGTGACAATGTGGTCTGTAGATGGAGAACATGGTCCAGAAAAAATTTGAGGAATTCATTCAATCAGTAAAAGGAAGGGGGAGAGGAATGGTTATTGTAGGCAGTTACAAGAGACAGATCAAGAAAGTGCCTGTTTAAACAGAGAAGCATAGAGGAAAATAGAACAAGATGAAATCAGAGAAGGAGACAAATAAGAGACTCTTAATCATAGGAAACAAACTGAGGGTTGCTGGTGGGAAGGGGGGGATGAGGTAACTGGGTGATGGGCATTAAGGAGGGCACTTGATAAAAGGGAATATAAAGGAAGGGAAAAGAAATGTTGGGAAATATCAGGAAGGGAGACAGAACATAAAGACTCCTAACTCTGGGAAATGAACTAGGGGTGGTGGAAGGGGAGGAGGGCGGGTGTTGGAGGGGAATGGGTGACGGGCACTGAGGCGGACACTTGACGGATGAGCACTGGGTGTTTTTCTGTATGTTGGTAAATTGAACACCAATAAAAATTAATTTAAAAAAAAAAAAGGAGGGCACCTGATGTAATGAGCACTGGGTGTTGTGTGCAACTAATGAATCACTAAATTCTACCTCTGAAACTAATGATACACTATATTTTAATTAATTGAATTTAAATAAATTTAAATTAAGTTTTAAAAAAAGAAAGGAAGTGCCTATTAGGTAGTATTCACTTAGCACCTGTAAACTGACTCTGAATGTTAACAGAGAATGACCCATGTCTCTAAGAACCTAGAGTCTAGCAGAATGGGCTCGTCCCTTCAGTTGAAGTTTTGGGGAACCCTGCATGGAACAAATTGATTGGTGCTATTTTTCCAACAACTTTTGCTTGCTTCATGTCTCTGTGTCACATTTTGTGAATTCTCACAGTATTTCAAACTTTTTTGTTATTATTATATTAATTATGGTGATCTGTGATCAATGATTATGACTCACTGAAAGCTCAGGTGATGATCAGCATTTTTAGCAATAACGTATTTTTTAAGGTTTACACATTGTTTATTTTGATTGATTGATTGATTGATTGATTGATTGGCTGTTTTTATTTTGATTCGTTAGCTAACATAGTGTTATATTAGTTTTAGGTGTACAATATAATGATTCAACACTCCCACACATCATCTGGTGCTAATGGGTGAAATGCACTGTCGTGATGAGCACTAGGAGATATAACATTTGTACATTTTTGGGCAGCCCTGGTGGCTCAGTGGTTTAGCACGGCCTTCAGCCCAGGGCATGATCCTGGAGACCCGGGATCAAGTCCCACATCGGGCTCCCTGCATGAGGCCTGCTTCTCCTTCTGCCTGTGTCTCTGCCTCTATCTCTCTCTGTGTGTCTCTCGTGAATAAATAAATAAAATCTTTTTTTTTAATTTTGTACATTTTTTAGATAGAATGCTGTTGCATACTTAATAGACTACAGTATAGTGTAAACAAAACTTTTATATATACTGGGAAACCAAAAACTTTATTTGAATAGCTTTACCATGATACTTTATTGCAGTGGTCTGAAACCAAACCTGCAATACCTCTGAGGTGTCTGTACCCACAAATCCCCTAGGGAATGTGTTACAGTACAGATTTGGGTTCAGCCCACCAAGAGACTGCATTCCAAATGGGCTGCCAGGTGATGCTGATGCTGCCAGTCCTTGTTTAAGTACAAGGATACAGGGATTCACATAAAAATTGTCTTCCAAATCACCTATATTACAGTTCTATTACACTTATATTTATAAAACTTCACCTTGGCTCTTCATTCTTCTCACCCTGTGGCTCATCTCTTTGCTTTACTTCATAGATAAATTTCTTGATTTAAAAAAGCCAATTAGTGGGACGCCTGGGTGGCTCAGCGGTTGAGCGTCTGCCTTTGGCCCAGGGTGATCCCAGAGTTCTAGGATCGAGTCCCACATCGGGCTCCCTGCAAGGAGCCTGCTTCTCCCTCTGCCTATGTCTCTCTGCCTTCTCTCTGTGTCTCTCACAAATATAATAAAATCTTTTTAAAGAATAAAATTAAAAGGCCAGTTAGGGGACACCTGGGTGGTGCAGTTGGTTAAGCATCTGTCTTCAGCCAGGTCATGAACCCAGGGTCCTAGGATAGAGCCCCACATCAGGCTCCCTGCTCAGTGGGGAATTTGCTTCTCTCTCTCCCTCTCCCCATCTCCCTGCTTGTGCTTTCCCTTTTTTTATCTCTTAAATAAATAAAATATTTGTTAAAAAAAAAAAAAAAAAGGCCAGTTAGAATGCCTTTTGAGCTATAACTCTACTTCACATTTTCTCAGCTTTGGCACCATTGATATCTTAGCCTGGGTCACTTTCCTGGGAAGAGGGCTGTCCTGTGGATTACAGGGTATTGAGCAGCAATCCCTGGCCCCCACCCACTAGATACCAGTAGCATCACCTCAATAGAGACAATCCAAATATCTCCAGACATTACCAAATGTCCCTGGAGGCTCAAAATTACCCTAATGGAGAAACACTGGTTCATTTCTGGCAACCTTACCACTCCTCTGTTGGTAAAAGATGTTCATAATAACTAACTCTCATCTGGTGCTTACCTGGCACAGACACTGTTCTAAAAAGGTAGCATCTCTTAATTCATTTAATCTTCCAAAAAACTCTATGAGATTCTTTTATTGTCCCCATTCTAACATGGGGAAACCGAGGCACAGAACATTGAGTGATTTTTCCAAGTTCACACAGCCAGTCGGTGGTGGAGTCAGGATTGAAACTGGGTCCTCTGGCTCCAGAAGCTGCATTCTCATGCTTTCTACTTTCCCTCAGGGTGTGGGATTAATCAGATTGGAATTTTTTTTTTCTTATTCTTTGTATCTTCAAAGCTGCAACGTGTTGTTGAGACATTCAAGTCATTTCTCACTAATTACACCACTTTACCGGGAATGGGAGAGAAGGGAGAAGTCGCATCTTGGGCCACGACTGTTCTCCAAGATACGGAATCTGAGGCTCTACAAATTGCCTTGAAATTCCCGGAGCAAAAAATCCAGAAAATCCACAACAGTATTATGGGTAAGAAGAGAATATGGCCTGATACACACAGGGGGCTAGTTACAAGCTGGAATCTGGGTTACACAATTAGAAAAATAAATGTCCTGTTTGAGTCCACTTATATAGACTTCCAGAAAATGCAAGGTAATCTATGATGCCCCAGGGGCTGGAGGGTGTGGTGGAGGGGGTAGGGAAGCAGGAGTAAAAAAGCATGAGAAAATTTGAGGAGACTGCTGGGAATGAGAGACATGTTCAGTACCTTGATTATGGTGTTGGTTTCACAGGTATATATTATATATATGGGTATATACGTTCAGTAAGGCTCATCAAATTGTACACTGTATTATGTGCAATTTATTGCACATTCATCACACCTCTGTAGAGCTGTGAAAGAAAGAAAGAGAGAGAGAGAGAGAAAAAGAGAAAGAGAGAGAGAAAGAGAGAGAGAAAGAGAGAGAGAGAGAGAGAGAGAGAGAGAAGATCGCCAATGGTTTCCAATCCTGAGTCTGGGATTTTTGCTTAAAAGTAGTCTTGGGGGGATCCCTGGGTGGCGCAGCCGTTTAGCGCCTGCCTTTGGCCCAGGGCGCGATCCTGGAGACCTGGGATCGAATCCCACGTCGGGCTCCCGGTGCATGGAGCCCGCTTCTCCATCTGCCTATGTCTCTGCCTCTCTCTCTCTCTCTCTGTGACTATCATAAATAAATAAAAATTTTAAAAAA